>NC_091448.1:6056906-6370266 GCF_964237555.1 Oryctolagus cuniculus | reverse complement strand
AACCTCGGCTGCCCCAGCCCCTCCCCCACCCCCACCCGGGGAGGGGGTTCATCTGCCCAGCGGCCAGGAGAGCAGGGGCAGAGGAGCTGCATCCTGGGTGAGGGCCCCCCCCCCCCGCCCTCCCCGGGCCTCCTGTGATCCCGGAGCTGGGCAAGGTGCCCTCGCAAGTGTCCCGGAGACGCGAGCCGAGCCAGACGGAAGATGAACGGCTGCTGTCCCCGTGGAGGGCTGACGGGAGCGGAAGGAGGGCACCCGTGCAATGAATCTCGCGTGTCAGCTTTCACTGCGGAGCGAGGAGGCCGCACACGCGGGGGCGGCGGCGGCGGGGGGGGGGGGGGCCGCGGGAGCTCCAGGAGCCCTGGGCTGCGGGAGGAGAGAGACAGACGCCCTTCTGCCTGCCGCTCTGTTTGCTTTCTTTCAGTCTTGGCTTTGAGGCTGCTCCGGGGGCCAATGTCCCCTCCCGGGAATGCCCCTGGGCCGTCTCCCTGAGGTCCACTCGCAGCCGGGTCCTCTGGGGCGCCCCTCCCCGCCGGGGGGGGGATGCCTTCCAATGGGAACACACAGCTGGGGGCCAGGAAATGGACCGTGGGTGATTCCAGGGCGACCGAGTTTCCGATGAGGAATTTGCATGGTTTCTGGGGGCGGGAGGTTTTGGGGGACCCAGGTTCTGGAAGCTCCAGGCCCCGGCCTTCCCCTCCTAACACACAAGGCAGGAAGCAAAGCAAATGGGTTTCCGAGCGGGAAACAAATGGGGTTTTTAAAAAATGCTCCGGCTCTAATGATCGAAGGGGTTATTCATAATCCTGGAGTAGAGAGTGTGTCTTAAAATCTATGCTTTGCACTGACAGCATCTCCCTAACGGGCAAGATCTCACACAAGGCTGGGCAGTAAAACCCGCCCTGCCGCTGGTGTGAGAAGGGAGAGCCACGGAGCCCAGCCCCCCTCCCCCGCCCCGAGCCCCTCCCACCCTGACTGGGCCTGGTCCAGGCCCCTAGCCCTTCCCCGACTCCCAGCAGGTGGGGAGGAGCAGGAGGAGCAAGGGGCAGGAGGCATCAGAATGGAGCCTGGAGCCAGCAGTGTTCAGAATGCCAGGCACCAGGCTCTGCGGAACACAAGTCCCTGGAGGGAGTCTGGGTAGGGGCACGGAGCAGAGGCTGGAATTGTCCACCCGCTCGGTCATGGCGGCCGGGAGGCTTGCAGTCAAAAACCGCTCCCCCCACCCCAGCTTTTTCCAGCCCAGGGGCCCCGAGACTCGCTTGACTGCTGAACCCCGATTTTCCACCACCCCTTTGTCTCCCTGCTGCCCAGGTCCTGGGCTTCGGTTGCCACACCCTGCACCACAGCCTGGGGCTTAAACAAGAGTCCCAAACCGAGGTGACAGCCGAGCTGGGCCCTCCTGCAGACTGTGAGGGAGGGATTTGCTCCCAGCCTGTGGCTGCCTGGCCGACGTGCCTCTCCCTGCGTCTCCACACTGTCGCTTCCCTGTGTTTGCATTCAAAGCTTCCTTCCTTGTGAAGAAGCCAGCCCTGTTGGACTCACGTCCTCCTGGGACCACCTCGTTTTCAGGAAATTATCGTTCCAAAGATCCTGTCCCCAAACGCAGGGACCTGCAAGGTTCTGCGGCTTTAGGGCTTGAGCCTGCGCATTGAGGGAGCAAAACCCCCCCTTCAAACAGCTGCAGAACCTGTGCCCCATCCAGCCAGGCTCACCGACCCTGTGCTCTGGCTGAGCCCCTTGGGGAAGGAACTCTTGCCTGGCCCCCCATTCCTCTCCCAGGACCGGGCAGAGAAGGGGCCATGAGCCCCGGGAACCGGATGTGGGAGCTACAGGAGGCTCTGGGCTGGGGTGTGGGCATCTCCCCTCACCTCCCCAGGAAGCCCCCTCAGCTCTGGGCACTTCTCCGGGGAGACACGGCTCAGCCAGCTACCGTAGGGCAGGGCCAGGACTTCGGAGGAAAGGGGGGCCTGGGCTGCAATTTTGAAAAAAAGATTTATTTATATATTTGAAAGACTGAGAGAAAATCTTCCGTCTGCTGGTTTACTCCCTGAATAGCTGCAGTAGTAGGGCTGGGCCAGGCCAAAGCCAGAATCTAGGGCCTCCATCGTGGTCTCCCATGTGAGTGGCAGGGGCCCAAGCCCTTGAGCCGTGCCCTGCTGTCTCCCAGGCACATGAGCAGGGAGCTGGACCAGAAATGTAAGGAGCTGCTCGCTCTCCGGGGTCGACCCAACACTTGCAGGAGGCTGAGAGCCAGCCCTGCCTTAGAGCCTGCATCCTGGGCACCCCTCTGGCCTCACGCTGGCCCCATCCTCACTCTGGGGAGCTTGCTTTCTTGGGTTCTTGGCCCAGATGACCACCACTCCCTGCCCACCCAGGCTCGGCCACGCTGACAGGTTAAAATCGTTCAAGTGCATGGTCTGGGAGGAGAGAAGACCGAGCACCCTGCCCTGTCTGTCTGCGTCATCAATCAGGAGGGCAGTGGGCCGCCCTGAAGACCTGCTGAAGGGTCCTGGGGTTGGTTTTGCCTAGGAAGGAAAAGACAGTGGGCCAGCGCTGTGGTGCAGAGGTAAAGCCACTACCTGTGACACCAGCATCCCATATGGACGCTGGTTTGAGTCCTGACTGCTCTGCTTCCAGTCCAGCTCCCTGCTAATGCACCCGGGAAAGCAGCAGCAGATGGCCCAAGTGCTTGGACTCCTGCACCCACGTGGGAGACCTGGAAGAAGCCCCTGGCTCCTGGCTTCAGACTGGCTCACCTCTGGTCATTGCAGCCATTTTGAGAGTGAACCAGCGGATGGACGATTTCTCTGTCTCTTTGTCTGTCTCCCTCCCTCTCTAAGTCTTTCAAAAATAAATAATCCTAAAAAAGAAAAGAGAGAGAGAGAGAGAGAGAGAGAGAGAGAGAGAGAGAGAGAGAGAAGCAGGGAGGAAGAAAGAGAAGACGGACAGCACATCTTCAAATATCTGTGGGGGTTAAGCCATGGCCTCAGAGGGTCCCCCGCCTCCTTCCTCCGGGTCCTGTGACGGGGACCTTACTTGGAACAGGGGTCTTTGCAGATGCAGCTAAGCTGAGTTGACCTGAGCACAGAATGAGCTCATCTGGCGTGCAGGGTGGGTCCTCAGCCCACGGCAGGTGTCGGAAGGGAAAGGCCGAGGGGCATTTGGGAGGAAGAGGAGGGGAGAGCTGGGTGAGGATGGAGATGGAGACTGGAGGGATTCAGCCGTGAGTCAAGGTCCCGAGCCCTGTGCCTCCGGAAGCCGGGAGAGGCAGGGATCCTCCCCGGGGCCCTCAGAGGGAGCACGGTCCTGCCACAACTCCAGCGCGGACTCCGGCCAAGACTCCATTTCTATGGGCGCAGTGCCCCTGCCCCACACCATCTGACCATCACCTTCAGGAAGCGTGGTGGAAGCCAGGGAGCCTGCCCGGCGGGGGGGGGGGGGGGGGTTGCTCAGTGGCTTAGCCCCCACCCTCCCCGGAGGACCCCTGCGGGATGGGAGCCCCAAGCACGTGGATGCTGACCGGGGACCTGTCCCTCAGGGGAGCACCCCAGGTCCCAGCGTGAGGCCAGAGGAAGGACTGACGCTCCCTGCTCAGAAGCGACGTGATTGGCCAGTGCTGGGGCTGCGACTGTCATTACCGACGGCTGAGCGGCAGGGCACTCACATATCCGGGACACCTCGCTGAGACTTGACACGGCAGTGGGAGGCACCCCGTGGCCCTCTCCAAGAACGAGCACCGTGCCTCCCCTCCCCTCCCCTCCCCTCCCCCCAGCCCCTCCCCTCCTCTCTGTCTCTCTCTGTTCTGCACCTCCTCGGCCTTTCTTCCCAGCTGTCTCCACTGCGTTCCCCACCCTCTGCCCCTCTGGGTCCACAGCCCTGCCCTCCGCACTCTGAACACCCGTCAGAGCTCAGGGTGACGGCGCCCTGCAACGCCACCCGCAGTGACGGCCTGACGGCCGGCGGCTCAGCACAGCCCTGGGGCGCGCTGCCCTCGTGTCGTGTCCGCTTCTCAGTCCTCGTACTCCCTTATCCACAGGCTCGGCCTCACGCCGCGTGGCTGGTGAGGGCTGGAGGGGAGCCAGGAGCCCAGGCTGCTGGCAGCAGAGGGCGGAGGACCTGCCCCGAGCTCCAGCCTCGGGAGGAGGGGACGGCTTGGAGGGGCAGCGACGCTGGCAGGAAGGACTCGGAGACACCTGGGAGCCCCTCCTGGACTGGGCATCGGTGGGCACGGGGGACCCCCCTACCGTGCCCCTGCCTGGAGCACCGCCCCAGTGCGCCTCTGGGTGCCCTGGGCGGGTAGGGGCTGGGCCCTCTGAGGTCATGTGACTTTCCCAAGCTCCTCCCCTGTCCTCCTGCCTCGGGGTCTTGTTCACTCTCCACACCTCCGGATCTGCAGGTTCTGTTTCACCAACACCCGGACCTCTGAAGGGGACCTGAAGACCGTGCGTGCGCTGTGATGGGAGGAGACGCCTTGAGGGGTTTGGAGGAAAGGGGCACTGGCCTTGACCGTGACAGGTCTGCTGCTGGGCTGCGAAGATGGGGCTTGGGCTTCCAGGGCGAGGGCTTGCTAAAGTCACTGCCGCTCATCACCTCCTGGGACCCATCACCTCCTGGGGACCCATCACCCCCTGAGGACACATCACCTCCTGGGACCCATCACCTCCTGGGATCCATCACCTCCTGGGGACCCATCACCTCCTGGGACCCATCACCCCCTGAGGATGCATCACCCCCTGGGGACACATCACCTCCTGGGATCCATCACCTCCTGGGGATGCATCACCTCCTGGGACCCATCACCTCCTGGGACACATCACCTCCTGGGACCCATCACCTCCTGGGGACACATCACCTCCTGAGGATGCATCATCTCCTGAGGACACATGACCTCCTGGGACCCATCACCTCCTGAGGACACATCACCCCTGGGACCCATCACCCCCTGGGACCCATCACCTCCTGGGACCCACCACCTCCTGAGGACCCATCACCTCCTGAGGACCCATCACCTCCTGAGGATCCATCACCTCCTGGGACCCATCACCTCCTGGGACTCATCACCCCCTGAGGACACATCACCCCTGGGGACACATCACCTCCTGAGGATGCATCACCCCCTGGGACCCATCACCTCCTGGGACCCACCACCTCCTGGGACCCATCACCTCCTGGGACCCACCACCTCCTGGGACCCATCACCCCCTGAGGACACATCACCTCCTGGGACTCATCACCCCCTGGGGACACATCACCTCCTGGGATCCATCACCTCCTGGGGATGCATCACCTCCTGGGACCCATCACCTCCTGGGACACATCACCTCCTGAGGATGCATCATCTCCTGAGGACACATGACCTCCTGGGACCCATCACCCCTGGGACCCATCACCTCCTGAGGACACATCACCCCTGGGACCCATCACCCCCTGGGACCCATCACCTCCTGGGACTCATCACCCCCTGGGGACACATCACCTCCTGGGACCCATCACCCCCTGAGGATGCATCACCTCCTGAGATCCATCACCCCCTGAGGACACATCACCCCTGGGCACCCATCACCCCCTGGGACCCATCACCTCCTGGGACTCATCACCCCCTGGGACCCATCACCCCTGGGGACACATCACCTCCTGGGATCCATCACCTCCTGGGGACACATCACCTCCTGACACCCATCACCTCTTGGGGACACATCACCTCCTGGGACACATCACCTCCTGGGACTCATCACCCCCTGGGACTCATCACCCCCTGGGGCAACGTCACCTAGAGACTAACCCTGAAGGGGGCGGGGCTGCAGAGGGAGGAGGGGATGCAAACCCGCCGTCTTGTGGCCTCAGCCCTCTTTCCAGCCTGCTGCACTGGCAAGGGAGCACAGGGCAGGAATTAGGGGTTTAGGACGTGGCCATTGGGGAAGGCCAAAGGCCCGTGCGGTCCACCTGGGCGTCTCCATGACCATCCAAGCTGCTGAGGGCCGGCTTCCCGCGAACGCCTGGGGACTGGGACGCGCTGGTCTCCCCGGGCGGAGAGCAGCCAGCTGCAGCCCGCGGACACCCCCCGGCCCCTGGCTTCTCGTGGCAGCAGCCGCCGATGCTCCTTGGGAATCCTGTTGGCACGGGCCGAGGCAACAGACAGCAGCTCCTGTACGGCCGCCAGGAACCACAGCTGATGATAAAAGCCATTAAAGGTCAGCTGGGAATAGAGAACGATTTATGCTAAATGTCACAGATTAAGCCGCAGAATGGGCCTCACGTGGCGAGCCCGGGGGAGGGGGGAGGCACTGCTCCCTGTGCCGCCTCTGCAGGGGCCTGAGGAAGGGGGGCGGGTACCTGGGGGTGTTTGGCCAGCTCCCTCCAGCCGCAGGTGATTGGCCTGGCTGGCTGCCCATCAAGGCTGCTGGGCAATCTGAGGACAAGGTCCGGGAGAGAGGACCTGGCGGGTGTCCATCACGGCTGGGTGCGCCCAGGAGGGCGAATGGTTTGGAAGCCCAGGACAGGGGGGAGGGCACCTGGGCGGGGGGTGCTTTACCTTTCACTGAGCTCCCAGGGGTCTGGACTGAGCTGCCCCACTGAGCGGGGCCAGGCGGCGGTGGGCAGGTGAGCGCCGGCTCTCTGCACCTGCTCCCAGTTTCAAGGGCACGGGGAGCTGGAGTGGGAGGGGCCGTGAGGCCCAGCAGGGGCGGGGTCAGGTCCTCCAGGTAGAACCAGAGCCCCAGGCCATAGAAGCGCATCCCCCTGGGCCTGTGTGGCCGGCAGGAGCCCACCAGGCTTTGTGGCTCGGCCCAGTGCAGTCAGCAACACACGGGCAGAGGCGGTTAGTTGATAGGCCTACAGTTCCCTCTAGCCATTGGTCAGATCACTAAGGCCCCACATCACCTCCTGGGGACACGTTCCCCCCTAGAGGACACTCCTGGGTAACCTTGGTGACCCACCTGGGTGGCCTTGATGACCCGCCGGGGCTGGAATGTCTCACAGGTGGAGCCAGCGGCCTCCTCATCTGAGCCTGAGAGCACAGGAAATGCAGGTTCCTGCTAATACTGGTGAGAGCAGGCATAACCAGGAGGGAACTCTAGTGGGGGGAGGGGAGCAGAGAAAGTGACCACCACCCCCCCACCTGAAACCCTGTCCCTCGGCCTGGAGTCGAGTCGCAGGAGGGCGGCTATGGTTTGGGACATCGTGTCGCAGCCTCCCTCGGTCAGCAGCTGTGCAGTCGGAGGGGACCCGAAAGGGACGCGCTCTAGCCGCCTCCCCTGACGCCCTGTGACGGGGAACAGGGCCTCCCAGCCCAAGAGTGCCCAGGCCCTCCCCTCAGTCCTCCTGTGGCTGTGACTGTGGAGGGAATGGGCTGTAAGTGACCCAGCCCAGAAGGGCCCCCAGGAGCCGGGGAGAGCGGGGCAGAGGTCCCAGGGGACTCCCGCAGAGGCCTGGCAGGCGGAGCAGCCTAGCTGAGGGGAGGGGCCGACGCTGGGAGGAGCCACATTCAGCCCTGGCATCAGCAGATAGGTATTGGCAGCTACGCTGCCCCTGCCCAGTGCGTGGCTCTGTGCTAGTTTCCGGAACCACACTGGGAATGGCGGCTATGGGTTGGGTACGGCCAGCCCTTGTGCCTGAAGCCTGGCCCCCCTGGTGGCAGCATCCGGGGGTGGGGCGGGGGACCTGGACAGGTGGCTGTTGTGGCCGTGGGACTCCACCCTAGTGAACGGATCTGTGCGGGCCGGCAGCAGGAGGCCAGCGGGCCAGGTCGGGGGCCTGGACCATCTCCCGGGTCAGTGGGTTGTTGCAGAGTGTGGTGGCTCAGCTCGCTCTCTTTCCACTTCTCGGCCACCTTATGACACCAGGCACCATGTGGCTTTGCCCATGCAGCCCCCAGGCTCTGAGCCGCCGCCGACTCTTCCAAAGTACCGAGCCTCAGGCATTTTGCTGTAGCAACACGACTGGGTGAAGGAAATGGGGGTGGGCTGTGTGTTCCCAAGCAGGTGGGTATCACGGCTCCCGCGAGGACAGGCGTGGGTATAGGCAGCGAGGCTCGTGGGGAACGGGTTCTAGGAGCTACAATTGAGGCACCAGCCGGGTGCTGCTCATGGGGCTGGAATGAGAGGCAGGCGGGAGGACAGCCTGGGCCGGCTGGTGGAGAGTGCCAGCCCCGCTCGCCGAACGAGCCGTGTGCCAGCAGGTACCCAGCGGCCCTGTTTTGGGTGGGCTTCAGCCCTAGGAGGCCATTGCAGCTACAGATGGGCCTGGATTTGAAGGTCAAGGCTGTGGATGCGCAACGGGGAGACACCCAGAGGCCCTGTAGGCAGGGAGGTGCTGGCCCTGTCACTGTGCCCTGTCGCTGGCCCTGACTTGTGGCCCAGGCCCAAGAGTGTCCAATACACAGCCTCTCTCCAGGACCAGAGCCCTAGTGACGTGGGCCCTGCTCGCATTGGCCGCCATCGGGGCTGTCTTCCCGTGCGGGCAGCGGTGGGGGTCTAGTGCCTGCACGCAGGGTCCTGCCCGGGACTCCCTGGGCCTGTGCTGGGGCTGGGCTGCTCCCCGTCGGCACCCAGGACGCACAGCACCGCAGCAGCTGCCTGCCCGGCAGCTCTGGCCTCAGGGCCAAGTCTGTCCCTCCACCTGTTTTCAATAAAGTTTTATTGGCACACAACTGTGCCCATTCGTCCATGGGGTCATGGCCCAGCGGGGCGAGGGCAACACAGCCTGGACGGCTCAGGGGGTCCCAGGTACCTGCTTTCTGGCCCTTTGCTGTCTTAGCTCGGGCAGCGGCTTAAACAGTCTCTCGGTCTGGAGGCCGGAGTTCAGGGTAGCAGCATGGCTGGGATCTGGTAGGGGGCCTTTACCTGGCTTGCTCTGTCCTCACATGGTGGGGAGTGGGTGCAGAGAGAGAGAGAGTGCGCGAGACAGAGCGAGAGATCTTATGAGCACATGGGGACCCCACCCTTATGACCTCATCTAACCCTCGTCACCCCCAAAAGCTTCCCCCAAAACACAATCACACCGGGTGCCAGGGCTCCCACCTGTGGATTTGGGGGTAGCACATTTATTCCGCCTGTGCCACGCACTGACCCCTGGTCCTCGGTGTCGGGCTGAGCTCAGCTGCGAGATCAGAGATCGATCGGCGAGGGTGGCCTGCCCGTGGGCGTGTCTGTGCAAGGCCCATGACGTCAGCTGAGCTCCCTCTCTCCCTCCCCTCCCCCCGGGGGAGCAGGCGTGGGTGTTGAGTGGGCAGCTCTGTCTTTTCTGAGGGAGCTGCGTTGCACGCGCTGGTGCAGTCAGCACCCCACAGTGGCTGCCGCTGCTGCTGAAATTTCAGTAATTTTCCCCTAATTAAGCAATCGTCTTGGAGCTAGCTGCTCCCAGCGCCAGGCAGTTTTTTTTGGTGCAAGGTGGGGGAGCCGCGAGACGGGGGAGTCACGTTTGGGAAGGGCCCTATATAGAAACAGCCTCCCAGTGAGCTCCCCTGCGTGTGCCGGAGACGGCACACCTGGCCCCGGAAGCGGCCGTCCCTGGAGCCAAGCTCACACGTGGGCAGCTGACTCGGAAGAGGGGGCTGGGCCCACCAGGGCCTGAGGGTCGGGGCCGGATGTCAGGGCTGGGCAGAGAGACGGAGCCCAGTGCCTTCCAGGCTGGGACGAGAGGCAGGCTGGTTCTTCCCTGGGGAGGGCAAAGCTGGGCCACCCCCATCAGCGCTTCCCGGCACACCGGGCTCGCCCCGCTCCCCAGAAAGATTTCACGGAGGAGCGTGGAGGTGGGAGAGGGTGGCGTTGTGGCGCCCCTGGGTGCCGGTTGGAGTCCCGGCTGCCCCATTTCCAATCCAGCTCCCTGCTCATGCACTGGGAAAGCAGCAGAAGATGGCCCGGGGCCCCCAGCCACGTGGGAGACCCGGATGGAGCTCCAGGCTCCCGGCTTCAGCCTGCTGTGGCCATCTGGGGAGGGACCCAGCAGATGGAAGGATCTCTCTGTCTCTCTCTTTCCCTCTTTCTGTAACTTTAGTGGTTACAGGCACACGTACTTCTCCACCAGAGACAGGCAACCCACGGCCCCTCCCCAACCCCTCGTAGGAGCCTGAACCCGCCGCCCAGGTCAGTGACAGGGCACCGAGCTGAACTGGACCTGCAGACAAGCAGTGGACACACGTCCCAGCCACTGCGCAGGGCAGGTTCCCACCCAACACCTGTTAGCAGCTGCCCTTCCCGGCGTCGTCCAGTCGCACTGGGCCTCCTGTCGTTTTTCTTGCTACACCTGGCCGCTCTTCCCAAGGCCTTTGCCCCACAATTCCCAAGCAAGGAAAGGGCCGCCCATCCCCCGAGCAAGCACTGGGTCCGGCCGAGGCAGGGAAGAGAGCCAAGGCTCCCGGTGGAGCCGGCTCAAGGTGGGCGTGTGGGCGCCGCGGGCTCTCGAAGCCGCTTCCTGCCAGGAGAGATGAGAAGGGGCGGAGGCTCCGGGCGGTCAGCGTCTGTCGCCAGTTACTGCGCAGAGAACGGGTTGGAAAGACAGCTGTTGACAGAGCCGTGGCTTCGTGACAGGACGGAGGGAAGTGGGGTTGGCAGGACCGCGGGGCCGACTCCCTGCGCAGACCCCGGCGCTTCCTCCTTTCTCACAGTCTCCACCCCCGCCCCCCGTGGATCCTCCCATGGAACCAGGATGGGGGGGGGGCTTCTGATCCCAAACCCACAAAATGGGTATGAAGATCGGTTCCCACCTGCGGGGCCCAGGCGGGTGGGCATGAGCAAGCTGGAGACGGCGCTGGGATGTTGGGGGCTGTGCCTGGGGAGGAGACCCTCACCTCCGGGGTGGGGGTGTTACAGACCCCGCCAGCGCCCGGGGCTCACAAGGCGTGGTGTTGGGCCTGCGGTTGATACAGGCTGCTGGAAGGGACAGTGGATTTATTTATTCCCGAGAAGTGCAGCGGAACCTGCCAGCGCCTGCAGAGCCCATAAAAAGAGTTTCTGGTTTTATGCCGTGGAAGCCGGGGAATGAATTCCCGGTGGACAGAGGTGGCAGGGCGGTGACTGAGTGTGGACAGGTGCAGAGAGGGCCGTGGGAGAGGCAGGGGTGAGGCTGCTGGGCCACGGAGGCGCAGTGCAGTGGGGAAGTGGGGGTGGGTGGGCCGGCTGTGGGCACCAGAGGGCCAGGGGCTTTGCAGAACCGGAACTGGTGCCGATCTGGTCAGGTCACACTTATTTGGCACCTACTGTGTGCCAGGTCCTCGCTGGACACCGTGGGGGTTACAGCAGTGCAGCACCTGCCCTTGGGGGCTCCAGGGATGACCTTGGCCTTCAGACAGTGCAAAGACCACGGCCTGAGGCCAGAGCCCGAGAGCCGCAGTTCTCCTTTGCTTGCTGTCAACCCTGCGATGTGGGCAAGATGCTCACTCTCTCCGCCTCGGTGGCTGCCGGGTAAGACCAGGCTCTCCCTCAGGACGGTGCTGCCAACCGGCTCAGCAGCAGTTTGAGTGAGACGTGGGGTCTTCTCATAGTTCATAGGAAATGCACATTATTTAAAAAAACTGCGTAGATTTCAACAGTTTTTTTGTACAAAAATAAACTTGTCTTTGAATTCCAATCTTTCCACCAACTTTCATGAAGTCCCCTTGTACGGCGATGGCCCCGAGCGATTCAGTCATTGGAGGAGTCTGGGAAGACTTCCTGGAGGAGGTGACTTCTGGTCCAGATTGTAAAGGATGAAGACCTGCCTGGGTGGAGAAGAGGGGGCCAGACCTCCTGCAGGCAGGGGCCCCCAGAGGCACAGGGAGGTGCGACAAGACTGGGAGGCACAGCTGCACTGGACAGTTGGTGCCCTCGGCGGGTCCTGGACAAACTCAGGAGCCCCCTCTAACCGCCCCCCAATTATGTGATGCTGAGTCTGGGGCAGGCGGGAGGAAGGCCAGGCGGAGCCTCGGCTCTGCGGCCCTGTCCACGGCCGACCTGGAGGGGGCCGGGGATTCGGGCTTTGGAAGAGACCCGGGGCGACCCAGCCAGTGCCCTCGGGGCAGAGGGAGAGGGGAGGATGATGAGAAGCTTCCAGAACCCAGCGAGAGAACAGAGCGGAGCCAGCCCGCAGGAACACGACACAACCCACGCGTGGAGCTGGCACTTTCCCAGTGGCCGGGTGACAGAGCGCCAAGAAGCAGGTGAGGCGCCCGCCGACCGCTTCTCTCAGCCCACGATGACCAGATGATGGTTCCAACGCGAGTCAGTGCCAAGGTTCCTCGCCATCGCGTTTCCATACTAACGGCTCCACATCTCGAGTGTTTTAGCCCTCACCTGGCTAAGGTCTGCGTGGCTCCCAGCCCCAGGACTACAGACCAGAGACGTGCGCACCTGCTAGTCCAGGGCGGGGGGCATCTCCCGCTGGCCCTGAGCTGCACCTGCCGAGAGTGGCCAAGCCCTCTGGGCTGGCCAGGCTGTGCCTGTGACAGCGTTCACCTCTGTTCCTCTAGGGCTGAGCAGACAAGTAGTCCAGCTCCGCCCCACCCCCGCTTACAGCCTCGGTGGGTGGGGGGAGGGGGCTCTCCCCACGTGCTGTGCCGAGGCCGTGACCCGAGGATGCCCTGGCTGGGACGCGGCAGCCCTGGTGAGTGTGGGGGCAGTGAGCGCCGTGAGCAGGGAGCACCAGGGCTCTGCCCATCGCAGACTTGAGAATGCCCGGAGCTAGAGGCTCCCCACCGCCGCCCACCCCCACACGCAGCAGAATCAGCTCGGCCAGGACCCACAAGTGCACCAGGCACGGCTGCCAGCCAGTGAGAGGTCCCATCATCCCGTCTGTCTTACAGATGAGCGAGGAGAGGCGCAGAGAGGGCCAGCGGTCACACCGCTAGTGGGCGGGGCACCCGGGATTTGGGGTCCCACTGCCCTGAGACCCAGGAGTCGTCTGTCGCCTCATGGTGACCGGGGAGAGGGAAGCACTGGGAGGTTTTTCAGTAACGCCACAGGGAGGGGAGGGCTGGCGTCTGGCAGGACCACGCAGCCGGTCCCAGATGGTGGGAAGCCTCCCTCCACGCCTGGCCCGGCTGCAGCAGGAGGGGGCACAGGCGGGCTCAGCGACGCGGGTCTCGCGCTCCAGACCGGGGAGCACCAGGCCAGGGAAGGGAAACCTGTGACCTCACCACTGGGCCGTGAGCCCATGACGTCACCGGGAGGGCGCCGAGCCAGGCGCGGGAAGTTATTTATGGAAACGGCTGGCGGCCAGGCGCCGATCCTGAGCGGTTTCAGATGTGGTTGGGATAAAGCCGCCAGCTGGCCCGGTGGGGCCGCCAGGGCTGGGCGGGCAGATGAGGAAGGAAGAAGACAGGAGTGAGCCAGCTGATAGGGCAGGGCGGGGGGGGGGGGAGGGGTGTCCAGCCAGGGTCCCTGGGGCGCCAGCCTCTCCTCCCCGGAGCCTTGCTCCCGTGGGCCTTGGGTTCTGCGCCCTGGGTCCGAGCCTGGGTGCTGATTTCAGAGGCAAACAGCAAGCTGTGTGTGCCTGTGTACATGCCTGTGGCGTGTATGTGTGCACACACGCTCTGCTTCCTTGAGAGTTTGTGCCTTCAGTGGTCACGTGTGCACGTGGGAACAGTTAAGTTTCGAGCACACGCGTGCGTGCGTCTTTGCATGCGTGTGGTGGGGGTGGGCAGGGGAGAGAGCTCTCCGGAGGCAGTTGGGAAGTGTAATTTCGGTGGAAGGCACAGAGACGCTTCAGGAAACCAGACAAACCTTTCAATCCATTTATCAAAAATGCCTGCAGCTCGGTCGCCGGAGCAGGTGCAACAGGAATAAAATATGGAGCAGGCCCGGCGATCGTGGGGCTGGAGGAGCCCATAAATAAAGAGATCCCGAGCTGCTGGCCCTCACTCTGAGGCTCCACTCAAGCCTCTGCCCGTCGCTCCCTGGGGCCCAGGGGCCCTGGCCAGAGCGAGGCTGGCGGGAACCCCAGCGGCCAGATCGCTGGCGTTTTGACTTGTGGCTTCTTGGGGTGATGCCAGGGGACCCCAAGACACTAGAGCTGCAGAGCCCCAGGCGGACAAGCTTCGGAGGGGCGGCCGCCCGCGGGGTCCTGTTTCTCGGGTCTCCTGGGCTTGCGAGTGCCCTGTCTGTCCCCTGGGATCCCTGTGTGGGAAGTAGATCCCATGGCCCTGGATGGAGCTGGGACGGTTGTCCCCCGGGCCCTTGTTAGGGCCGCCGCAAGGGGTGCAAACGGGGTGCAGTGGCGACCAAGGGGCTCCCAGACCCCAGCCGTGCCGCCTGCTGAGACCTCTCCCCGTCTCCCGTGTCTTGATCGCTTGGGTCTTTCAGGGGGTGGCGGGAGGGATGCATACCCTGTAACATCCAGATGCCCACCCTCCTCTGGTCCACACCTTTCACATCACCCTTTCCTCAACCCAGCAAAAGGAAAACAGTAATTTTTTTCCAACGCCCCTGAACGATGCACCCACAAGATGTCTTGTTGATTTTGTTTTGCACCTCCAAGTTCATGAGAGAGTAATGGGCACTGCCCCCAGCACCCCAGCACACACAGGCCACTCAGTGCCCAGGGGACGGCCCCACCCCCATCCCCATCTTTTGCTGTCAATGGTACAACCCAGGGTGTTGGGTCTTGTTTTTTTTTTTTTTTTTAAGATTTATTTTTATTTATTCAAAAGTCAGAGTTACACAGAGAGAGGAGAGGCAGAGAGAGAGAAAGGTCTTCCAGCCTATGGTTCACTCCCCAATTGGCCACAACAGTCAGAGCTGCACCGATCTGAAGCCAGAAGCCAGGAGCTTCCTCCAGGTCTCCCACCCAGGTGCAGGGGCCCAAGGACCTGGGCCATCTTCTACTGCTTTCCCAGGCCACAGCAGAGCTGGATCGGAAGAGGAGCAGCCAGGACTCGAACCGGCACCCATATGGGATGCCAGTGCTTTAGGCCAGGGTGTTAACCTGCTGCGCCACAGCACTGGCCCCTGGGTGTAGGGTCTTCATGCCGACAACCTAAGGGGCCTGGGAGACAGTCCAGGGCCAGGCTGTGGGAGGCCGTTCTCTGAGCTCCCTTCAGCTGTGGTCCAGGCTCGGGGTGGACAAGTAACAGTTGAGAGGCTCCCCGGGGAACCGAGCTGCACATGTGGAATGCAGGACGTCGGATTAACCCCGGGCAGGGGAGAGAGGGGCAAAGGTTCATGAGGGGGCAGAGAGCACCCATGGGCTCTGTGGGAGCCACCTGAGGTCACGCCCCCTGCCCCCTGCCGATAGGAGCTCCACTTTTTCTAGAATGTTCTTGGAAAGTGCGTGTCCTGTCCATACATGGCTGCCCAACCTGCCTGGATTTTGCCCGCCCCGGCCTCCTGCAGCCTGTCCCTGCTTTCTGTCCCCAGAGGGCTTGGTTTCTCTGCGGTTCTTAAAGGACCTGGACCAGCCAAGAAACGCTCAGCTCCTTTGAGCCTGTCCCCGTCTCATCCTCCCACCTCTGTCTTGCCCTGCATCCCAGGGACGGCAGCAGGTCCCCGTCGGGGCCCCCGGGAGGCGCAGCACCTTCCCGCGTGGACCTGCTAACGGCTGGGCTGTGCGTCCGCAGACGGGCCAGCAGCTGCTGGGACTCCACAGCGCCCCCCTCCTTGGACAGGACAGAGGAGGAACAGCACAGAGAACTCCCCACCTGCCGTCGCTCTGGGATTTTAGGGACTATTCCATCCTGGCCCAGCGACAGGATGAACAGGGGTTGGGGGAGCAGCACCTGGTTCTCAGGGCTGTTAATGTTTTAAAATTTACAGATTTATTTATTTAAAAGGCAGAGTGACAGAGAGAGAGGGAGAGACAGAGAAGTGAAGATCTTCCATCTGCTGGTTTACTCCCCAGATGGTCACAGTGACTAGGCAGGGCTGGGCCAGGCTGAAGCCAGGAGCCAGGAGCTCCACCGGATCTCCCACATGGACTGCAGGGGCCCAAGCGCTTGGGCCATCCTCCACTGCTTTCCCAGAAGCATTAGCAAGGAGCTGGATCGGAAGTGGAACAGCCGGGATTTGAACCCATACCCATAGGGGATGCTGGCATCCCAGGCTGTGGCTTAACTGGTTGCAGCACAACGCTGGCCCCATCTCAGGGCTGCTACTGATTTATCACGTCTGTACACCCATACAACGCCGTTGCTGGCTGCTGGCCCCAGGACTAGTCCCTCTCCCTGTCTCTCTCCATCCACGCCTAATCGTAGGAGGGGGGAGTGAGCAAAGTTGCCAGGGCAACCATCCCAGCCCCTCTTCCCTCTGCCTTTGGAAATCTGGAAGAAGAGGAAGCAGTCATTTTCCTGGGGTGCTGGGGCGCAGCCTCCCGGGAGCCAAATGACGCAAGGCACAGCGCCAGGCGGAGAGACCTGGTCCTCAGCCCATCATCTGCCTCCCAGCTGCCTGCATCCCAGGAGCCTTTCAAAGACCGCCGTCTGGGCCCCAGCCAGGGCTCAGGCTGTGGCGGCGAGCGGCGCGGGAGGGGGCTGGCTTCATCAGCTTCTAGAAGGGCCCTTGGCCGGGCTCACACCTTCCCTGTAGCCTTGTTGAAGGAGACGAGTTCAGATGATGACGGTGAGAGTGTGGCCGCCTGCTCACCCTGTGCCGGGTGCATCCTTTGCGCTCGCTCTCTCTCTCTCTCTCTCTCTCCCTGTGCACGCTGACCCCATGACGTAGGTATCGCTTCCTCCACGTTGCATGTGGGGGAACTGAGGCTGAGAAAGGCTATGTATCTTGCCAATGCCCACAAGCAGCGAGTGACAGATCCTGGCCCCAAGCCCGGGACTGCATGGCTCTGAAGCCAGCGAGCGCCCAAGGGCTTATCTCTGCTGCGAGCAGTGGTTTAAGGCAGAGTGAGCTGAAAGCCGGCGGAGTAATTAGCTCTCCTGGTCGTGCACACGGAGCGGGACCCCAGGCAGAGGATGTAGAGCAAAGAACTCGTCTTGGTTACTCGGGACTTTCCTGATTGCGTCATTGAAAAAACCTGCACCTTGGAGCCCCTCGGTCCCACACAAACTGAGACGGGGATGGGTCCCCAGAGGGGGTGCGCGTGGAACGGTGTGGAGCATTGCACTGGGTGCACCTGCCTGCCATGTGGCTTAAGGTAGTTCAAGGCTCGGATCCAGGAGCAGAACAGGGTCTGCGCGCAGGGGCTCTTGCAGCTGGCACACGTGGCACCAAGCAGGACCCTGGCCCCTGACACCTGCCTCGCCTGGCCCCATCTGCTGATTTCCCTGCAGACGGTGAACGAGAAGAGGCCAATCCTTTTCCTAGCCTCTTTCACTCCAGGTGACCTCCACCTTCAACACGTCGGGTCAGAATGGGGTCCTGGGGGCCGGGAGGAGCATGCCGGGAGACCATGCCAGGCCCTACACTGCCAGAGACAGGGTTCCGGGCAGCCCAGGGTGCTGCCCGGTGAGACCAGGGAAGAAGAGGAAGAGGAGAAAGGCGAAACTCCTGGCCAAAAAAAAAAAAAAAAAAAAAGTTCAATCAAATTTGTAAAGGGCACAATCTACAAATCCGTCACATATTTTACTAGGCGAGGATTTACGGATTAGCCTGTAATACTTAGGCGGCTTTTTGTAATAAAACCTTGAGCCGAGGCAGTGAGGAGGAGGAAGGAGCCTTCTCTCCCTATCTCACTTTCATTTTCCCAGCTTTTTTTGATCTAGGCAGCCCCATTAATCTGCGCTTTATCTGCCTATGGAGAAGGATTGAGCTCTTTATTGGATTTTTGTCAAGAATAAATGATTTAGTTTGGGATATTGTGGAAACGATTTTTGTGGTATTACACCATCTAATAAATGAAACAGCAGGGATCAATTCCTTTCTTGCAATGTGTTCAACAGGCAGGGTGAAATATGCGCCGTAATTATTTAGTATTGCACTCGATGGATATTTATAACCGAGGGTGCGGGCACGGGCGGGGTCTGCCCCGGTGCAGGCACCTGTCCTGGGCGAGGTGATCGTGAAGCCCCAAAGCCTGGGACTCGGGGCCCATTGACAGCCGGCCAGGAATTCAGGTCAAGTTCAAGTTCACAGTCAGGGTTGAGCGCTGGAGAGCAGGAGTCGGACCTGAGGGTGACGGCCGAGCTCGGGAGGTTGGTCGTGTTTGCCAAAGCGCTTGTCTAGAGAGCATCTCCTGGGACCAGGGAAAGGATGGTGGCCATCGTGGCCACGGCAGGGCTGGCAAACCAGGAGAGGCAGAGTCCGGCCCTCCCCCATCCACGCCCCCCCCCCCACCCTGGGGAGCTGACACTCTGGGAGCTGGGAGCTGGCTCCTGCCTGGGTCAGCTGGTCAGGTTTATAGCCCTACAGGCTCACAGACGTTTGCCGAGAGCCTGAGACGTCAGTGTGCTTAGCACGGGCCGGGCACGCAGGAGACTGCGCACCGGCATTGGTTCATAGCTCCACTGACGGACAGCTCCCTCCTCTGCCCCTCCCCCACACCGATCTCACAAACAGACACCCGGGGCAGCAGGGCTGGGTGAGGGGGAGATTGACAGGGTCCGCAGGATTCTGCCGCGAGGTGCCAGGCTGTTTGCCATCCCTCGTCCAAGGGGAAGGAGCAGGCGGCAGCTGGGTCGCTGGCAGAGACGCACGGCTCACACCTCGCTGAGACCCCAGGAAGGACACATCTTGGTACTCTGGGCAGCCAGGTGTTGGTCCACCTGATCCAAATGGGTCCCATTGGAGAGGACACCACGTCTAAGACCCGCCACTGCGACCCTGCGTGCGCGGCTTCAGGCGTGGCATTTAGGGAACACGCACGCCACGCGGGGGCTGTGGCAGGAGAGCCGGGCTCTGCACCCCAGAGCTCCACGGCAGGGCCGCGGCTGCGATGCATTCATTCCCTCCACAGTCCCGCCCCCCCGCCCTGTGCCGTGTGGATGCCAGCGGGACTGAGAGACACTGCAGCTCCCTGTCAAGACCCGCCCACTCTACTCTAGTTCTCTTCCGTACTCGCTCCACCTGCTGTGACGACAATCCCAGGAACCCGGCGCTGCTGAGAAGGGGTTCCACGTGTCTTTGGCGCTTTTTTCTGCCTGGAGTTCAGTTTGAAATCAGCTCCTGTCGCTGAGTGCTCCAGGGTCACCAGCAACCCAGCCAGGCCCTGACGGTGGCCGCTCAGAGGCCTGACTCAGCAATGCGCAGTCTTGGGGACATTTCCAGGGCAGAAGCAAGATGTGGCCCCGAGAGGAGGTGGGCGCGGGGGCTGGGGTCCTGGTGCTACGGTTGCCCACCTTGACCACTAGAGGGCACTGATGAGATACCGTCTGACACCTGGGCTGGCCTGGAGGACCTGGGTCTTGGCCTTGTGCTCTTGGGGTTCGTGAAGGCTTCTCCCGACATGCCAAGTGGCCTTTTGATCACTCGAGTCCTCCAGTTGGCTCTCGAGACCACGTGGCTCTGCGCAGCCACCATGTTTCCCTGCCCCGCCCCCACCCACCTGCTGTCCATCATGGAGACCTGTGGGCTCACGCAAGCCTTCCAGAACCTTGCCGTCACCCTTCCCCACTTCTCCCGCCTCCACCCTGTCTGAGCCGCCAGCATGCCTGGCTGGGATTCCCGCTCTGCCTCTGCCCCCTGGTGGTCCCTGCTCAGCACAGGTGCTGGGACAGACAAACCATGCAGAGCTCCGCCTCCCTCCACGATGAGTCAGGTCTTCACCGTGGCCCCACGGCCCCTCGCAATGCAGCCGGAGTAATCGCTCTGCCCACCCCACGCCAGCCGCACTGGCTGCCTCGGCAGTGCAGCCCGATGACCCCACCTGCTCCTGCCTGTATGGCTTCTGCAGGGCTGACTCCTCTGCCCCTGCTATTTCTATCCAAGCACCAAGCAGCACTGGTGGCAGTGCAGCCTGGGCCCCTGGTGGCCGGCCTCAGGCCCCTCTGCTGCCACGTGCTGGTCACCTGACTCTGCAAATGGCATTTGCCTCTCTGTGACTCGGTTTTCTCCTCTGTAAAATGGGAACGTCAATGGCTTCGATGAATGGGAATGTCAATGGCGTTGATTGATGGGAATGTCAAAGGTATTGATTAATGGGAATGTCAATGGCGTCGGTTTGCGGGTAGTAAGTAAGTGATTTAACCCTTGTGCTCAGAGCCTGACACTCAGCAGGCACTAGGGAATTACCGCACAAATAAATCAAACAAACCAGCACTATCCTGCCATGCCAGCCCACGGCCTGTGCATCACCCCACGGCCGCCCGTCTCCCTCTGCTGTGGGATTGACCTTCTCTCTCTCTCTCTCTCTCTCTCTTTTTTTAAAGATTTATTTATTTGAAAGGCAGAGTTACACACAGAGAGAAGGAGAAGCAGAGAGAGAGAGAGAGAGAGGTCTTCCATCCACTAACTCACTCCCCAGGTGAACACAACGGCTGGAGCTAGCTGATCTGAAGCCAGGAGCCAGGAGCTTCTTCCGGGACTCCACGTGGGTGCAGGGGCCCAAGGACCTGGGCCATCTTCCAATGCTATCCCAGGCCACAGCAGAGAGCTGGATCGGAAGTGGAGCAGCTGGGACTAGAACTGGCGCCCATATGGGATGCCGGCACTGCCTGCCCGGAGCTCCGGGAGGGAGGACTCTGCCCTGGGCCATTCCTAGCCGGCTGTGCCCCACACCCCACAGCCCGTGAAAGCCGTGGCTCGGGCTTCTTGCTCCTGCGTCTGCTCCCGGACTCCGACCTCCTGTTGCGGCCCAGGAGGAGCCTTGGAGCCATGCTCAGGAGCCCCTGGATCGCCCAGGACCCTCCCCCGGTTTTAAGGTCACATCAGCAAACAGGAGACGCTGGTGCGGCAGGGACCCGAGCACCTGAGCCGTCCCTGCTGCCTCCCCGGGTCTGCGTTAGCAGGAAGCTGGGGTCAGGAGGAGGAACCGGCAGTCAACCCAGGTCCTCCGACGTGCGAGTGGGCACCTTAACTGCTGGTGATCTCGTTGTTTAACTCAGTGCTAAGATTTGTGTGCTCGTGCACACGCGTGTCTGTGCATGGCGACACACACGTGTATGACGGGGCTTTGAAAACTCCATGGAGATGGAATGAAGAGACAACGTGCGTTTCCATGGGTTCTTTAAAGACCTCGTACACATGTACAGGAGAGAGTGTGCACACACGTGTGTACTTGTGCACGTGGTGGGTAAGCCCCTCGCACACATGTGTGCATGCACACGCATACAGCTGGAGCATCCCTAATCTGAAACCCAAAACGCTCCAGCACCTGAGAAAATTCTACACCGGACCGCGCGGGACAGGTTGCAGGCAAAACGCAGGCGCACTCCAAGCCGTGCATAAAATTACCTGCAGGCCACGTGTCTAAAGTGGGTGCAAGACAGAAGTGAATTTCTTGTTTGGACTTAGGTCCCCTCGGCAAGGTAGCTCATTATGCATATGCAGATGTCCCCAAATCGGCAACACTTCTGTCCAGAGCGTTCTGGATCGGAGGTCCCAAGCCTGTATGTATGTGGATCTCTCTCTCTCTCTCTCTCTCTCACACACAAACACACACACACACACACACTTACATGTGATGTCCCGGAGACCGTATGCATATGATGAATGGTGATGGGGGGCGGGGCTTTCGCTTCTATACACCTGGGCTTACTCTTGTATATAATTAGAGGAATTTATTTCTCCATGCAGAATGTCTTATTTTGTACAGGAGAATTTGTTTTCCTTTTTATTTCTTTGAGCAGTAGAGAGATGAGAGAGAGAGAGAGAGTCCATCCACTGGCTCACTCCTCAACTGTCTGCAACAGGTGGGCCAAGGAGCTCCATCCGGGTTTCCCAGGTGGGGGCAGGGACCCGACCACGGAGCCCTCGCCCCTGCCTCCCAGGTGTGCATCAGCAGGGAGCCGGGGTCAGGAGCTGGGGTCAGGAGCCGGGGACAGGAGCCGGGGTCAGGAGCCGGGGTCAGGAGCCGGGGACAGGAGCCAGGGTCAGGAGCCGGGGTCAGGAGCCGGGGACAGGAGCCGGGGACAGGAGCCAGGGTCAGGAGCCGGGGACAGGAGCCGGGGTCAGGAGCCGGGGTCAGGAGCCGGGGACAGGAGCCGGGGTCAGGAGCCGGGGTCAGGAGCCGGGGACAGGAGCCGGGGTCAGGAGCCGGGGACAGGAGCCGGGGACAGGAGCCGGGGTCAGGAGCCGGGGACAGGAGCCGGGGTCAGGAGCCGGGGTCAGGAGCCGGGGACAGGAGCCGGGGTCAGGAGCCGGGGTCAGGAGCCGGGGACAGGAGCTGGGGACAGGAGCCGGGGTCAGGAGCCGGGGTCAGGAGCCGGGGACAGGAGCTGGGGACAGGAGCCGGGGTCAGGAGCCGGGGACAGGAGCCGGGGACAGGAGCCGGGGACAGGAGCTGGGGACAGGAGCCGGGGTCAGGAGCTGGGGTCAGGAGCTGGGGTCAGAAGCTGGGCGCAGTCGCCAACTCAGGTCCTCCAGTGTGGCTTGGGGCTGTCTTAGCTGGTGGGCTTAATGCCCACCCTCAAGCTTCAGAAAAGTTTCACAATGAACAAAAACTAAAATCAGCAAGGGGCAGGCACATGGTGGGGCGCACGGGAGACACAGACACGGACACCGAACATCCTCCGTGCGTTTCCTTCTGGTCCTCTTTCCACAGCGAGCGGCCAGTACTGAAGGCGCTGTTTTTTTATTTTTTTATTTTTTATTTATTTATTTTTTGACAGGCAGAGTAGACAGTGAGAGAGAGAAACAGAGAGAAAGGTTTTCCTTTTGCTGTTGGTTCACCCTCCAATGGCCGCCACGGCCGGCGCACCGCGCTGATCCGAAGGCAGGAGCCAGGTGCTTCCTCCTGGTCTCCCATGGGGTGCAGGGCCCAAGCACTTGGGCCATCCTCCACTGCCTTCCCGGGCCACAGCAGAGAGCTGGCCTGGAAGAGGGGCAACCGGGACAGAATCCGGCGCCCCGACCGGGACTAGAACCTGGTGTGCCGGTGCCACAGGCGGAGGATTAGCCTATTGAGCTGCAGCGCCAGCCAAGGCACAGTTCTAAGCCCTTGTTTGTTTGTTTGTTTGTTTTAATTAATTTTATAGTGTGTGCATTTCCTGTGTCATGAAAGACTTTCACACATATTTTTAATGGCTGTGTAATACTCCTCCATGGATCCGTCATCAGTCATTCACTGCCCCCCCTCTGGCTCCCCCATCAACTTCCCTCCCCACCTTCCCTGACAGCCTTACCTGTTTGGATGAGAAGTGGCGGCTGTCGCAGACCCTGGTCCGCGAGCGTGTGCCTGGGGTCTGTTAGGGACCATCAGAGTCGCTGCTTCCTTCCTGTAGAGAGAGCACGGACCAAGCCAACCGATCTCTCCGTGACACGTCCTGCCTCAAGGAGCAGTCCTTAGGGTCGTGTTTCGGGGACGAGGTGACCTGCTCTGAGCCCTCTGCATCCCCCGGCCCCTCCCCCGGCAGGCGCCCCCACAGAGCCACCTGGTCTTGTTAGCGCAAGAACAAAGTAGGTCTGCATAGAAGCCGGGCTGGGCTCCGAGCTCGGTCAGTTCTGGGACGAGCCCTCCGCGGGCCCCACTGCCTTGCTCTGGTGAGAGACGGCACAGGCTGCCGCCGGAGAGATGGCTCGCGGGATGGACCAGAGATGCCGGGCTCTGACGGCAGCGAGGAGGGGATGGGGGTCTTGTGGCTTCGTGGGATTTCTCAGCAGAACACCCAGAACTGCCGCCTGGGAGGACACGCGAGGGAGGGGCTCGGGGGCCGAGGAGAGGCCAGTGCCCCTGCAGCGTGGGGACTGTGACTGTCTCCTGGCTGCCCCGGGGGACAGCCCTGACCTGCTCCGCTTTGGCATTGACACCCTAACAGAGGTGAGCTTGGACAGCTTCCTGCCCTCGGAGGGCGCCTTTGCGCGGTGCAGAGTCTGGGAGGAGAGGAGGGTTGACGGGGTGCCTGGTTCTCCCTCCCGGAGCCACCATCTGTGAATACAACACAGCCAGGTGACCTTGGGGAAAGCCAGCCCAGCCTCCCGACTCAATGTACCCGGGCAGGGACGATCCTTGCAGCCATGGGGTCCAGTGCACTTGACACTTTGATTGGGTTCAATGCCCCAGAAAACCCATGAAGCCAGGCGGTGTCTGGAGAGCATGGGCACAGACGATGAAGACGGGATGTTGCTGGGCTGCTGCTTGTGGTGCTGGTTCGCGTCCCGGCTGCTCCACTTCCTACCCAGCTCCCTGCTATGGCCTGGGAAAGCAGCAGAAGATGGCCCAAGTCCTTGAACCCCTGCACCCACATGGGAGACCCAGGAGAAGCTCCTGGCTGCTGGCTTCAGCCTGACCCAGCCCTGGCCATTGCGGCCATTTGGGGGAGTCAAGAAGCAGATCCCCCCCGACTCTGCTTTTCAAATAAAGAAAGTAAATCTTAAAAAAAAAGGGGGGGGGGCGCTCAATGTGGCCTGGGAGTCTCAGTCTAGAGAAAATCATCCCAGTGGGCAGGGAGGCATAAGATACCGAGTTCTTTCATGTTCCAGCGAATCTCGCCTGCTGTGTGCCGGGCGCCGTCCTCCCCACCCCCTTTCTTCTCCTCCCCCCCCCCCTTCTCCGGGCGATGTGCTCACTAAGGGTCGCCTGGCCGCAGCTGACGCGGTTCTGCCGTGTAGGAACTAGTGGGCCGGGGAGCGAAGGAGACCTTGAATAAGCCACACAACAGGACAGGGCTTCACAGGGCTCACGGAAAGTGTGTGTGACGAAACGAGCACACGTGGGTGTCAAAAATGCCTGGCGCTAAACACGCTTATCTCTTGATGCCGTTTCCCACGCACTGTTTGAAGCGTGCGCGTCCCAGGCTCATTTGTGACGGGGCTGTGGAAAGAAGTCCGGGCAGCTGGACAGGACCCGAGATAATTCCACGCACGGCCGCCCTGGACACTCCTTCTGCAGGGGGAGGGGGCACTCGCCCCTCCTTAACCAGGGGCTGACCTTTCACCTCTCACTCCTGGGATGCCGGCCACGCCCCTGGGGGTGGAAGCTGCTGCCTTCACGAAGACAGCCGTGGTCACACGTGGTCACACGTGGCTGATGCGTCCCCCCGGGCTCGCCGGGACGAGCCAGCTGGCGCAGGGAACACGCCCTGGTTAGGGAAGCTGGAGACCCCGGGATCCAGACTCGGCTCCGGCACAGACGGAGTCAGCAGGGCCCAGGGAGGTCCTGGGCCTTGAACCCTGGCCTTTGGGGGTCAGGTTCACCCTCTACTCTGCTGCTGCTTCCTGGACCCAGGCTGCGGGCACAAACAGCACCAGGAGGGGGAGGGGCCGTCGGGGACAGGGGCCGCCCAGGTGGCTTCGAGTCTGTATGTGCTCAGTGGACGTGACACAAGGAAGCGAGGAAGTGGGCACTCTCGCTGCCCAGAGCACCTGCCGGTGCTGCCCGCGGGGGCAGGGCTGCAGTAGCGTTTCCAGCCCCTCAGGCGAAGCTGACACCTGTGGCCCCTCCAGCCCTCTGTGGGGCTCCTCCCGGGGCGGGGGGGAGGGGCACAGCTCTACCTCTCGGCAGCCCACAGCTCTCACGACCACCCTGGGGAGATCAGCATGAAGCTGCAGGGCCACGGGGCTGGTCTCCTCCCGTCAGCCCATCGCCTGGGGACTGGGGGTGGCGGGGTACGTGGGGCTGCAGCCCGGTGTGGAGCGGGGGCTGAAAGAGATGTGACGATGACAAAGCTGCGAACGCATCACTTTGAGGTGCACAAGGTGAATGCCACCGCTGGACTGGCAGCTTCGGGGGCTGGGATTCGGATAACGAATTGTCATCACCTAGGGAAAAGAAACCGGAGCTTAAACGCCAATTCGAAGAAGGAGCCCAGGATACAGGAGGTGTCCTGGGCTCCCTGAGCGCTCCCTGTCTCCCCCGCAGGCCAGCCCTGGCCTTCTGCACATGGAGCTCCAGCCCCCGGGCCAAGCCTCCCCACCCCCGACTTGTCCCTCTTTTCCTTCCTCCCCTGTGTAAGCCACTCCTGCCCCAGTGGGAGTCACTAGCCCAAAGGGTGCTGAAGTTCGGGCCCATCGCGTTGGAGAGCTCAGCCCCCAAGGGGCAGCTACGAGGAAATCCATGTTCCTTCCGAGTCCACTCCAACAAATTATAAAGAGAGCGGCTTGGAACAGGCAGCCAGGCTCCGCTGGGGTGTGGGCTGGGCGGCTCCCGCGGGGGACAGCTGATCGCGTTAGCCCAGGTTCCGGGAAGCTGCTGCCTTTTCACTCGATGGGTGTCTACGCCAATCCCTCTCCAGTCTCAAAACCCCACCCCACCCCCTGGATCTGGGCTCCCGCTTCCCTGTGCCTGAAGCCATCAAGCCACGCCCCCATCTGACCTCCTTGCCCGTTGCCATGGCGATGGGCCTGCGATGTCACTCGTGGAGGTCCTGAGCCTGCAGGTGGTTGGCATGGGAGCAGCAGGTGCTTGAGAAGTGGGAAGAAGATGGTGCTTTTGTGTCCCCGTCCCTAAGGGAGGGGACGCAGGGCTGGGGAGAGGGCGGCAGGGCAGCCGCGGCCACTTCTAATCCAGCGTGGACTAGGCAGAGGCGCCCTGAGCCTCTTCCCTGAGCACAGAGGAGCTACGGTTTAAAGAGGCACGTGGGGGGTGGCAGTGGCGGCCAGGACTCAGTTTCCCCAGGGAGCCGTTTTCTCAGCCGCCCTGCACCTTGCAACAGGTGTGTCCCGAGAGGAGACCCACCTGCCGACTCCCTCCCGCCTGCCCAGTGGCTTTCGGTGGAGGGTGGAGGCCACCTCGGTGACCGACACAGTGGCTCCCCCAGCTTCCGTCTGTATGGGGGGGGGTCCTTTTTGTTGTCTCCATGCACAGAGAAGAAAGCCGTAGCTTCCAGGCTCTGCCCGTCTGGAAAGCCCGCGGGCGCTGGAGTTTCTAGTAATTTGCCTGCAGCCTGAATTATGGAGACAAATCAGGGCTCCCCCGGACTTCAGGTGTCTCAATTACCTGGGGGATTTGCATGTTTATAAGGGAGGGGGACTGAACGCTAGCTCAAAGCCAGCTCCAAATGCTGGCTTTGGAACGCAAGTCCCTGAAGCCCCTCCGTCTGCCCCCTTGCCGACACCAAGTGCGTGGGTTGGAAGGGAAGAGCAACAGGACAGAGCGCAGCAGGTGCAGGCGAATGGGCCGTGCCTCACTTTCTCCTTCTGCGCCTGCCAGCAAAGCCAAGAGAACCGCCTACGAAAGGTGGGGAAGCAAGTGGAGGCTACCGACAGGAAAAAGAGGATTGCCACAGCCGACCCAGCAGGTGAAGAGTTAACGCTCTCTCCAGGCTGCCGGGAACCAGGCAAGGATGGAGCTATTTTCAACCCTAACTGTGCAGGCAGAATGCCTGATGCTTGGGGGCGGGGGGGGGGGGGGCGGTATGGCTGGGGTACGGCTTGGAAGGCGGGCACCACTCACAAGCATGAAGGGAGTGCCCAGGGTGGAGTTCCCGGGGGCACCGGGACTGCCCCCTACCTACGGTTAGACCACGGGCTCCGTCTGCCCCCTCCCCCCACCCCCCGGATGCTGCAAAAGCCTGGTGACATTTTCAGACCGAGCCCAATTACACTCAGGTTAAACCGCTTGAGCAGTGCAAAGTCGCGCGTGCAAAAACCTTCCAGTCGTGGGACTCAGAGCGCCCGTCCCCCTCCCCAGCCGGGAGCTGGCCTTCCCGGCACAAGGCCAGAGTCCCACCCCCCAGAGAGCTTGATTTAATGGGCACTGGACGCGGTGGCATTTCTGAGAGCTCCCCACGTGGTTTAAACACGGTGCCCCAGAGCCATTCAGGGGATTCGCGTGTTTCCTGCGGCGTGTGGGGGCCGACGTCGGCCAGGTCTGAGCCTCTGTCCCTGGCATTAGGACACAGCAGGGTTCTGTTTGCCCAGACTCCTGCCAGCTTGACAGAGAACAGAGATACGAGGTGTTCAAGGGAGCGTTGGTGCAGGGGACACGCAGGAGGGCTGGGACGAGAGTAGATTTCCAAAGCAGGGCGCCTCCCTGGGCTGCCGAGGGGTCAGCTTTTCTCGCATGCCCGTTGTGTGCCCGGGGCTGTGCTTGCTTGCAGGACCACACGGCTCTTTCCTGAACTCTGCAGCCACGTGCTGGGTGAGACTGTCCCCAAGTCACAGAGGAGGAGGGGACGAGTGACGTGGCCCAGACCAGACGGCTGCTGAGTGCGTGCAGACAGGCCGTGGGCCTCCCACGTCTCTGTGTGTCTCGTGAGCACCACCTTCCTCCGCACTGTCTTTGCAAGGACTCTGTGTAGACGGCTTCGGAGCACACAGGGCCACTCTCGGCAGCCTGCTTACTGTCCAGTATAAAAGGCTCGGATTCCCTAAGCTTAGGGCGCCCCTTGTGTAACACGCCCCACTGTGTGTGGGTGTCCCCTGGCCTCTTTGCCTTGACTTATGGGAACTGTTCCCCTGGGGAACCGGTACAAAAATGGTGCCACTCTGACCACGGCGCTTGCTGCCATAACCCACCTTTGTCCCCGATCAGCCAGCCTCAAGGGCTCTGCCAGCACCCACAAGCCTGTGGCAGGCTGGGCCGACTCGTCCCTAGGGGGCAGACGGGGTAGCACCTCAGACCCCGACTGTCTTGACAGGAAGAAGTGGGTCGGGCAACTTCGTCCACACCGACTTCCCTCCAAGACCTGTGGATTAGGGCGTGGCTGAGCAGGAGACAATAGCACAGCACCACGCCCTGGACGCCCCATGGCCGGCTGTCTGCTGCCATATGGGGACCTTGAATTAATTCCTCTCCCTTTCCGTGACGTCAGTCGCTTCGCAGAGTCCCTCTGTATCAAGAGAAGCACACAACTCAGGGACAATGAGGTACCCCGCTGGGGCCGACTTCTGCCAACGTTGAGCTCCGAGCTAGTTCCTCTTCAGGACACGTGGCTGCGGGCTGCTGGGCCGGGCTAACCTGGGCCCAGCCTGGCCTCGGCGCTCGCCCCGCGGCTGTTGGAAACCCGTTACTGCCGTCCACCTCCGCCTCCGCTGGCTCAGACTGCAGAGAGCTGAGTTTGCTTCTTCCGGGGCGAAGGCAACGCCCTACTCGCCCCTGCATCTGCGCCCTTTTCTCGCTGAGGTCAGTATTTTCAGTGACCGGTCACCAGCACACCGAGCCTGTCTCTCTCAGGATCGTGCAAAGCCCGGAGCTGACCCAAGTCTGGTGTCTTAGCCCAGCTAAGGTGCTAGGTAGGCTTCATGGCTTCCTTTCCGTTCCAATTCCCTTCCCTTCTAACGGGTGAGAATTAATATGCAATAGTGATTTCTAGCAGGCGCTGTATAATCTTCAGCTGCTAATTATTATTATTAAAAATTATTAAAAATAACTACTCTTGATGCGCCAGGAACTTTCAAAGTGCTTTAGAAAGTACCTTAAGTCTACTCCACCGCACTCAGGTGAAGGATTTGCACTCCCAGACGCCAGGGTCGCTGGGAGGTTTGAGGTCTCGTGCTCAGAGCTGGCAAGCGACAGAGCTGAAACCCAAAGTCAGGTCCACTGAGCCCCAAACCCGAACTTCTCACCACCAGCGGCGCCCCCTGTAACAACAGCTCTCAGGGCTACTGCACCTGCTGTTAAAGCTCGCCCGTCGATGTTTTCGGCAGATTCTGAGATGTGTGCCACCACCGCCAAGGGCCATTTTTACAACATTTTCAGGGCCAGCTTTGTGGCCCAGCTGGGTGAGCCGCGGCTTGCAGCTCTGGCATCCCGTATTGGAGCACTGGTTCAAGACCCGGCTGCTCCGCTTCCCATCCTGCTCCCTGCTAATGCGCCTGGGGAAGCAGCGGAAGATGGCCCAGGTGCTTGGGCCCCTGCACCCCTGTGGGAGACCTGGAGGATATTCCAGGCTCCTGGCTTCAGCCTGGACCAGCCTGGGGGGAGTGAACCAGTGGATAGAAGATCGTTCTCTCCGTCTCTCCCTCTCTCTGTCACTCTGCCTTTCAATTAAGTATGTCTTTCATCACTCCCAAAAAAGCTGGCACATCACCCCCACCCTCCTCCCTCCCCAGTCCTAACTGCCTGCCTTTGATGACGTCTTTTTTTTTTTTATTTTATTTATTTATTTATTTTTTTTTGACAGGCAGAGTGGACAGTGAGAGAGAGAGACAGAGAGAAAGGTCTTCCTTTGCCGTTGGTTCACCCTCCAATGGCCGCCGCGGCCGGCGCGCTGCGGCCGGCGCACCGCGCTGATCCGATGGCAGGAGCCAGGAGCCAGGTGCTTTTCCTGGTCTCCCATGGGGTGCAGGGCCCAAGCACCTGGGCCATCCTCCACTGCACTCCCTGGCCACAGCAGAGGGCTGGCCTGGAAGAGGGGCAACCGGGACAGAATCCGGTGCCCCGACCGGGACTAGAACCCGGTGTGCCGGCGCCGCTAGGCGGAGGATTAGCCTATTGAGCCGCGGCGCCGGCCGATGACGTCTTTTTTTAAAAACAGGTATATTTGGGGGCTGGCGCCGTGGCTCACTTGGTCAATCCTCCGCCTGCAGTTCAGCATCCCATATGGGCGCCAGGTTCTAGTCCCAGTTGCTCCCCTTCCAGTCCAGCTCTCTGCTGTGGCCCAGGAGGGCAGTGGAGGATGGCCCAAGTGCTTGGGCCCTGCACCTGCCTGGGAGACCAGGAGAAGCACCTGGCTCCTGGCTTCAGATCAGCATAGCTCCGGCCACAGCGGCCATTTGGGGAGTGAACTTGGTTCACTTCCTTCCCTTGAGGAGGAAGACCTCTCTTGCTCTCACTATCTAACTGTCAAAAACAAACAAACAAAAAAAAAACAAACAAACAAACAGGTATATCTGTTTATTTGAAAGTCAGAGTGAGAGAGAGAGAGAGAGAGAAAGCGAGCAAGCTTCCATCTGCTGGTCACCCCTCAGATGGCCACAATGGGCCAGGACTGAACCAGGCTGAAGCCAGGGGCCTGGTGCTCCATCCAGGCCTCTCATGTGGGTGGTAGGGACCCAAGCACTTGGGCTGCCCTCTGCTGCTTTCCCAGGTGCATTAGCAGGGATCTCGGTTGGAAGTAAAGCAGCCAGGACACGAACCGGCGTCACGGGCAGTGGCTTTACCCGCTATGCCACAGTGCAGGTCCCTGACGACGTCTCTCTGTAAAGGAGCCCAGCCTTCCGTCCCCGTGTTAGGTGTGGAGGATTCGGTCCACGTGCCTTCATATGTGAGCTGCCTCCTGCCGCTGCTGAGGGGCTGGGCTTGGTGATTCCCTCCTGCTTCTGGGACAGAGCCCGAGAGGAGCCCCAACAGAACCAGGGGGTCTCACATGGCCTTGCTGTTCCACTCAGCAGCTGGGCCCAGGAGGTGGGTGTTGGGTGTTGAGTCGAGAGTGAGGGGGATGGGGACCCCAGCCAACTCCTTCCAGCCTGGACTCAAGCCTTGCATCTCACAGGAGAAGAGACCCCCCCACCTCATTCCAGACACGGCCGATGCCCTTGGAGAACCCCCACATCCATCCTCCTAACTGGGGGCTGGATCCTGAGGGGCGCCGACCTTGCCCAAGCACAGCTCCGCTAGCCTGGCCGAGGGACGTCTGACTTGGCCAGGAGTTTGTGTGCGCGTATGTTTTCATCTGGGTGACTCCACTTGGAGCTTTAACTGGGCGGTGCAGAGACCCTGGGTGAAGCGAGGAGGGCAGGGGAAGGGGTACCAGAAGGGAAGGCAGAAGCCGCTGAGCCAGCTGCCCCAGAGGGGGAGAACAGACCCTTACTCTGGTAGGTAAATGCTAGCGAGCGCCGCAAAACACGCACTTGCATCACTCCACAGGGCAGGGAGGACACTGCAGTGTTTATGGGTGGGCCCCCATGGTACCACCCACTCCTGTGTGTGCACACATGCACACACACATGCACACATGCACACACTCATGCACGCACTCACGCACGCACACACACGCATGGTGGGCCCAGAAGGTGGCCACAGCAGGACCACATCCCTCACCCTGGCTCCGCCCCCGCTCTCTGAGGCCGGCCACGGTGCACCTGTCCATGGTGACGAGCAAGTTCCTCATGGGAGGCACATCAGGAACCAGGTGGTAAAGATCTATTATCACCATCACTGGCCAGCTGCCCAGCGAGCTGGGCAGGGAGTCACGGGGTGGGGGGTGGGCGTCCCTCTGTCCCTCCGGGCTGGAGGAGAAGGGAGAGGAGGGGGAGGGGGACGAGGGAGAGGAGGAGGGGGAGGAAGCTCCTCCTCTCTGCATCTGGTTTGCATCATCAGAGTCCTGTTGCGTCGCAGTCCCGCCATCCGAGCCGCTCATCCTGGGGCAGCTCAGGGCCCCCAGGCAGCCTGGGCGTGCTGTCCTCACGCAGGAGCTAGACCGGGCTGGTGTCTTGAAGGCTGAGGGTCTTGAGGGTCTCTGTCTTTGGGGGATGGCAGGGAGCTCTGGGAGTCTGGGGTGTGGAGTGCGGATAGCGGATGATGGTGATGAGACGCAGAGGCAGGAGGCTGTATGGGCTCACGTCTCAGCCTTGGCATGAGTCTGCGAGCGCCCCGGGCAGAGGGCGTGCGGTCCCGGCCACCACCACGTCCTCATAACCTGGTGCTGTCCCTTGCACGTGACAGGAACTCAGACGGACGTGTGTGTCTGAGGACGGGACACCAGCCGTGGTTTCTTACATAGCTCTGTATCCACGTATCCGGGTGTCAGTGCAGCGTTTGCACAGCTGGGCGTCATTGTTTCTGCACATGTGTGGAACGGCGTGCGTGCGTGCACGTGCGTGCGTGCACGTGTGAGAGACAGGGCGCCCTTCAGAGACCCGGCCCTCGCGGTGCCTCAGGAAGGAGCAGTTTGCTCTCTGCCATCTGACTCCAGGCGCTCAATCTGCATTTTCCACACACACGCTGCTCCCCAGACTCTCAAATATTTATACTCCTATATTTAAAATCTGTGAAACTTCTCCCTCTCATCCTGCTGCTGCTGCTTCCTCTCTTTCTTCCTCTCCCTCTCTCCTCCCCCCTGCCAGCCCTCCCTCTCCACCCCACTTCCTCTTGGTCCCCAGATACACAAGCGCACACACACACACACACATGCACACACACACGGGAGTGAAGAACCTCTCAGGCCCAGCCCCACTTCTCACGCCCAAGCTGGGGCCCCAGAGGGGTGCACGGGTGCCCCCACGTTTGACAAATGCTGAAGGCAGAGCCCAGCCAGGGAGGGGCGGGGTGCCCTTCCCCCACACCTGGGCAACTCCCAAAGGGAGGGTCCCCCGTCTGTCAGGGTGGCATGTCCCCAGGCTGCGGGGAGCTCTGGGGAGAACTGTTTGCCCAGAGCTTCAGGCCCTGGTGCTGAGTCACCGTCTCCATCACCTGGGGTTCTCACGTCACGGAGGTGACGGCCCAGGGACAGAGGGATGGCCGCAGGTTCTTGCACCTGGGATGGGCGCTGGGTCTGGGCCTCAGCTCCCTGTGGCAAAGCCGCAGACCCCTCGCCTCTCGCTACGGCTCCCCGCCTTCACTCCCCGATTCCCTCTGCCCCACTCAGTCTGCTGAGTCCCGAGAACCCCGCCCCAGCGCCTACCGCCGTGCGCGAAGTTTCTCTGTGCCTAGAGATGATCTCTTCGCACACCTGAGCCGGGGAAGCGTGCAGCCCTCGTGCTCAGCCCGCCTGGCACAGAGCTGGGCCGACAGGAATGTAGGGACGAGCGCACCGCGTGGGGCCAGGCCACGGCTGACGGCGCCAGGAAGGGCTCGGGAGACCCACGCAGGCGAGCGAGATTCCGATTCCGGTTCAGGACCCCTTGTCTGCAATGCTTGAGAGCAAGTCTTTCGGATTCTTCCAGATGTTGGCGTATTTGCATATACATAATGAGGTATCTTGGGGGATGGAGCCCATATTTAAATGTGAAATTCATTTATGTTTCATATACGCCTAGCTCGAAGATAATTTTTGGCAATGTTTTCCGTGTGCGTGCTTTTTGACGGGGTCAGATGAATTTTGAGTTGGCATGCCAAAGTTTCAGGTTTACAGATTGTAGGTGCACGTAACCTATATCCGCGTTTGCTTCTCAAAATCTTTGAAGGTGGAATCGTGTCCATTTGCCAGGGGAGAAGACTGAGACTCAGAGAGCGTGTGTGACCTGCCCCGGGTCCCCACGGCAGTGATGGGGCTGTCAGCCCAGGTGCGTCCGATTCGAAAGCTGGGATCTTACCCCGTGAGACACACGGCCCTATGTGTCTCAAGCCTTATTGTCCAAATGTATTCAAAGGACAAAAATTTAATGAACCAAAAACTTAATAACATTTTACTTCCACTGGTGGATCAGAGGATTTGGGGACGGAGCAGCTCCCGGAACAAGGTCCTTGGCGACCCCTTGGTCCCCCCTCCTCCCGCCTGCCCTGGATGCCCGCGCCGTCCACCGGCCTCCCTCTGGGCTTGGGCACAATCGCAGTGAGACGCAGGCCCGTGCTGGCTTCTGCACACTGCACGTGGGCAGCTTTGGTTTGCCAGCCGAGGTCTTTCCTGTCCGCTGCCACACCGTGAAGCCCCTAAGGAAAGAGACCACCGTCCCACCTCAGAGCCTCAGGGAGACGGAAGTGCCTTCAGCTGGGGGCCAGTCGGGGGTCCTCACGCGCGTCACTGGGGGCTGGCATTGTGCTGCAGCGGGTTTAGCTGCCACCTGTCGCTGGCATTCTATAGCAGAGCACCGGTTCAAGTCCTGGCTGCTCCACTTCCGCTCCAGCTCCCTGCTGATGGCCTGGGAAAGCAGCAGAAGATGACCAGAGTGCTTGGGCCCCTGCACCCACGTGGGAGACCCAGAAGGAGTTCCAGGCTCCTGGCTTTGGCCTGGCCCAGCTCTGGCTGTTGCAGCCATTTGGAAAGTGACCAGTGGATGAAGACCTCTTTCTCTCTCTCCCTCTGTCACTGTGACTTTTTTTTTTTTTTTTTTTTTTTTTTTGACAGGCAGAGTGGATAGCGAGAGAGAGAGACAGAGAGAAAGGTCTTCCTTTTGCCGTTGGTTCACCCTCTAATGGCTGCCACGGCTGGCACGCTGCGGCCGGCGCACCGCGCTGATCCGATGGCAGGAGCCAGGTGCTTCTCCTGGTCTCCCATGGGGTGCAGGGCCCAAGCACTTGGGCCATCCTCCACTGCACTCCCGGGCCACAGCAGAGAGCTGGCCTGGAAGCTGGGCAACCGGGACAGAATCCGGCGCCCTGACCGGGACTAGAACCTGGTGTGCTGGCGCCGCAGGCGGAGGATTAGCCTAGTGAGCCGCGGCGCCGGCCCACTGTGACTTTCAAACAAAATAAATCTTTTTTTAAAGGCACTGGGGCTCCTTGGGGTCCACGCTGTTATGCCCATGGCACACAGGAGAGCCCCAAGGCTCTGGGGGATTGGACTGCTCTGTGCAAGATTCCCCAGCTCGTGAGATTAACTAAGGACAGCCTTCTGCCCTTCTGGGGCGGGGCTTCTCAATGGTGGAAGTCGGCACTTCCCGGGGTTTCTAACCTGGGAGGAAGAAACTGATGTTTGCCCAGGGCTTCCAAGGCAGGCAGAGCTGACACCAGCTTCTGCAGGTTCATGCCTGGGAGGTTTTGAGATGTCCTGTGCTGACCGGGGGTGGGGGGAGGGGCAGGGAGCCCCAAGATTCTTCCTGGCTGAGCTGTAGCCAGGGACCTCCTCGTCCTGCTTCCCCCCTCTCTCAAAGGGAGCTCATCTGGTCCTGAAAACCAGTCCATCAGGACCTACAGGAGCCCAGGATCTTCGGACATCCTGTGGGCTGGGCCGGTGCCAGGGGGTCACCCGGATGGCCGCTGGGTGCCTCGAGGTGTGACCCGTGCTCTCCTGCCTGCCTGCCAGAGGGCCAGCCCCCAAAGCCAGCCTGGTCAGGTCTCACCCGGGCCCCCGTAGAGCTCCCCATTCCAGACTCAGGTTTAGCAAAACAAAAACCGCACACACACCCCACCCCCACCCCCACACTTGGTGCCTGGACGGATGGAGCAGGGATATGGCTGTAAGACAGGAGCCGCGGGCAGGTGCACCTGACGTCCTGGCTCACTGGAGGTTGACCTGAAAGACCCCCCCCCCCCAGAACTGCAGGCGCTGTGGCCCACAGGGTGCCTGGCCAGAGATGCGAGGGAGGGGGATGGCGGTTGCATCCAGCGCCTTCCTCCAGGTGCCCTCTCACGGCGGCCCTTTCCACACCGCGTAGGCCGCCTCGTGGTCACCGTCCCTGCCCCACCTCCCAGGCTCCGGCTGCTCCTAACCCTGACATGGCGGCCTCCCCTCGCCCCCTTACACAACAGCCCCCTTCCTCTCACTCCAAACCGCCTCCTTTGAGTGTTTGCTTCAATTCCATTGAGTGCCGGAGGCTTGCGCTCACGCATCCGCGCAGGCGTGCAGGCAGGGATGTGGGCGCTGCTCCGCCCACTGCCCACCGCCCACCGCCCACCGCCCACCGCCCGAGACCACGGGTCTAAGAGGGCGCCCCGCGTGTCTCAAATCGGCAACGTGGTCACCCCTCCAACGATGGCCTCCTTCACTCTGAGGAGAAGCTCAGGGTGCCTGCGGCCCGCACCGCCCTGGGCGCCTTCCGACTCTGCCGAGGGAGCTGGGTGCCGGCCAGGCGCTGGGTGTCAGACGTGCTGCGTGCGAATCGGCGTCACCCAGCAGCTCGGGTGATAACTCTGCTCCACGGAAGACAAGGATGTGTGCTGGCCTCTTTCTTTCCAGTGTCTCTCTGGGACTGGAAATTCCTCTTGGATTATCTGGATAGTCCTCTTTTTATAGAAAATGGAAAAAAAGAAAAATTCCGCGGCCTCCTCCCGGTGGAGCTGGCACCGCATCGTCTCCGAGAGCCGGCAGACTCCTCAGCCTGCGGCTCGCCTCCCTTAAGACGGGAGGGAAGGCGGCCTCAGAGCAGCAGCCCCGGGGCCTGCGCTGTGGCGCAGTGGGTTAATCCTCCACCTGCAGTGCCAGCATCCCAGATGGAAGCCAGTTCGAATCCCGGCTGCTCCACTTCCGATCCGGCTCCCTGCTGTGGCCTGGGAAAGCAGTGGAAGATGGCCCAAGTCCTTGGGCTCCTGCACCTGCATGGGAGACCCGGAGGAGGCTCCTGGCTCTTGGCTCCATTTCGGCCATCTGGGGAGTGAACCAGCGGATGGAAGACCTTTCTGTCTGTCTCTCCCTCTCACTGTCTATAACTCTACCTCTCAAATAAATAATAAAATCTTAAAGCAAAAAAAAAAAAAAAAAAGCCCTAAAGCAAGGCGATCTGTTCCAGGGAGATGCACCTGCCCCCGCCCGACACTCTGGGCTTGTATCCCGGCTCTTCTGGGTGGAGAGTGAATTTCTTTGGAGAATAAAGACAAATGTAACCGCTCCGTGGGACTCATAAGTGGTATCACCCCTGGAATCAGACGCATCGCGCTTGTCACTGGGGACTCATCTGGGACCACAGTGGGCACACGGTCGCTCCGCACCCGTGTCTCCAGGCCAAGCCTTGGAAGTGTGAGCGCTCACCTGCTGGTTATCTAGTCAGGATAGGATAAGCGGTGCTGCTGTAACATCCCCAAACCTCAGTCACTCAAAAACAGGAACTCCTACGTCTCTCATGTCAGACATCCAGTGACACAAATGGGGACTCAACCCCCACGTCACCACCCCCACGCCAGAGCGGGTGGAGCTTTGCCGGTCTCTGCAGCAGAAGGAGAAGTCAACCTGGCAGAGCACAAAGGCCAGGCTCTCCATCGGGTCTCCTGTGTAAGTGCAGGGGCCCAAGCCCCTGGGCCATCTTCCACTGCCTTCCCAGGCGCATTAGCAGGGAGCTGGATCAGGCGCAGGGTAGCTGGGACTCATACCAGATACTGGCATTGCAAGTAGGGGCTTGACCGGGTGCACCTCAGCGCCAGCCCTCTGTGTTTCGTTGGCCATGGGACTAACGGGTACCTTAAAGCAGGAAGAGCCCCGATATTTGTAATTAAACTTAGTGGCTACCATTTCTTGGGAAAAACTCTAGAAATCCCGATCAGTAAGCCGGGTGGAGACGAACCTGCTCCATGTGGGTGGGAAGAAATTCAGAATCTTCTCATTTCCAATCTTGCTCTGGTGGGCAGAGCCGCTGTGTTCAGAGATCAGTGGTGGCAGGTGCAGTCTGTCTGCCATCTCTCCCGTCCCTAGGCTGGAGCCCACGGGCTCTCTCCTGCTGTCTCATCGATGGTTCCCAGGGCTGGAACCCACCTCTGCCCGCCACAGTGTAACAATCTGAGACCCCAGCTCTGGGGGAGGAGAAGGTCCCCTATGTAGGGACCTGGGTTCTTTAGCTGAAGACCGGAGCTGGTGGAGTGGCTCAGTGTGTACACAGATGCCTGCGAAGTCTTCCCACATGAGCGACTGGGCTGCTCTGCTTCTGATCCAGCGCTCTGCTACTGCGCCTGGGAAAGCAGCTGCAGATGGCCCAAGTACCTGCGCCCCTGCCACTCACGTGGGAGACCCAGGCGGAGCCCCTGACTCCTGGCTTCAGCCCGGCCCAGCCCTGGCTGTAGCCGCCATTTGTGGGGGTGAAATCAGCAGATGGAAGACCTCCCTGTTGCTCTCTGTCCCTGTCGCTCTGCTTTTTAAGTAAATAAATATTTAACAATTTTAAAAAGAAAACCCAGATATATATGTATGTATGAATAAGACAGCCTTGAGGCAGTGCTGTGGTGCAGAGGGTTAAAGCCCTGACCTGCAGTGCCAGCATCCCATATGGGCGCCGGTTCAAGTCCCAGCTGCTCCTCTTCTGATCCAGCTCTCTGCTGTGGCCTGGGAAAGCAGTGGAAGATGGCCCAAGTCCTTGGGCCCCTGAACCCACGTGGGAGACCTGGAGGAAGTTCCTGGTTCTGGATCAGCTCAGCTCTGGCCATTGCGGACATTTGGGGAGTGAACCTGCAGATGGAAGACCTCCCTCTCTCTCTGGCTCTGCCTCTCTCTGTCTTTCAAATAAATAAAATAAATCTTTAAAAGAAAAAAAAAAAAGCCTTGGCCGGACTCAGCCAGGTGGGCTTCCCCCTCTTGTGCTGGGACTGGATCTGGCCCCGTGGCTTCCTCCTTGTCAGCTTGCGCCTTGGGTCTGCATGGTCTCCTCACTTGGGGGCCTCCCAGCTGGGGCATGAGGTCAGACAGAGGGTCCATGCATGCGTGGTCCCTGCTGGCCCAGCATGCCCCGGGTTCTCCCAGCATCCTCCAGCCAGAGGTCAGGCCAGCTCTCCTGGAGCAGCCCCAGGGGAGTGGGCAGGTTTCTGGGGCTTTGTGGAATGAAGAGATCAGCATTAGCCGTGGAGGAGAAATGGCTGGGGAGCACTGGAAACCCGAGCTTACGGGGGCCCCACTTCTGCGGGGGGGGGGGGGTGGTGTCGAGCCCCCACCCAGCACAGCGGCCCCCTGCAAGTGAGCTTGCTGCCAGTCGGGATTCGGAGCTGCTGGCCAGACGGGAGCCCTGGATTCGATCAGCTCACCCTCACCTGCAGGCCTCGCAATGGGCCGGGCTGCGCCCGCCGGAGAATCCTCCGCGCACCCCAGTGGGTGCAGCGTTGGCTGCAGGGACGCGGGCTCGGTGTTCATCAGCATCGGCACAAGAGCCGTCCCAGGAGAGTTGATTTTCCGGGAAAACCAGGTAGGAAGGACGGGGAGATCGGCAGTGGATCCTGCTTGTCGTTTTGTGGCAGCGGTGCCACGGCCCAGCAGCCACGTGTGGCTCCGCTGCAGCAGCCGCATAGGTTCTGGTGGCTCCCACAGCCACGCACGGCCGCCGCTGCCTCTGAGCCCCGCTCCCTCCGTTTCCCTCGCTCTCAAGTTTTTATCTTGCGGACTGCTTCATGGGGTTAGGCTGAGGACCAGGGATACTTCGTGGGATAAAGTGCCATGGATGGTTATTTTATTATTGATTTTTTTTGACAGAGTTAGACAGTGATAGAGAGAGAGAGAGAGAGAGGTCTTCTTTCCGCTGGTTCACCCCCCCCCAAATGGCTGCTGTGGCCAGTGCACTGCGCCGACCCGAAGCCAGGAGCCAGGTGCTTCTCCTGGTCTCCCATGGGGTGCAGGGCCCAAGCACCTGGGCCATCCTCCACTGCCTTCCCGGGCCACAGCAGAGAGCTGGCCTGGAAGAGGGGCAACCGGGACTAGAACCCAGCACCTATATGGGATGCCGGCGCCACAGGCGGAGGATTAACCAAGTGAGCCGCGGCGTCGGCCCTTATTATTATTTACTTAGCAGACCAACAAAGGAGAGGCAGAGACAGGGTCTCCTCTCCACTGGTGCGCTCCCCGGATGGCCGCAGTAGCCGGGGCTGGCCCAGTCTGAGGCCAGGAGCAGGAACTCCATCAGGATTTTCCAGCCACGCGGGAGGGACCCAGGCACTTGGGCCTCGCAGGCGCATCAGCAGGAAGCAGAATCAGAAGCAGAGCAGACAGAACTGGAACCCGCATTCCAGGACGGGGACGCTGAGACAGCTTGACCTCTGCACCGCAACGCCTGACCTGTCCCTTTATAAAACGGTAAACGTGCGTCTGCGATGGTGATGAAGCCTTCCGCCAAGGGGCAGCACGTGTGCCGCCTCCTCCAGGAAGCCATTCCTGATCACCTGGACCAGGCTTACCGCCTCACAAGCCAGTGATGCCCGAGGACCCTTAATCTCTGTTAAAGTGGCTGTTCAATGTCGACGCGACGCGAGCCAGGGCGTGCCTGCCTCTCTCCTGGGAGCAACCCCAGTGCCATGCACCCGGCCGGCTGATGAGTTTTTATTGGACAAGAAAACGCAAAGAGCTGCAGAGTCCGACTTCTGGGTGAACTGGACGAGCACTAAACGCAAAGGCTACATGATAAGGAGGGGACTCCCGGACTGAGGGCAGCAGGACAAAGAAAGGCAGGCGGGAGGAGGGAGGGGCACTGCTTCCAGGAGATGGGGGCGGGGGGGCAGAAGTTGCGCAGGGCTGGGCCTGGGCAGCTGCTGTTTTCCCACAGGGCCAGTCATGAGCCCACTCTACAGAGGCCAAGACGAGCTGGAAGAGTGACAGTTGTAATGCACACAGCCTAGGAGAAACCGAGTCTGCGTCAGGCCAAGGGGCCGTGGCTTCAACACTGCACATCCTCTGCCCCTGGCCCACGAGGCTCCTGGTCACCTGCCCCGGGAGCAGGTTCTGAGCTTCTCCCGGGTCTGGCCCTCCAGCGGGCGTCTCCTTCCACGCGGCCAGCTGGGTGAGCCACCAGACAGAAAAGCCGATGACAGGTACGTGGGAAACCTGGCAGCCACACTCACCAAGGAGGAGTTCCTGCCCGTGTGGCTGCAGGCTCCTGGTGCCTCTGAGCGCTGCCTGGGGAGGAGCCAGCCAGGCCTGGCTGGAGGTGTTGGGCCAGGCCTGGCCAGCACCCCAGAGGGGGCCCCAGCAGGCCTGCAGCTTCAGCTCAGTGGTGGGAGCATGCACCCCGGGGTGGGGGTGGCCCTCCTTCCTCCCAGGGGCTGCCCCGTGGAGTCTTCCACTTCTGTGTTCCAGATGGTGCCATCCCAGAGAAGGGGCCTGTGTGTGCCCCTGGGGTGCAAGGACCTCACCAGCCCTGGCGGGTGTCCATGGCCCCCTGTTCCGAGACCCTGGCCCAGACAGGAACACGACGTCCTTGGCTCTCCTCACCCAGAGCGTCATGCCTTATGGGAAAAGCCACGTGACGGTGGAGGGCAGCAGCCCTGGGACCCTGCCTGGAGCCCGGAGACCATCTTGCTCACATCCCGAGCCCGCCAGGCCTCTGCGTCCACGCCCTGCAGCCAGCGCTGCTGACCCGCAGGTGGACAAGGGGCACGAGGGCTGTGAGTGACCTGTCCCGCCCTCCAGAGCTGCTCCAGCCGGGGTTCCCAACTCGGGGTTCCCGACTCGGGGCCTGCTGCAAAGCCTCCTGGGTCAGCCGACTTCTCCACACTTGCGTTGCTGGCTTTGCACTCCTGCCAGCCCTAGTCAGCTACAGGGCAGCAGCGCAGCCCGACAGGGTCACGGGAGGGGGAGGGGAGGGGAGGGGAGGGGAGGGGAGGGGAAGGGAGGAGAGGGGAGAGGAGGGAGAGGAGGGGGAGGGAGGACTGCAGGGGGGTAAAGGGAGCAGGAGGGGGAGGATGGAAGGGGAGGGATGTGGGAGGAAGGGGAGGGGAGGGGGAGGGGAAGGGAGAGGAGGGGGAGGGGAGAGAGGGGAAGGGAGAGGAGGGAGAGGGGGAGGAGGACCGGGAGGTCGGAAGGGGAGGGATGTGGGAGGAAGGGAAGGGGAGGGGAGGGGAAGGGGAAGGGAGAGGAGGGGTAGAGGAAGGGAGAGAAGGGGGAGGGGAGGGAGGGGAAGGGAGAGGAGGGGGAGGGGAGGGAGGACTGCGGGGGGGGGTAAAGGGAGCGGGAGAGGGAGGATGGAGGTCGGAAGGGGAGGGATGTGGGAGGAAGGGGAGGGGAGGGGAGGGGGGCCCTGCTGCCACATATCCACAGAGCCAGGCAGCCACACGCCCCAGTCCCACACAGGAAGGCGTGGCCACCAACAGCAGCCCCCCTGCTCCACTGCAAGGTCACTGGGTCACGGGCAGCTCCTCTCAGGGGTCCTGCGTGGCCGCGCACCCTCTTAGACCACAGACCCATCAAGCCGGGGCGCCCCCCTGCTCCGAGGGGCTGGCCCAACGGCCCGCTCAGCTGTTCACAGCTGCCGGCCCGCACCACGGCACAGCGGGGCCCCTCCCACTGGTGCGTGCCTGTGTGCTTCCAGGGGTGGCCAACACGACCCCACCCAAAGGACACAGTCCCCGGCCCTGAGGGGCCCACACCTGCTCAGGAACCCAGACTCGGGGCCGCTGTGTGGCACAGTGGGCTAACCCGACTCGAGTCCCGGCTGCTTCGCTTCCAATCCAGCTCCCTGCTAAGGAGCCTGGGGCCCAGCAGCAGACGGCCCAAGGACTTGGGTCCCTGCCCCCACAGGGAGACCCGGATGGAGCTCCAGGCTCCCGGCTTCAGCCTGGCCCCGCCCTGGCTGTGTGGCCATTTGGGAAGTGAACCAGCAGATGGAAGACCCTCTCTGTCTCTCCTTCTCTCTGTAACTCTGCCTTTCAAATAAATAAAATCTTTTTTAAAAAGAAAGGAGATGTGAATCGAAACATACAAGAGGATGTGAGGAGGCTGTGACCTGACTCCTACTGTGCCACGTTCTGGGGGAGGTGCCACTGCCGGATGTGAGGAGAGCTCTGGTTGCCAGAGGGGGGTGGGGGACATGGGGGGGGATGCAGAGGGGCGGGGGGGAGACGCAGAGGTGTTGGGGAGGACGCAGAGGTGCAGGGTGGGGGGAGGAGATACAGAGGTGTGAGGGGGTGCGCAGAGGTGCAGGGCGGGGTGGGGAGATGCAGAGGTGCAGGGCTGGGGGGGACGCAGAGGTGCAGGGAGGCAGGGCCCGGGGGACTTCTCCGGCCCGGACAGGTTTCTGGGTGGCGCTGCAATGGTGGCTCTGCGGTTCCGTGTTCACCCAGGCCCACAGAACACGCCACGCCACGCGAGTCCCTGCACGGAGACCGTGGGCGTCAGGAACGATGCATGGGCGCGGGCAGATCCGCCGGAGCCGAGGGGCTGGGCTCCTGCAGGTCGCTGGTGACAGGGACGCTGGGGGGTGGGGCGGGGGCCCGCGGGAGCTCTCTGCACTTTCCACTCCATTTTTCCACAAACTAAACCTGCTCAAAATAATCAAGCCTATTAATTAGTTTGAAAAGTGCACAGCGAGGAAAGGAGGGGGGGTGGGGAGCGATTCTGGGGTGTTTCCTTGAAAAGGCTGAGTGGGAAGGCGGGGGAGGGGGCCGTGGGGAGGAGGAAGCTGGGGGGGCCGCCATTTTCCGGGCTTCCTCCAAGATCCCTCTCTCCCCGACCCCACCCCAAGCCCCCTCCTGGGTCAGAGACCCCCAGGAGAAGCCCCGAGAGAGCAGGGTGGGGAGGAAGCCTGGGGGAAGCCGGCCTGCGAACAGGGCTGCCGTGCAGGAGGCGCAAACCACAAGTGCAATTAGTCAGAAAGAACTGGAAATTAAAAACGGATCCGCGCCGAGGCGGGGGGAGAGCCGAAGCTACCGCAGCCCCCAAGCCGGTTATGAATAATAGAAATGCGGCGAGAGGCGGTGCAGCCGGAGCACAGGTAATTAATATGTACAGGAGCAGAGATGCACTCAGAGAACAGCGAGAAGGAAAAACATTTCCGGGAAGACTGACACGTTTATTATTTTCTCACGTAATTACCTTATTGTGGGGCGTCTGTAATGGAGCGCATTACAGACGCTAAGTACCTGCCTGCTTGCCCGCGGACCAGGGCAGAGCCTGGCAGGGGGCTGCCGGGGGTGGGCGGGGGTCCTGAGCGAGCCTCCCCCCGCCCCGCCTCCCGAGACCCTCCCCAGCTCTGTGGGCCCGCAGCCACGCGACCCTGGGAGCAAGCCCTGGAGACGCGGCCCCACCCGTCCTGCGAGGGAAGCACGCGGGACCGGAGCTGCACGCGCTGGGCGGAGGCCTCAGCCGTCGGCCCCCACCATCAGGACCAGCCCCTGCCTGCACTCTCGGGTTTGCTGAGGGCGCTGGCGGGGGAGGCAGGCTCTGGTCTCCGCTGTGCGCGGCCCACGACGGGAATGCACTACATCGGTGAGACGCCCCGTCCTCACCCGCAGGATCGGGCCCGCGAGGGTCCCTTCCGCGTCCCCTTGGCGGGGGTGACGAGGCCTACACAAGGGAGGGCCCAGAGAAGATTGGCATTTGGATCAGCCAACTGTGTGGGGAAGGCCCGCCCTGAAGGTGGGCTGGTACCCATCCGATTGGCTAGAGGCCGAGACGGAACCGGAAACCTGAAGAAGGGGCTGGTGCTCTCTTTCTCTGTGTCCCTCTTCCTCGCTGGCTTCTTGTTTTACCACGTGACCTCTCCCTCTTCCACACGAGGCCACCCAGACTGGGTTGACCCGGCCAAGTCAGCTGTCCCCAAAGGGCAAGCCAGCGAGGGTCCCCACGTTGGGTTCTCGGCCGCCAGCCCCTTGTCTGACAGGCCGCCCAGCCCGCGCCTCCCGCCGTGGCCACAGAACCTGGGCCGCAGGGTCCGAGGCGGGCAGCGGGGCCCCTGGTGCCCCCCGCCTCTGCTGCCCCGCGCCCTGTGGCTCAGCGCACGGTCGCTTCGGGCAGGAGGCATGCCCGGGCACCGTGTCCCTTTCTTTTCCAACATGGTGGAGATGGGCGAGGTCTCCAACAAGGGAAGACCCCTTTGCAGTCAGACGGCAGCTGGGGACGGGGGCCACCTTGAGGCCTTCAGCCGCGGCTGACTTGCCTTGGCGTCATCTTCCCTTGGCTGTGGCCGTGCTGCAGAGTAGGTGCACCTGGCCTCTCCATGCAGCTTGGGCTCCCTGCCAACATGGCGGCCATGTTCCTGGAACAAGCGCGTGGGGCCAGCAGGAGCTGGGGCCTCTCTAGTCCCAGGAGGGAGCGTGTGCAGACGCCACCTCTGGATAAGGGAGTAGCAAGGCTCTAAGCGAGCTGGTGGGCTGGAAGCATTGTTGTGGCCACTTGGGGGAAAAGGCATCGGCCATGTGTGGCCTGGAGGGCGTCTCCTTGGCCCCTGCGCCTGCGCCTGCCACTACTGTTTCCTGCCACACGCAGTGCCATTATGAACTCTTTAATCTGGCCCGCATCTTACTTACTTTAGGGCTTTGCCTGTCACTGGTACTCACTCGGTGTTTGCCAAGTAATGACCGAGTGAGGGACAGAGCATGACCGCCCTGGCCTATGTGGAAGACCAGATCTCCCCAGACCAGGCCAGGCATTTGGGAAGACAGCCGCTGCCCAGGGGAGGGGATCAGAAGCAGCATCCGCACCCAGCACATGCGAGGGGACGTCGCAAAGCTCTCGGCGGGGCTGGCATTGTGCTACAGCAGGTTAGGCTGCTGCTTGCAACGCCATCATCGCACCCTTATCAGAGCCCTGGTTCAACTCTCCATTACTCTGCTTCCAATCCAGCTCCCTGCTACTGCACCTGGAAAACAGCAGAAGATGGCCCAAGCACCTGCGCCCCTGCCATCCGTGTGGGAGACCAGAGTGGAACTCCTGACTCCTGGCTTCAGCCTTGCCCAGACCTGGTTGCAGCCATCTGCGGAGTGACCAGTGGATGGAAGGGGTCTCTCTCTCTCTCTCTTTTTCTCTTTGTCTCTCTCTCCCTCTCCCCCTCTCCCTCTCCCTCTCCTCTCTCTGTCTCTGTGTTTCTCTTTTCTTTCAAATTAGTAAGTCTTTTTTTTTTTTTTAATTTTTTGACAGGCAGAGTGGACAGTGAGAGAGAGAGACAGAGAAAGGTCTTCCTTTGCTGTTGGTTCACCCTCCAATGGCCACCACAGCCAGCGCACTGATCCGATGGCAGGAGCCAGGTACTTATCCTGGTCTCCCATGGGGTGCAGGGCCCATGGACTTGGGGCATTCTCCACTGCACTCCCTGGCCACAGCAGAGAGCTGACCTGGAAGAGGGGCAACCGGGACAGAATCCGGCGCCCCGACAGGGACTAGAACCCGGTGTGCCGGCGCCGCAAGGTGGAGGATTAGCCGAGTGAACCGCGGCGCCAGCTTCAAATTAGTAAGTCTTAAATAAAAAGAACAAAAAGTTCATCGAAAAAAAGATGAAATTAAAATATAAGTGTATTTTTGGTGCCAAAGTAACTTAAAATCCATGCACAGGTTTACTACAATATGCCCTTTCCATGAGTTTTTTTTTTTTAAGATTTATTTATTTATTTGAAAAGCAGAGTTACACACACACCCACCCACACACACACACACACACACACAGAGAAAGTCTTCCATCCACTGGTTCACTCCCCGGATGGCCGCAACAGCCAGAGCTGTACTGATCTAAAGCCAGGAGCCAGGTGCTTCCTCCAGGTCTCCCATGCAGGTGCAGGGGCCCAAGCACTTGGGCCATCCTCCAATGCTTTCCCAGGCCACAGCAGAGAGTTGTATCAGAAGTGGAGCAGCCGGGACTCGAACCGGCGCCCATATGAAATGCCAGCACTGCAAGCGGCAGCTTTACCCGCTACGTCACAGCCCTAGCCCCTCCTTTGAGCCCCCGCTACGTCACAGCCCTAGCCCCTCCTTTGAGCCCCCCCCCCCCGTACATGCCCCCTGCAGCCAGCATTCAGGCAGGTGTGCGCAGGTGCAGAGCAGGTGCAGAATCCTCCGTGTGTCCCCAGCGCCACCTGTGTCTTCCTGCCCCTGCTTAAACTGCCCAGCAGTGGCCTGGAAAGTGGCCCACAGAAGAGGTCAGGAGTCCCTGGCCTGGAAGCTCAGGGAGCCGGGTGGGAGGTGCAAGGGAGGGGGCGGCGAGGCTGCTCCCGCCTCCCCCACCCCCATCAGCCACGGAGGGCGGAAATAGGCCTCTCCTCTCCAGCACGCTTCCCCAGCTGCCTGGCCCGAGTGCCAGGCCTTTGGAACAGTTGTTTGCCTGGCCATTCTGCGGGGCAGCTCCCCCGTGGGCACCCGGCGCCTCCGCCTGACAGGCTGCGCACGAGGGGCCGGGCTCGCACGACGGTCATACGAACCATGAAAGTGGATATTAAAGGCTTTATTACAGGGTGAGGACTGCTAATTGCAGCGTTCCTTTCAGGAAGCCGGAGCTGATGAGTTGAAGCCACGGCACCCAATTATTATAACTCTGTCAGCGCGGGGCTGGGAGAGGCGGGGGAGGGGGCAGCAAGCCGGAGGCACAATTACCTGAACTTTATCCAAGGCACTCGCGCTGCCGGCCTGGAATTTTAAAGGGAGCTTGGTCGTGCTCCCAGCTTGCTCCCTGTCACGGCCTTGTCGCTGTTGATTACCGAGCCCCAGGCCTTCCCGGCCTGCCTGCTGGCTTCGGTGGACATCACCCAACGCCTACACCTTCCCTGGTCCCGCCGGCGACACGGCCCCTGTGCTGAGATGGGCGGCTGTCCAGGGCCTCTGGAGAGGAAGCTTGCTCGCCTCTCCGTTTTGCAAGCGAGAAAAGCCCAGAGAGCACGTGGCCTGACCCTGGTCACTCTGCTGCTTAGCAACAAGGGGCAGTCCCCCCCCCGGGGCCCCTGTGGTCCCCTGGTTCCCGCCGAGCGCTCGGGCTCCATGTTGCAGCCCCAGTCTCCCTAGAATTGCGGGGCAGGGGCAAGCGCTGGCCCCGTGGGAGTGGACGCCGGACAGTCTACAGCTGTGTTCCTGGATGAGGGGAAGGTGGCCCTCGCTGAGGCAGTTTGAGAGCCCAGCAGAGCTCCCGGCCCACGCTCCACGCAGATCTGGTGCTTCCAGACACGCGTGCACTGCGGCGTCGCTGTGTGGGTGGTGCCTGGCAGAGGCGTGCGCACGCGGCACCCCTGCTGCTTTAATCACGCAGGTAAGTGATTGCACACAAAAAGCTGATCCTACGAGGCAGGAGCTGCTGGGCGCCAGCTGAGCAGTGCAGGGGCAAAGGCTGGACCGGTCCCCGGGTCGGGGAGCCCCCATCAGGCACAGCGGCCGGCAGCGGGGTCGCTAGGAATTCAAAAGGCAACCAAGAGGGGTGGGGGGAGGGGGAGCAAGGTGGCACGGGTTGCACTCTGGTGGTGGCAGGTGCATGCCAAAGGTGGGAAGTGGGGGGAGGAGAGGAGAGAGAATGTCCTCGGGGGAAGAGATGGCTCAGTGCACAGAGTGCAGAGACCACGCAAAGTGAGGAGTGGGAGAGGGCCGCTCAGTCCATCCCCAGGGACAGCCCTGGAGCCCTGGCTCAGGTGGCAGATCCACAAACCAGTAGGAGTGATTAAAAAGTGAATGGCAGGGCCGGCACTGTGACATAGCAGGTAAAGCCGCCACCTTCAGTGCCAGCAGCATCCCATATGGGCGCTGGTTCAAGTCCTGGCTGCTCCACTTCCCATCCAGCTCTCTGCTATGGCCTGGGAAAGCAGTAGAAGATGGCCCAAGTACTTGGGCCCCTGCACCCACGTGGGAGACCTGGAAGAAGCTCCTGGGTCCTGGCTTCGGATCAGTGCAGCTCCAGCCGTTGCGGCCACTGGGGGAGTGAACCATCGGATGGAAGACCTCTCTCTGTCTCTCTCTGCCTCTACCTCTCTGTAACTCTTTCAAATAAATAAAATAAATCTTGCAAAAGAGGAAGGAAAGTGTACATCCTAAGTACTTTATTCCTAAAAGCCCCAGCCCAGAAACAGGAGCACGTGGCACATTCCTTAGTGGGACCCCACAGAGCCGTGACCGGAGCTGATGCTAGGGTCGAGAAACGTCCACCGCCCCATGAACGACTCCAAGAGACCTCTCATGCAATTAGCAAGGGGTTCATTGAACCAGCATGCTGGGGCTCTCTGAAGACGAAGGAACAGAGCCCCGCCGAGAAGTCAAAGGTCAGGGTTTTTATAGGGTTTTCAGAGACATTCCACATGGTACCATTTAGCGAATCACCTCACATCTCGGGGAAATCATTAGCAAATTAACTCACATTGCAGGAAACTCAAAACACGCGTGGGGAATTCAAAGGATCTCAGTAGCAGGAACGACAGGGTTACACAGCTTTGCATCCTCACACAGGTGAAAGATAAGGTACCGAAACTATACAAACCCCGCCCCACGGGGTTTCAGATTTGAAAGGAGGTTTAGGCCTGCAATTTTAATTCTTTCACTGACTATTGCATGAACTTGAATGGCACGCGCAGAGGGATGGCCCTGACACCATGGACAGGCTGTGTGGTGCCACTCAGGACATTCGGGGGCAGCTGCAACCAGCCATGGTGACAGGAAGTGGGTCAGAGGTTGCCTGGCTCTGTGGGTGGGGGTGAGGTGGGCTGTGAAGAGTCACAAGGACGCCGTGGGTGGTTTTGTGTCTTTATTGGTATCGTGGCTACGTGGCAAATATTCGTGTCAAAACTGAACAAATGGGGGCCAACGCTGTAGCATAGCAGATTTAACCTTGGCCTATAAGGCCAGCATCCCATATGGGAGCTGGTTCAAGTCCCAGCTGCTCCACTTCTGATCCAGCTCTCTGCTACTGCACCTGAGAAAGCAGTAGAAGATGACCCAAGTGTTTGGGCCCCTGCACCTGAGTGGGAGACCCGGAAGAAGCTCCTGGCTCCTGGCTTTGGATCGGCCCAGCTCTGGCTGTTTCAGCCATTTGGGGAGTGAACCAGCAGATGGAAGACCTCTCAGTCTCTCTCTCTCCCTCTCTCTATAACTCTGCTTTTTGAATAAAATAATAAATCTTAAAAAAACCTGAACCAATGGTATGTTCTGTTGTATGCAAATTATATGTTAAGAAAGTTAAGTTTGGAAGAAGTGAGTGGTCCATCCGAGTGCTTTTCCTAGATATGAAAATATACGCACGTCTGCCTCTGTGAGGAACTGTGCACCCTGGGTGTGTGTGTGTGGGGGGGGTGGACCAGAGCACCGCGAGGGACCTGGGGCGATGCCGACCTTGCCTGCAGGGCTTAGAGCTTCAGAAGGACAGCATGCTGTCCTGTGACCCTGGTCTGGGTTTCAGAGAGCCGGCTGCCCACCACGAAACCTCCCCTGAGTGTCTTCGCCCGCAGGGACCGCCCACTCTCTGCATTTATTGGTTGGCAGCAAGAGGAGCCCGATGAGGCTCTTCCTGTCTCAGCTCCGAACTTCCTTCTGCTCACGCTGGAGAAGCCGGGCAGCTCCACGTCCCGCAGCCCTCGCGGACGATTCGTCCAGAGGTTTAAGCTCTGAGTGAGTCCCGACAGCACCTGCCGCGCGGGCCTCTCGAGGGATTCGGGGAGAAAGCAGAAGCCAAGAGCCTGGCAGGGGGCTTAATAAACGAGAGCTCACTTTCATTATTATGATTATTGTTATTACTATGCTTTATTGATTGTGAGAGCTCCCTCACGTCTCACTATTTCTGGAATTAGATGCATTCTGCAGTCGATGTCATAATTGGTTTGGCAGTTGGTTTCCCTCCTGGTATGTATTATCAGGGTGCCCTTTGCAATCGGGGGTGTCTTAGACTCTGTGAGATACGGGAGAGCATCAGTGCCTCTTTGCCTTCCTTTGAGTCCTCGGCGATATTTAACCAACATTAGAATCATAGGAAACTCAGGCTCCGTGGTATCGCCACCACTACCCCAGCAGGAACACGGTCCATCTAACGCAGCCGTCACTAAGGGGAACCTGCCACCGGTGGCTTCCTGGGTACCACTCTCTCTGCTCGCTGTTGAGCCGCCGCCTCCTCCCTGCGTGGCCACGGCTGGACCCCGCTCTCCTGCCGGGTGACTTCCACCCGCCCTCAGCTTCCCCACCCCCGGCCTCCCCTACAACAACCATTGCACACATGCAGGTGATCCCTCACCCCTGCGTCTGTTCCACCATGCCATGGCCATCCCATCGGGCATTCAGCCACCGGGTTCGTGTCAACAAGCCACGGAGCCAACCCCGGCGAATGCCTACAGCACAAGACTGCTTTGGAAATAAAACAGGGGTTCTGACTAGTGACGGGGAGGGGGGAGACCCAGCCCGGGGAAAGGAGCGGAACCAAGGGAGCGCGGGTAAGGCGCTGTTGTCAGCATGGCCGCCGCCGCGCCCCCAGCCCCGGGGACTCTCACTAGTGCCGTGTGCTGATGGACGCACCGTCCCCACGGCTCTGGGTTGCTCGGGGTCTGACTCCCAGTGTTGCCTGGCTAGACTCAGGCGCGTGCCCCGACCCTGCTGCTGGGGAGGGGGGGAGGGGTGGTCCTCTTTGGGCACCTGCCGCCTCTGCCTGCCGTCCAGGAGGCATCAGAGCGCAGACATCTGTCACTGGAGAGGGCAGCAGGGATGTGCTAGACAGCTAAGGAATGGCCGGGGTTCACTGCTGTTGATTTCGGGGTGCTCACATCTCCAGCACCTGGGGGCGTCCCGTGTGGCATCTTGTCTGACTTCAGGCACGCGGAGACTTGTCAGTGCGGTGGGTGGAGGAGCCAGGCGGGGCCAGCAGCGAAATTAGTCCGGTGTCCTCCCGAGCATCCTTCCTTAAAACGTAGTCGGCAAAGCGGCCAGCGTTGGGTCTGCCCAAGCCACCCCTTAGAGCGCGGCCATCCCATAGTGAGGCGCCGGTTCAAATCCTAGTCTTGGCTGTTCCACTTCGCATCCAGCTCCCTGCTGCCTGCCTGGGAAGGCAGTGGGCGATGGCCCCAACACTTGGGCTCCTGCTTCCCACGTGGGAGAGACAGATGGAGCTCCTGACTCCTGGCTTCAGCCTGGCCCAGCTCTGGCTGTTGTAGCCATCTGAGGAATGAACCAGTGGATGGAAGATTGCTCTCTTTCTCTCTCTCTCCTTCTCTCTGTCACATTGCCTTTTAATTAAATAAGTAAATCTTTAACAAGAAAAAAAAGGAGTAGCTACAGCATTGTATTACAGTAGCTGTGAGAGATTTTCCGGAATTGTGAATTCCTGTGTGTCAAGAGTATGGTCCAAGCTGGCACCGCGGCTCACTAGGCTAATCCTCCACCTTGCGGCACCGGCACACCGGGTTCTAGTCCCGGTCGGGGTGCCAGATTCTGTACCAGTTGCCCCTCTTCCAGGTCAGCTCTCTGCTGTGGCCAGGGAGTGCAGAGGAGGATGGCCCAAGTGCTTGGGCCCTGCACCCCATGGGAGACCAGGAGAAGCACCTGGCTCCTGGCTCCTGCCTTTGGATCAGCACGGTGCGCTGGCCGCAGCGCTCTGGCCGTGGCGGCCATTGGAGGGTGAACCAGCGGCAAAAGGAAGACCTTTCTCTCTGTCTCTCTCTCTCACTGTCCACTCTGCCTGTCAAAAAATTAAATAAATAAATAAAAGCGTATGGTCCAGCTCCTAAAACCCTGAGTTCCCTCGCCTGATACGTAGCAAGCCGATCACTGATCGGGGATGATGGGGAAAGCAGGTGTTTATTTTGCAATGGAGCAGGGAGTCAGCGGCTGTTGCTCCATTCCTAGACTCCCCGAGGGACTAAGGGGGCTGACTCTGACGGATGAGAGCAGAAGTCGAGCAGGGCACGGCCAGCTCCCGGGCAGGTTACCTGGCGATGTCCGTGCCCTCCCCTGGTTGTGCTGTCTTGGTCAAGGGCGTGGGGCCGTCTGCAGGCTGGGAGTAGATTGCGTCTTCCTTGGTTTGCTGCGGGCCTAGAGCTCCTGCAAAGCATCTCAGAACAGAGTCTGGCGTTGGTGTCAGCCGTGGAGGTGAAACTGGGTTCCCCGCCCTGGGACCTTACACCACTCGCTTGATTGATTGCGTTCATCTATTAGTGAAGGGCTGGCTGTCAATCACCAAGATGGAGATACTGCAGCCAGGGGAGGGGCCGGCCTGATAAAGTCTACTCCAATGACTCAGGGGTGAGGGGTCTGGCTTTAATACGCACGGCCAACGAGGGCAACATTTAACCAAATGCATTTTGCCTTCTTGCTTAATGATCGCTAAAGCCGTTGGTCCTTGGAGGAGTGGCCTCAACCCAGAGCAGGTCAGAATTGCAAGTTCTGGGGCCGCTCCCACACCTGCTGCCTCAGGACCACGCCCCCACGCCCGCAAGCCGCCCCCGATAGAGTCCAGCCCTTGGGCGTCACACACGCCTTGCAGGTGAATCTGGTCCAGGCTGAGGTCTGAGGACTGCACTGGTTTAAGCTTCACCTTGACTTCCTGGGAGAATCACCCAGGGCGTGGTTAGCACATCAGTGCTGGGGACCCAGCCCAAACCAGCCCAAACCAGCCCAAACCAGCCCAGCATGCCTGGCGAGGGAGGGGCTTTTTTTCAGGCACCTCCCAGGGTGCACGAGGGCAGCGTGGTTAAGGGCGTGGAGGCAGCGTCTCTAACCCTGCCCCTCTCTCATCTCCCTTTGCAGGGGAGGTTGTCAGGTCTCCTACCTTGAGACTTTTTTTCTTTAAGGTTTATTTGAAAGGCAGAATTAGACAGACAGAGACAGAGAGAGAGAGAGAGAGAGAGATCTTCCATCTTCTGGTTCACTCCTCAAATGTCCATAAGAGCCAGAGCTGGGCCAGGCTGGAGCCAGGAGCTCCATCCGGGTCTCCCACGTGGGTGCAGGAGCCCCAGCACTTGGGCCGTCGTCCACTGCCTCCCCAGGTGCATTAGCAGGGAGCTGGATCGGAAGTGGAGCACCAGGACACAGACTGATGCCCGTGTGGGATGCCGGCACCGCAGGCTGTAGCTTCACCCGCTGCTCCACGGCGCTGGCCGCCGACCTTGGGATGTGTGAAACTGACACTGCCCTGACAAGCCTCCCCGTCTCCACGAAGGCAAACCCAGGTCCGTCCAGGAGGGCAGCGGCTGCGGTCAACAGGTCAGAGTCGGCAGGTGGGGTCGTCTTTCCCTTCTCTAGTGGGTGGGCTCAGCTAAGTGCCCTCCCCACCACCTGCCCAAAGCGATGGGAATCAAAGCGACCAGATGCTGTGTGGGCTCACAGCCGCTGTAAGTGACGGCGGCCGGCAGGTGCTTGGCCCAGGCTGTTTGCATTGCCTCCTGCTTGCTGGAGACCCGGCGGGGGGGGGGGGGGGTCATCTCTGACCCAGCCTCAGGGTAGGAGGAGTCAGGACAGGTCAACCCGTCAACCCCGGTGCTGTCTGCCCGCCTTAAAGGGGCAGGTGGCTCAGGGGTAGCCTGACCATCATCAGCATGCAGGAGAACCGCGCAAGAAGCACGTTTTGAAAACATGGTGCCCTCAGTCCAGGGAGAAGCAGGGTGGGGGAGGGGCTGGGAAGCAGGGTGGGGGAGGGGCTGGGAAGCAGAGTGGTTAACCCAGAGCGGGGCAGGGCGGGGAGCCGCTGGCCCTGGGGACCACGACCTTGAGGTTCGTCCGTGAACTCCATCCACGTGTTCTCTGCCCACAGGATGAGGCCTTTCCCAAGTCCTCTAAGCTCATCCTGCCGTTTTTAGGAAGCCGGAGTCAAGGCAAACCAGCCCCAGACACCCGCTCCCGGCGACACCGACTGATGGACGCAGCCGCGGTGGTAAGGGAGAGACCGAGCCCGGCCCTGGACAAGGCAGGGGTGACTGAGGTCTGTGCAAAGCGGGCAGGGAGGAGACAAAGGAAGCTGTGGGGAACGGGAAATGATGGAAGCGGGGGTCTCCTGGAAGCCGCGGGGCCAGGTGGGCTGGGCAGTGCACGACCGTGTTCTGGTGGCAAAGGCTCATCGTGGGGCCTGCGTCAGGTTTAAAGGCACGGTAGAGTGCGGGCGGAAGTCCAGCTGAAGACCAGCCGTGATTCTTAGCCCCGTGTTTGGGAGAGAGCCTGTTATTGCCACCACCACCCCGTGACTCCTGACCTCGCTGTGAACATAAGCGGCCAGGAGAGGGCATGCGGGTGTTCACAGGGGTGGACACAGCGGCATTGTGGCAGCCGAGAGAAGCCATGCAGACAAAAAGGATCCAATCCTGGGCCGGCTGTGGCACAGTAGGTAAGGCTGCCACCTGCAGCACCGGCATCCCACATAGGCGCTGGTTCAAGTCCCAGCTGCTCCACTTCCAATCCAGCTCCCTGCTAATGCACCCGGGAAAGCAGTGGAAGATGGCCCAAGTGCTTGGGCCCCTGCATTCATCTAAGTGAGACCCTGATGAAGCTCCTGGCTCCTGGCTTTGGATCAGCCCAGCTCTGGCCGTTGCAGTCATTTGGGGAGTGAACCAGCAGATGGAAGACCTCTCTCTCTCTTTCTCTCTCTCTCTCTTTCTCTCCTCCTGTGTCTTCTCTCTAAGTCTGCCTTTCAAATAAATAAATAAATATTAGCAAAAGAAAAGCTGGCATTGCCTCAGCTCTAGGCCAGGAACGATACCAGGACTCGCCGTTTGAGCTGGCGGAGGAATAACGAGATTTCACATCCTGCACCTCGTCTTGTATGTGGCACGATGCTTAAGGAAATGCGCTCCCTCCGTCCACTGTGCCCTGGCGCGAAGTCCCCTGTAACTGAAGACAAAGCCTGTGCCTGCTGACGCCCCGGGTCTCCGGGGTCGCGCTGGTCCATGCGGCTGCGTCAGATTCCCCCTCTCCTAGCGTGGGAGGCGGGAAGAGAGGTCACTGCCGCCTGCAGCAAGGCCCCCGAGCGGCAGAATCAAGCTACTGGGCCTGGCACTGGTCAGACCAGGCCCCTGGGAGTCTGAATGTGAGCCGGCTCCCTGGACAGAACCCCGTGTGCACCAGACGGGGGTTGACAAAGTTCTCCACCTAGCACACGCGTGTGTGTCCCCACCAGCAGCCTGAACGTCCATGCCGGCTCCATAGCAGTGCACCTGCCCCAGCCCTGGCCCCAGTCACAGGTCACCTGCGATGCCCCATTCTCTCCAGAACCACTCAGAGGCCGTGGTGCCTTAAAAACAATCATAAATGGTTTATCCGGGAGCTCAGTCCAGGTCTCCCACGTGGGAGACAAACTCAGCCGCTTGAACCTGCCTCCCGGGTCCTGCGTTCCTGCTGTGTCTTTTTGAGGTCACTGCTGTCCTACTCACTCCCTCCTCCCCCATTTTCTCATCCCTCCCCTCAACTTCTACAGACCTCAGCTTGTCCATTGCCCGCATTTTGTCCCGTGGGGTGATCTTCTTGTCCTGGCTTGTACACAGTGTCCTGGGCAGGCGCGCTGGGATGGCTGCTCACCCAGCATCCCAGATGGGAGCCAGTTCGAGTCCCGGCTGCTGCACTTCTGACCCAGCTCCCTGCTAAAGCCCCTGGGAAAGCAGGAGAAGGTGGCCCAAGTGCTTGGGGCCCTGCCACACACATGGGAGACCCTGATGCAGCCCCAGCCATTGCGGTCATCTGGGGAGTGAACCAGTGGGTGGGAGACCCCTGTCTCTCCCTCTCTCTGCAACCCTGTCTTTAAAATCTCTGACAGCCCCAGGGCCTTCTCAACATGCCCTAGCCTGGAACTTCAACCTAGGAGGAGTTGTAGGGTAAAGAAAGAAATTCTAGAACCCACAGGTCCTGTGACACAAAGGCTGCCAACATAGGGTGCCTGGGGAAGCTAATTAATTCTTTCAGGAACTAAGGAGCCCATGGGCGCACCAGGACTATACTGCTTCTTCCCGATCTGCAGGTTGTGGTGAGTTCCCACTTCATCCCGCAGCCATGGATCTCATCCTGCCAACAGCACTGAACATGGTCCTGGCACATGACGGCTGATCCAGGGACGGTTCCTGAGGGCTGCCAGCCCATCAACAAGATAGCAGTTGTTCCCACAATTCCACTGGAGTCCGTAGGGTGCCCTCATTAGCATACGGCCCCTCCTACAGCCCAGCTGCAGGTGGCTGCCATCCTGGCTCCTTTTCCAGCCCCAACTCAGCCAGAGAGACCCTTGTTCAGATTCATGTGAACGACTTAATGACAGGGGGAAGCCCAGGCCATCCAGCGTTTAAAGCCATTTAGGAAGGCTGGCGGGGGAGGGGCCGCCCAGGCCCAGTCCTCTCCCTCTCCAGCTCTGGGCAGCCAGGGCAGCCCTTTGATCCTTAACCGCTGAGAAAGCCTCCGTCTGCATATTAAGGTCAGGAAATTATCCTCTCACTTTGCTCATAAGTGGCCCACGTATTCATCTTGTGGAGCAAGAGCAGCCAGCAGCCAGCAGCTCTGTCCCCGTTTCTCCTGGCTCCTTGGCAAAGAAAAACCAAAGGTGCAAGGCCAGCAAAATCCCTGTCCCCAGAGAACTCAAGGATGAACAGGAGACAACGCAAGCCACACTGATGAGCTCATTCTCTGGGGGTAACCCAGGAGGGCTGCCCAGCGGAGGTGGCACTTCCTTGGGATTTGGAAGACCAAGAAGGAGTAATTTTTGCAAATAAATGGGTGTGAGCATGAGTGTGTGTGGTGGTGGTGGTGGTAGTGGGGATTACAAGCAGAAGGACCTGCCAGCTCCACAATTTGTACGAATACAGCGTCCTCCGTCCCACTCACCTCTGGAAGGTTCTTTCCTGGTTTGCAGATGATTTGTCTCCCAAACTCACACAGGAGTTGGAGCCCCAAAGGCTTCTGTGAAAGGCAGCGAGAGGGTGCACATCTACTTCCACTCTGGTGTTGAAAGGCGGTGTTTGGGGGCCGGTGCCGTGGTGTGACGGAAAAAACTGCCGCCTGCGTCACTGACATCCCATTTGGTCACTGGTTCAAGTCCTGGCTGCTCCACTTCCGATTCAGCTCCCTGGGAAAGCAGCGGAAGATGGCCCAAGTGCTTGGGCCCCTGCACCCACGTGGGAAACCTGGAAGAAGCTCCTGGCTCCTGGCTTCAGCCTGGCTCAGCCCTGGCCGTTGCAGCCATTTGCGGGGTTGAACCAGCAGATGGAAGATCTCTGTTTCTCTCTGTGTGACTCTGATTTTCAAATAAATAAATACATAGTTATTTACATACATACATGGGCTGCGACTAAGTCACTGGGGTGAGACCCTCACATGGCCGAGTCCTGGTGGTCGGGTGAGGAGAGGGAGCGGGGCCACGCACAGCCCGTGTGCCCCCCACCACGGAGGGCCCAGGGACGATCGTTCCCCCAGGAGCAGGGGCCAGGGTCACTGTCCCGTCTTTGTCAAGTGGGCACCCTCGGCCCTCTGGGGACAGGACTGGAAAACTGACCACGGCCTGGACAGCTCCACGCGGAGCCGGAGCAGCGCTCAGCATCCGCGCCCTGCACACCAGCGGCTGCCGGCGCCTCGTGGCTGTGCCGCCGTGGGGAGCGCCGCAGATCTGAAGGCAGCCGCAGAGCCGGGGAGCCGAGCTGCAGCCTTGGCCAGGCTTAAAAGCCCGGCTCCGGGGGCCTCTCCTGAGCAGGTCGGCCTCCCCCTCCCCTGCACTTCAAACCTCCTCCACTTGAGAGGGAGTGCGACGGGCGGGCGGGCGGAGTGGATTTAGAGCCTCCGTGAATTTCGAGATGAATAAGAACAATCGCAATTAAAATCAAACGGCTCTGCTCTCTCTCAAGGAGACCCTGGGCCCGGCGCGCCTGCAGTCGCAGCTGTTCCTTAACAGGCCTTAAATGCTGCGCGCACAGACTGGGAGCTGACATCTGGGGACCGCCGCCACCTTTGAAGCCAGTGCTGCGCCGGCTTCCGCGACGGGAGACCCAAACCCCGACGTTAATTACCCAGGAAAGCAGGAAGGGGCCCCTCCCAGACAGGCCCTGCGCTGCAATCCAGTCCTCTCTCCCGGCTCCCGGCCCCTGGGGTGGGCAAAACACACTGCAGGTGGCTCTTTCCGGGGGCTGGGGGGAGGTGAGGATAAAAGGGGGGGCAGGGCTTAGGAAACCCTAATGGATGCCAGATACGGAGTCCCCCCCCCCCCAGTCAGGGGTTTCCGCACTTCTCTTTGATCTTGGGACTCCCAGGCTAGGTGCTGTGAGCATTACTCCGGAGCTGAGGTTACCAAGCCGCTCAAGGTCCCACAGCTCATGCTTGGCCTGGAGCCTGGGGTCTGGAGCCTGGGGTCTTCAGATTCCACACAGCCGGCGGGGTGGGGGGGTGGGGGTCCCACCATCGGCCCCAGGGGAGCCAAGGAGGCAGGTTCCCGGGATCCGAGGAGAGGTCTGTCTGACCACTTCCTCTCCTCCTTCTAGAATATTCCTCAGGATCCCCAGACGTTTTGCAGGCCCGGAACACACAGGCGAGGGGTGGTTCAGAAGGGACTGCCTCTTCCGTCGGCTGTTTTCTGATGCGGACGATGTCCGAGCGCCCTGGTCAGGGCTGGTCAGGCATTTTCCGTTGGTCTGGAAGAAGCGCTGACTCGCGGCTTCCTGCCCGGCAGGATTCCAAAGCTGGAGCCTGGCAAACCCGGGGGCACCTGGGAGGGCGGAGTCTGGCTCTGCCCCTGGGTTCAGCGTGCACACCATCCTCCCTTGTCAGCCCTTCCATCCCAGGGGAGACCCTCGGGGTTCGAGAGCGCTGGGCAGCTGCGCTAGGAGGCTCTGCGAGTCAGGTGCCGGCATAGCCTTTCCCACGCAGCGTGTTTTCTCTCTTTCTTTCTTTTAAAGATTTGTTTATTTTTGAAAGGCAGAGTAGCACACACACACACACACACACACACACACACACACAGCTCGTCCTTCGCTGGTTCACTCCCCAGATGGCCACAATGGCCAGGGCTGTGCCAGGCTGCAGTCGGGAGTCAGCAGCTCCATGCGGGTCTCCCACACTGGGTGCTGGGCCCAGGCTTAGTGCATCTGCGGCACGAGCAGGGGGCTGGCGTGGAGAGCAGAGCGACCTCTTCTCTGATGGGAGACGCGGGCATCGCAAGGGCCGGCTTAGCCAGCGGAGCCCCCGCTGCAGCCCCGCCTTGGGAGATTCTCCACCCAGAGCAGGTTTATGAGGGCGCAACCCCTTGGTAGGCTGGGGAGCAACTATGCAGATTCCTGGGCCCCACCCTGGACTCCGGAGAGGTGGAGGAAAGTGGGTGTTGGAGTCTAGTGAGCCCCCCAGGGGGTTCCTCCTCCCTCCAGAGCCGGGGTTCTGAGCCGGCTGCACCGAGAGTCACAGAGTCACGTGGCGGCAGTAGCGGAATCCACACCAGGGCCTCACCCTAGAGCATTTGCATTAGCGCCCGGGCTCCAGCCTGGAGCCACCAGCCAGGGAAACAGGACGCAAGAGGGGCCGTGGCAGGTGCATCTCCCAGAACCAGGGGCCACCACTCAGCGCTCCCCTGCCGGGCCGACAGCGGGGTGGGGGCCCTGCCCTGGGAGGGAGTCAGAGGCCGGGGACAGCGGGCCCGCGAAGCCGCTGGACACGGGTTTAAAGGAGTAGAGGAAGATGGGGCAGGCAAGATACGGGAGGCCGAAGAGGGCTGGGACCGGATCCGCCCTCAGGAGCAGCGGCAGAGGCTGGAGGTCAAGGTCTTCAGGAAAAGCAGGGCTGGGGGTGGGGGGCGCGCGGGGAAGACCTGACACAATGACGTCATGGAAGGGGGAGCCACTGGGGGGGCGGGGAGGGGGCACTGCTCCCTCCCAGGCCCACCCTCGCCGTCCGCGTTGTTCAGGGCTGTGCACAGGACAGGCTGAGTATCAATGCCAGGGCACGCTGCCCTCCTCTGCCTTCAGTCTCAGCCGACCCCTTGCTCAGACCCCCCACCCCGCAGTCCTCCTCCTCCAGGTGCACCAGGTCCCCTGTCCCCTCTCTCTGCTCTGGGTCTCTGGTCTGAAGACTTGCAAGGGCCGTGCTCCTGCCTCACCCTGTGCACCTGCTCCCCGCCCTGGCCACTGCCGCCCAGCACAGCTCCTGCTCCCCCTCTCTGCTCCCTCCCACAGCGTCGCGTCTCACAGGGGTTTCCTATGGGACGTGTATTTTCACAGGGCTAACACAGACCTCACGTTTGCTGTTTTCATCGAAGGGCCACGAGCCGGTCGCCACCCGCGTGTTCAGGCTGCTGGGAGCCAGCGTGGTTCTCCATTTCCAAGACGTCTTCATCCCTGCCCCTCCACCAAACCCGGTCACTGCTAGGTGCCAACCTCCCAGCCTTCTGTGGCCCCGGCCCCTGCCGACTGCTGTGTTCTGTCTGCAGCGTGCGTGACCCTGGAATCATCACGGAGCGTGTGGCCTTCGGTGTCCGGCTTCTTTCCCCGCATGTTCTGTGTGTGAGGTCCTCCCGTGCTGCCACGTGTGCTAAACTAACCCCTTGCGCTGCATGGGTGACAACAGCCCACCGCCCACGCCGCCGGCGTTCTGTCCAGCTGTGTATCCAGGATCGGGTCCTCCTGCAAACCCACCCCTTCGTGCCGTCTCCATGGCTCACCAGCGTCTCTTACCAGCAGCCCCCCTTCTTTTTTGACAGCTTTTTGGAGACAGACATTGCGTGCCATCGACGTCACCCATTTAGAGTGCACTGGCTGGCAGTGCAACGTCTGCCCAGAGCTCGTGTCCTTCAGTTCTCAGTGCCCCGCCCCTCATCCGCCACTGCCCCAGCCCTCAGCTACCGCGCGCCCACTTCCTGTCCCTGCGGGTTGGCCTCTTCTGGTCCTAGTGTTGCTGGACGGCGTGTGGCTGCCCTTCCACTAGTGCGGCGTGTCCAGGGGTCATTGGCCCAGGAGCAGGTGCCGGTGCTCACCCCTCTCTATGGCTGGGTGAGGAGACCACGCTTTGTGTTGCCGATGGGTGCTGTGTGTTGTCTTGGCTTTGCCACGGCCACCCTAAGCACTTGCGTACAGGTTTTGGTGTGGACACACGCTCTCATTTCTCTTGGGGCGGAACTGCTGTCTCCTGGGCTGACTCCATGGTGAGGTGCTTCAGGATCCACCAGACTCTTTATTATTATTATTATTATTATTATTAAAGTGAGAGAGGGAGAGAGAGAGGAGACCTTCCATCTGTTGGTTCACTCTCCAAATGGCTGCAATGGCTGGAGCTGCACCAATCCAAAGCCAGGACCCAGGAGCTTCTTCCCGGTTTCCCACGTGGGTGCAGGGGCCCAAGCACTTGGGCCATCTTCCGCTGCTTTCCCAGGCCATAGCAGAGAGCTGGATCGGAAGTGGAGCAGCCGGGACTTGAACCGGCACCCGCATGAGATGCCGGCACTGCAGGCGGCAGCTTTACCTGCTACACCACAGCACCGGCACCAGCAGACTCTTGGCCAGAGTGGCTGCCCTCCCTCCCTCCCTCCTACCTCTTTCAACTCTCCTGTAGCAGAGCAGCTGATGAGGTCTTGGAGTAATGAACTTGGAGTAATGACTGTGTTTCTTCCTTCCATTAGAAATCCGTCAGTGACTTCCGATTGTTCTTGGAGTAGAATAGGAACCGTCTCCGTGGCCCACAGGGCCTCAGCTGGGCACCGACCCCGTTGGAACCTTCTCTGCCCACTCCCAGGGTTCCCTGCTTCCTTTCCGCGGCTCCTCTTTCAGGGCGGCTGCAGGAACGCCTGCCTCTCTCGGCTCAGGGCCTCCGCCTGGCGTTAGCCTCCCACGCCGCTGTCACCAAACACCCCAGCCAGGCACCTGCAAAGCACCTGGCCCTCCTGGAGCCGGCGTCGGAATCCCAGGTGCCCGCAGGGCCACGCTCCCGCTGCGGGCTCGAGGGAGGCTCCCTCATCGGTACTCGCGGCCAACCCTGACAAGCGGGGCCAGCGCTGGCTTGAGCCGTCCGTCTCCAGCTTCTGCCCGTGCTTGTTTCTGCGTCTCTCCTCTTCCCAATACAGCAGGCGCACTGGACCCAGGGCCCGCCCTGATCCAGGATGACCTCGCCTTAGCTAGCTGCTTCTGCTGTGCCCAGGCTGCAAACCAGCGCCCTCCCGAGGTCTGGGACAGGTGAATTTGGGGTGCCGGGCGCCCTTCCACCCAGGGTGCCCCTGTTCCTCGTCTCTCAGCTCAGATTTCACCCCCACCCCCGGGGCCACCCCCAACCCCGGTTACCCTCCCCCAGGGCAGCTTTCTTATAAGCATTGGCACCTTCCCAGGCTGTCAAAGGGGTGGCTGTTGTCATCATCACTTACCCATCTCCCTGCAGGTGAGGAAGCTCCCAGGGGTCAGGTGTGTGTCCCCCCAGGTGTGTCCCCCCCAGGTGTGTGTCCCCCCCAGGTGTGTGCCCCCTCTGGTGTGTCACTCATTACTGGACAGCGGCACCCCTCCTGACCTTGAGCGCTCTCTGGGGCCCTGGTAGGAGAAAGGGAAGACCTGGTCCCGGGGAAGAGTCTGGGGTGTAAGGCGTCTGGGATCCAGGGCGGTCTGCCAGCGCCTGGGTGGGGACCTCCCGGAGCCCTGAGCGTGGCTGTGTGGGTCACAGGCGTCCCCGGTTCCATTGGAGCCCTGAGCGTGCCTGAGTGGGTCACAGGCGTCCCCGGTCCCCCACGATCCCTGAGTGTGGGTGCGTGGGTCACAGGCATCCCCGGTCCCCCATGAGCCCTGAGTGTGGGTGCGTGGGTCACAGGCATCCCCGGTCCCCCACGATCCCTGAGCATGGCTGTGTGGGACACAGGCGTCCCCGGTCCCCCTCCCAACCTCGGGGAGCATTGGTGCCTCCCGCTCTGCTGCCAGGTGGGGTTCGGGGCTGATGCTTCCCAGACGCTCAGCGGGGCTCCCAGGAGAGCAAGGCTGACTGGAGGCGCCCGTGGGTGACAGCGACCGTCCCCGGCCAGCCTCCTTCCCAGGCCAAGGGGCTGCTTCTCCCTGCACAGACGTGGATCTGGGGAGGGGACCTGGGGGCCGGGTCATGCCAGTGAGGCTCTGAAGTTGTCTGAGCAGCGCGGTGGGTGGTCACTCTGTGCCTCTGGGGAGGTGGAGGCGGCTGCGGGAGGGGCGGCTGCAGGGGCATCGCCCCCCCCGTCCCCCGTCCCCCGGCTGCTCTCTCCTACCTCCCACGCTCTCCACGCCAGCAGGCACGGTGTGGCCGGTGTCTGGAGTCCTGTGGCTGCTGTCTGGTTTTAAGGCACCTGCCAGGACCCGAGTCGGGCACAGGTAAGCCAAGGTGCTAGGTTGCATATCGGCTCCCCTCCTCCCAGCCTTTGCAGTGTTGCCTCACGGACAGAGGGGGCGCATCTCCCACCTGTGTGGCTCCTCGGGGCTGCGGGACATGTGGCTTCCACAACGGGCTGCGCTCCAAGTCCAGGGGGCCGCCTCTGAAGGCTGGGGGAGGGGACTCTGTTCCCGGCCTCTCCCTCTGCCCTTGACTTTCCCTGGCCAGTAGCTGCCTCTCCCCATTCTGGGCCTCTGACTTCAGGCGTGTCTCACGGTCCGTCTCTGCCTGTCTCTGTGTCCTCTTGGCTTCCAAGGACCCCCGTCTCTGGACTCACGGCCCACCCAAAATCCAGGATCATTGCACCTGCAGAGATCCTGTTTCCAAGTGCAGTTGCATTCCGAGAGTCTGAGGCTCCAAACACACAGGGTGGACCCAGCGCACTCCCCCTTGCGTGGGAACAGGCTTCGTGTCCTGCTCCGGCCGACAGGATGCGGCAGACAAGAGCCCATGTCCATCCCAAGGCCATGACGCTGTCCTCTCGCTGGTCCAGCCCTGAGACCCCCTGCGACCTGGCCCAGGGAAGACAGGACACAGTGGGGGAAAGGGGCCCCCGCCATTCCAGCCGCGCCCGCTGAGGCACCCTTGGCCAGCCAGCCTCCCGCTTAAGCAGCAGCTGCGTGGAGGGACCCCGTGGGGCTTGGGGAAGTCCAGAACCCCCCGGGCCAGCTGAGTCCACCCTGAACCGGCACCCTCAGGTTCATGACCGCAGAGATGAGTTGGTGTGTCGTGATGGGTGGCAGATTCATAAGATGTGATTTGTTCTGGGTAAACAGGGCTGTAGGTGGTCAGTGACCTAAGACCTGGAGCGCCTGGGAGTGACTCGGCCACCCTCAGAAGCCACGAAACCCCGAAACCCAGCAGTGTGCCCACCCGAACCCCGACATCCCTCTGCGGCTCCTGTCACACGGAGCCACAGGCATACAGTGGTGCCTAATAAAGCCTTGGAAGTGGCAGCGGTGGTTGTGATCAGGGCAGAGGCCAGGATCCGAGCCACCAAGGTTGGGGGAGAGAAACCAGCGCCTTCCCGCCAGCCTCTCGGCGATGCGACAAGTCTGCCCGCCCCTCCTGGTCACGCGCAGGCCAGCGATGGGACCCCCACCCGGCCAGGCCGGCGATGGAGGGCCCGAGGGCCGGCCAGCAGCGGGAGCCTGGAAAATGCTGGCAGAAATTAATCCCTCGGCTCCAGGGTGTTATTTTCCCCTTTCTACCTGGAGAGAAGTGGGCTGTGAGCTGGAAATTTCCAGAACAGTGGGCTGAACTTTTTGTCTGAATGGGAACAACTTCCCTTCGAGTGCCACCATTTGCTCTACTCAATTCCGCCATTAAAAGACAATGGGCAATTTTCCGGGGACCTGGGATGGCGGCTTTGTCTAAGGAGGGAGCGTGGGGGAGTTTACTAACCTGGCCGTGCAAACAGGTTATTTAACAGGATTTAAACGCTGCGCTCGGCAGCTCAAAGCAGCAAGAGGCAGCTGGCAAGCCGAGGCGGCTCATTCCCCTTCCAGCACTTAATGAGAGACGGTAGGAAAAGCCAGCGTGGTAGGGAGAGGCAGAGACGGGGGACAGGGCCGGGCCCGACACGTGGGGAGGGGACCCCGGCGGGGCGAGAACACCCGCGTTTTTAAAAAGCTGCTGTTAAACTAGGTGTGGACCCGTGCGTTCAGTCTCCTCCCACAGCTGTAAGTCTATGGGTGCTCAAGGATCTCAGCGCGTGTTAAGCCAAGGCAGATACCAACCCTCGCGGGCTTCCTGGAGGAGGCATTCGGTGCAAAATCTTTACCGAACATTTTGCGGCTTCTGCCGTCGTCCTCTATCAACACCCTCCCTCCCTGCTGCTGACTAAAGGCGGGAATGAACAGAATGAGAGAGTTCGTGTCTAGAGGTTCTTCCCTCAGTTTGCTCGTCTGTAAAATGGGAGTCCCCCTCAGAATTAGTGGGCGGGGAAAGCCTCTGGCACGGCTCGAGACACAGGTGAGCTGCCCACGGGCAGTGGTTTCTTTCCTGTCCCTTCTCGGTCTTGGCCAGGCTTCCTGGTCCTTTCTGGAACCTGCCTCTTTGAGAGGCTCCCCTCCTGGCCCTCAGCTCGGCGCGGTGCCCGAGAGCGAGGGCCGCGGCTGTGCTTTGGGAGCCAAGACTTGATTTCTTTTCTTTCTCTTCCTTCCTTCCTTCCTTCCTTCCTTCCTTCCTTCCTTCCTTCCTTCCTTCCTTCCTTCCTTTCTTTTTTAGAGGCAGAGTGGACAGTGAGGGAGAGAGACGGAGAGAAAGGTCTTCCTTTTGCCGTTGGTTCACCCTCCAATGGCCGCCGCGGCCGGCATGCTGTGGCTGTGCATTGCGCTGATCTGAAGGCAGGAGCCAGGTGCTTCTCCTGGTCTCCCATGGGGTGCAGGGCCCAAGCACTTGGGCCATCCTCCACTGCACTCCCTGGCCACAGCAGAGAGCTGGCCTGGAAGAGGGGCAACCGGGACAGAATCCGGCGCCCCGACCGGGACTAGAACCCGGTGTGCCGGCGCCGCAGGCGGAGGATTAGCCTAGTGAGCCGCGGCGGCCAACACTTGATTTCTTACCTCACCTATGGTGTGACTCCAAATCCGATTTGTTTGTAAAGATCTCTTTATTTACAAAAGGCAGAGTTACAGTGAGAGGTGGGGCGGGGGCGGGGGGAGATCGGCTGGTTCACTCCTCAAAGGGCTACAACAGCCAGTTCTGGGCCAGGCCAATGCCAGGAACCATGGACTCCATCTGGGTCTCCCATGTGCAGGCAGGGGCCTGAGTACTTGGGCCACCTTCTGCTGCTTTCCCAGGTGCATTAGCAGGGAGCTGGATTGAGAGTGGAGCAGCCGGGACTCGAACCAGCGCTCCGATGGGATGCCGGCGTCGCAGGCAATGGTTTAACCCACTGCGCCACAGCGCCAGCCCTCGAATCGGCTGTTCATCTACTTTGAATTCTCGGCTTCTCATCAGAAGCACAGGACACACTCCATAGAGCTGGGCGGCCCACAACGCCCTCCCGGGGGACCTACTCGGGCTGTGCGGTCAGTAAGTGACAGCTGTCCCCTCTCACCCTCCTGGACCGGGATCGTGAGGGAGGGGACCCCTTGGAGGACTGGACAGCTGTTCTACAGCTCCCATTGCTAAGAAATCTTTGTTCTTATTTCAAAAGCAGAAGCAAAGACGGCCCTGTCGGAGCCGCCCCCCGCTCCCCCCGCCCACCCCCCACCCCGTGAAGGCTCCCTCTGCCCCCTGGGCGGCGCCTGCACCTTCGGAGTGGGAGGAGACTCAGGTCCGGGCGGAATGTGCTCATCCTCACCCCGCGGGGCACCCCTTCCTCCGGGCCCTGCAGAGCACGGCCAGGGGTTTGGAGGCGGATTGCATGGGGTGAGGGACGGAGGTCGCTCCTTGGCCTGTGCAAGGGGCAGGAAGCAGGCTCCTGCCCGCCTGGCTGCAGCTGGGGGCCGTGGCCTCTGTCCCCTGCAGCCTTCCTGCCCCTCTGTCCAGCGCCCTGCACACACAGTGTGGAGAGAGCTGGGAGGGGCAGCCGGGGGCAGGGGGAGGCAAGCAGGGGGTGCAGTGAGACAGCCCCCCAACACTCTTCCCAGAGCCCCCATCAGGACCCAGAGGACCCGTGTGTGGGTGCGTTTGGGGGAAGGCAGTCTTGGCTGAAATATTAGCATTTCATTGGCCGGTGGGCACGGAGGGACAGCCTCGTCAGACAGCCAGCGTGGACAGCAGACGCTGGGGCCCAGGGAGTTCAACCTCAGTGGTGAGTTTATGCGGAACAGAACAGCAGGACAGAGCGGCTGCCACAGCGGCCGGCGCGGGCCTCAGGACGGGTGCGGAGCCCTCGCTCGGTCTCTCACTGCGCTGCCGGCGACTCTCCGCATCATTATTTATTCATTGCTGCTCGTTAGTTGCCAGCAGATTGTGTACCCAGTGGCCATCTCCTTTGGGTCCATCCTATGCTCACGAGCGCGGGGGCCATGGCCGGCTCCTCCGTGTAATGCCAAGCCCTTGGTCGGTGTGTTGAATGAATGCACACAAGTGTGTTCCTGCAACATCACTTCCACTTGCAAGGAAGTGAGCGGGCGATCGGCACCAGCACACCTTGCCCTGCAACTGGGCGGCTCTCTGTCTCCCTGGCTGCTGACATCCCGGAGAAAGCCAAGGGGACACAGCATGGCCCGCTCCAAACCCCGCAGCCAGGCGCACACGCAACTCCAAGGAATGTTCCATCGCTCTCCTCCTGGGCCCAGCAACGTGACCCAGCACGGCCAGAGTCGGCAGCGTGGACACTGAGCGCCCTTGGGTGTAGCAAATCGGCCCCCCTCGGCCAGCAGGGGCTGAGTTCCAAGTCCCGGCTGGCTCACGTGTGCCTCTTCCTTCCCCGCTCCCCAGGCCCCGTCCACATTGCACTGCCTCTGGAAGCGCCGGCTCCGTGTCCAGTTTGCAGCATGAACTCCCAGCCTCGTACACAGCCATTCTCCCTCCTACCTGGGGCCTTGAATCCAGGGTCGGGGGAGACGGGGGAACAAAGCACAGGGAGCCACACACAAGAACAATTGCATCAACACGGCTCTCAAACTGTTTTTCAAAAACCAAATCGGAGCTGGTGCTGTGGTGCAGCGGGTAAAGCCGCCACCTGTGACATCAGCATCCTATATGGGCACCGGTTCAAATCCTGGCTGCTCCACTTCTAATCCAGCTCCCTGCTATTGCGCCTGGGAAAGCTGCAGAAGGTGGTGGAAGTCCTTGAGCCCCTGCACCCACGTGGAAAACTTGGATCAAGTTCCAGGCACCTGGCTTCTGCCTGGCCAGCCTGGGCTGTTGCGGCCATCTGGGGAGTGAACCATCGGATGGAAGACCTCTCTCTCTCTGTCTCTACCTCTCTCTCTCTCTCTTTCTCTACTTCTCTCTCTCTCTCTGCCTCTCCTCTCTCTCTCTTTCTCTACTTCTCTCTCTCTCTCTCTCTCTCTCTCTCTGCCTCTCCTCTCTCTGTGTAACTCTGACTTTCAAATGAATGGATAAATCTTTAAAAAAAAAAAAAAAAAAAGAAAAGAAGGGTGAATTTTGCCCAGCCAAGTCCACAGACCCCCTGTGCTTCTCTTCCCAGCTCCCTGTCTCCCTGTCTGGTCAGGGGCAGCCCTAAAGACTCCAGGAAGGGAGTGTGGTGGGGTGAGGCGGCAACACCACAGAAAAATGAGTGAATGAATACTTACTTCAGAATAGAAACTAAAAAGACACAGGCCACTTGGACATCTGGTCTACCCCCAAGCCGTGTGGTATTGTAGGTCCAGAGTCACAAGCAAGCTGTGACAAAGGCCTCCTTTTGTATCTGAAAGCTCCCTGGGACCCCACTGAGCCCCTGTCCCAGGGCTACCCAGCTCTGCCTCCTCCCTATCCCAGCGACCCCTGGAAGCCCCTCCTGCCGAGGGTCTCTGTCTCTCCCCCCCACCCAGCACTTTGCGGAACACCAGCTGGGCCCCAAAACCTCACTGAGACGCTTGCGGGGGGGGGCACGTGGCCAGGCAGTGGGGACGTGGTGACCCCGAGCCCAGGGAGCGCTCTCTCTGCACTCTCCCCATGAGCCGCTGGGGAATTCCGGAAGGTCACAGAGGACAGGAGCCTCTCTGAGCCGGCTTCCCCTCCCCCTCCCCGCCCACGGCTCTCCTTGGCGGTCACCGGCGTGGGCTAACTCAGGACACTCTGAGGACCCTTCCCTGCCTGCTGCGGGGGCACCCGGAGGAGAACAGGAGCTCCCACCCTCCCTCCCAGGTGACAGCGCTGCGGTGGGAGCGCCCAGAGGCGTCCCCTCCTCGGTCCCACCCCCTGGCTCTGCACCCTGATCTCCGAGCCCTCAGCCCACCTGCTCCGGAAAAGGGGGAGAGGGTCCTGGCCAGTGGGGCTGCCTGGCAGGGGGACTGGGCACTTGGGGGCCTGGGGCGGGACGTTTGGCACTGCACTGGGAGCGAGAGGACGGAAGGGCGAGAGCTGGCGCGGACAGCTGGGCACGTCGCATAATTACAGGAGAGAGAGGAGGCCTCTCAGTGATCATCGCCCTTATTATAAAGCAACTAATTATTAGCCTGGCTCATTAGCAATTATAAATCTCTGACTCCAGAACTTCATTAAAAAAATGACAAGTTAGCACTTAATTATTTTCCCAACTGCCTGGATCCCGCTCAGCATGAACACCCCCCATCCCCCCACCCCCCGGCTTGCTGCAGCTCCCGGAAGCGTGTCCGTCTTCGGGGACTCTGCGGGGGCAGGGCCCGTGTGGCTCACCCGCCAGGAACCTGGGTGTCCCCCAGCGGCTGCAGTGGAGCACCCGGAGACGTGAGGGGGAGAGGAAGAGGGGGGACTGTCCTCTGCGCCCTGCTTTCTGGAACGCATAGAAGCCACCCCTTAAGGTCACCTCTGGGTGCCGCTGCTCCCCATTGCCACGTGGACCTGACGCTGTTGCTTTCCACCCGCGATGCACAGAGATCGCGACACCTGTCACGTAGGTCATGCGTGACAGCTGTCACATGCTCGCCCACAACTCTGCACAGCTCTACAGAGAGAAGGGGCCCAGAGAGGTGGCCGCCAGGCCCCCTGCACCCAAACCCTCCCCATGGCTGTCCTGGTGAGTCAGATCCTGACAAGGGGCGGAATGGGGGAGATGCGGGGACGAATCCCACCTGCTTGATTTACTTGACAGGCAGAGTGAGAGAGAGAGAGAAGGAGAGGCTGGAGGGGCCAGAGCTGTGGTGTAGTGGATAAAGCCGCTGCCTGCAGTGCCGGCATCCGTATGGGGCACTGGTTCGAATCCCGTCTGTGGGAGCATTAGCAGGGAGCTGGATCGGAAGTGGAGCAGCCGGGACCTGACAGTCACTCACGTGGGATGTTGGCTGTGGGGGCGGCGGCTTCACCTCTGCTCCACGGCACCGACCCCAGCGAGGCGGGGGCTGAGGCTTCTGACTGCGTGGTTCTAGCAAAGCACGGGTGGCTTCCTCCCTTCCTGGGCACCAGCTGAAGGGTGGAGCGCGGCGGAAGAGGGGGCCCCTTCCTGCCCCCCTCTCTCTCTCTTCAGGATCTGGGGGAGCCAGGAGGGGGAGACGAAGCGGGGACAGGCTCAGAATCCTCAGACCCAGAAGGAAGAGGCCACCCCCCCTGCCCTGTGCACGGGTCGGGTAAGATGAGCCCAGGACAGGGTCCCCCCGGGCTGTGACCATGGCTCCACCTGGACAGACCACGTGGCTACTCCGACTTTGCACCTGGAAAATGGGCGGGCGTTCAGTGAGGCGGCTAAGGCGCCGCTCGGGACACCCACGTCCCACATCAGAGTCCGTGGGTTCAAGGCCCAGCTTCTCCCTCCATTCCAGCTTCCTGCTCCTGTGGGCCCTGGGAGGCACAGGTGCCGACTCAGGTACTTGGGTCTTTGCCACCCATGCTGGGAATCCCAGGCTCCTGGCTTCGGCCTGACCCAGCCCCAGCTGTCGCAGGCTTGTGGGAGTGAACCGGCAGATGGGAGACGTCTGTCGCTCTGCCTTTCAGTTAAATGAATAAACAAAAATTAAATATATAAAAAATAAAAGTAAAGGGGTGTGGGCGCAACAATTCTTCCAGCTCTGACAGTGACATCCGTGTGGAATTCCCCACGGAATGTGGGGAAATGCGTGGTTTACATGACTTTCTGTAACAGAATCCGTGAAATTCCGTGGGAATAGCGCCGCTGGCTGAGGAGGAAGGAAGATGGGTGCTCCCGAGGAGCGGGGCGGCGAGGGGATTGGCTGGGGGACTCCCACGTCCCCGAGGGCAGAAAGCCTGGAGTCCAAGACAGCTGGACCCGAGCAGCCGTGGTACAGGCTGATCCGCGTGGGCCACCTCTCAAGTGCTCTCCCTGTATTAGCTCGCCTACCCGTCACAGTACCACAGACATCACCCCCATTGCGCAGACGGGGAAGCTGAAGAGAGAGCACCGGCCCTATCGCCCAGGAACAGGTGGCGCTCCACGGTCTCTCTGTCCTTGACCACTGGGCTACCCTGCCTCGTATTGGAGGGGCTGAGCCCGGTCTGTGGAAAGGGCGATGGAAGGGGCTCCCGGGGGAATACTGGATTCCCGCTGCAGCTCCCTCCACTGTGCAAAGCCCCTGTGCCATGGAGGGGCTCTCACCTGGAAATCCAGCCCCCCACCCTCCCGGGGGGCACCCAGAGGCGGGAAACTGCACCCCACTGCCGTACGTGGAGGCGGGATCTTGGCCAGGCGATTGCAAGGACTGAGGCTGCAATGCTGGGGCCCTAAGTCAACGGGACTCTGGCTTAAGGGGCGGAGGTGGGGGGCCTGAGCTGGACACTCGGTCCCTCCCACCCTGCGACGCCTCTGGGCCCTGCAGAGACCCCACCCATGCGAAGGCCCCAACAGGTGCAGCAGCAGCACCTTGACCTCCCCGGCTGACAGAACCACGACCCCAGAACCTCTCTCCCCTGTGGGTGACTCAGTCTCCGGTTCTGGATTCCACGAGAAGACCTGGGACCACCCAGAGACCCGGCCGCTTGCTTCTCCATCCCCCCTGGACAAGGGCCAAGTGGGCGTCCTGTGGCCCAGGCTGCTCCGGCCTCCACTCCGCTCCCCGGCTCCCGGGAGGCCCCTGTCCGGCTGCAGGCACCGCGTCCCTCCCGCCCGTGGGTTCCTGCGCCCAGTCAGGTGGGTTTTCCAGAGCCGTAGCAGGTGATGGCTGCCTGCCTGGGAACAGCCCCTCTCGGCAAACTGACAGGTAATTGGCCCCTAAATCCCCTGAGAGATCCAGAGAGGATGGGGAAAAATTACGGCAGTGGAACCGAGTCTTAAAAATTATATCACCCTTGCTGACAGCGTAATTACTCCTTTTTCTGGAGATTTAGTGCAGATCCCCAGCCTTAAACAGCTGAGGGATATTTTAAGGGCTCTTCTCTTCCCCTCCCACTCTTCCTGCTTCCCCAGGGCTGCCGGAGCCTGGGTCCCGGGCGTTTGCCAGCCTGCTCACCCCTCATAGGAAATACAGAGTGGCCACCCCTGTAGGGGGCGTGGTCAGTGGTGGGCGTGGCCACCCTGCAGGGAGGCGTGGCTGTCAGTGGGAGTGGCCACCTGCTGCAGGGAGGTGTGGCTGCTGGTGGGCGTGGCCATCTCTGCAAGGAGCATGGTTGGCGATGGGCATGGCCACCCACTGCAGGGGGCGTGGCCGTCAGTGGGAGTGACCACCTACTGCAGGGAGGTGTGATGGAGTCTGGGAGGAAGAGGCCTTGGCCCAGGACTCCCTGTGTGTGGGCCGCTCCCTGGCCACCTGTGTGAATGTCCAGGACAGTCAATGGGTGTCCCCTGGCAGACGCATCGGTGCCACCCAGAGGCCCGCGGCCCTCTACAGAGACCATGGGAGGGAAAGTCTTACCCACTCGTCCTGCATGGAGCAGGCGGCAACCCTGGGGTTAACCCCACCAGCCAGGAGGTGCTGGGAGGTGGCGCAGTGTCTGGGCGCGTTCTGCTTGGGCTCTCCCAGGCACCCCCGCGCCCGGAGCCGCAGGTGCCCCCTGGAGTAGCGGGCACCCCTGTTAGCGCTGCGCCTGCCCTGTCTGGCGCTGCGACCAGAGCCTCCTCTTGGGGTCTGCTTTGGGAGATGCTTCCCCTGCAGTTCAGCCTGAGTGTTGGGCACACAGACTTGTCTGAAAGTGGACATTCTCTGAAAGCCTAGGGCGGTACGGACGCTGGTGGGGTGGGGGGGTGGGGTGGGGGTGGGGCCCCACTGGCCGCCTCAGTCTTGAGAGGCAGCGCCCCTCCCAGCAGAAGGAAAGGGCTCTGTGGACCTGAAGTCTTTTCCTTTTTTTTTTTTTTTTTTAAATTACTGGCAGAGAGATAGAGGCAGATAGAGAGATCCCCTATCCATTAGTCCACTTCCTCATATGTCTGCAAACAGCCAGGGCTGAGCCAAGTCGAGGCCAGGAGCCTGTAACTCCACCCAGGTCTCCCACGTGGGTGTCAGGGACCCGTGTACTAGGGCCCTCACCTGCTGCCTCCCAGGGAGCAGGGCGCTGGAATTGGAAGCCAGGACTCCCATCCAGGCGCTCTTACCTGGGACGCAGCCACCCAGGAAGCCCAGGACCTGACCTGAGTCCTTGAGTCACAAGTGTCGGTCTCTGCAGGGGGCTGTCGCCCCTCCTCCTGCTCTGGGTCCTCCCTCTGCAGCGGAGGCTGAGACCCTCCTTAGCACCCCTGAGCTCCGGTAAGCATCGCTGTGGGAAGCTGGGCTCCGCAGAAGGGGGCATTCGTCCTGGTCAGCATTGTTGGCATCTGGAGTCAAACTCAGGCAGTCTGTCTTCAAGCAGCCAACAGAGCAGCCTCCGAGAGGCGGAGGCCGAGGGTGGGGGTGGAGTTTCTCAGGCCAGCGCTGGCCAGTCTTGGCTCCTCCCGAGAGGAGGCTCCTCCACACTGCGGAGTGGTCACCAAGCCGGGAGATGCAGCCGAGCACCCGAGCCGGTGGACTCAGGCCAGGGCAAAGAGCGTTTTTGGCCACCCTGATGTCCTAGGCTTCGCACTTGATGCGAGCCGGATTCCATCGCTTATGGAGACAGCTTAGGGGAGGCCAGAGCTGGATCCAGCTGGAAACGGAGCCCGGATCCGATCGGCCTTGAGCCTTCTCGTCTTGAGGTCTCCAACGAGACCCTGGTGGGGCTGGAGGAGCCAGCAGGGCCCAGTTTTGCCTCTCCACGCTCCCGGCATTTCCGTGTGATCTCATCATCAACCCCCCAACCTGATCGTGCCCCCCGCTGCAGGACAGCTGGAGCCTGACACTGTAGGGCTAGCCAGCATTTATTAGGCGCCAGCTGTTTGCCCAGCACTGAGCATGTGACAGAATAACCTGCTCATTCCTCAGAGCAGCCCCACAGGAAGGTGTGCTGATCCCAGCCTTGCAGTGAGGAGACAGGCGGCAGAGTTTACCTGACTTGTCCAACGTCATCAGGCTTCTTTGCAGCATTGAACTCAGGCGGTCTGCCCCGGGTGGAGTCCTAACCACCTGTCACAGCCCTTGAAGCTTGGGGGCGTGGCCTTGGGAAGTGGCTTCTCCCACTCCAGCTCGTCCCGTCCCCAGGGAGGGTTGATGCTGAGCCTCACGTGTGGACTTGACTGGGCCACGGGGTGCTGAGACGTGTGGCCAAACACTGTCCTCTGGGGGACACCAACACGACTTGAATACTGGAGATGGCCCTCCCAGCCGGGGCAGGCCTTGTCCAGCCACGTGCAGATCTGAAGAGAACAAAAGGTCCAGGGAGGAGGAGTGCCCCTCCCACCTGGCCGCTGGAGCCGGGCACCGGCAATCGCAGCGTCACTTCCCGGGTTTGGGCGCAAGGCTCTCGGGCTGCAGGGTCCACCGGGGAGCCCTTGGTGCTCTGGCTTTGAACTTGCAGTAACTAGACCATCAGCTGCCCTGGGTCTCCAAGCTCCAGCTGGCTGATGGTGGGTCCAGGGGCTGCTTAGCCTTTGTTATTGCAGGGGCCAAGTCCTTATCATAAATCTCTGTGTGTTCATACGTGTACACATGCACACACGTGTTTACATGCATATCCTACAGGTTCCGTTTCTCTGCAGACCCCTGGCTAACAGCGGGGCGGTGGGCTTTGCTCAGCTTCCTCTGGGGCACGGCCCTCCTCCCCGTCAACACCAGGAAGGCCACCGGCAGGGGCCCAGCTTGGAGAGATGTGGCAGCAAAGAGCCGTTGAGGGTCTACACTGCATGAACCAATCAGAGCTGGACGTGGAGAGAAACACCAGCAGGAAGCAGCCTCAGGTCTGCCCGACCTCAGGCCAGAGCACAGCACAGAGGCAGTGGCTGCCGTGTGCCAGCGTCACCCATCCCACTCCCTGTGTTGGGGAACGTCCCTGGTCTAGAATCCAGACATGTCAATCATGTGCTCTGCCAGCTTCCCTTGCTTGGAAATGAACTTGACAATCAGACCGTGGTTCCTGGGTCTGTTGTGTGGAGCTGGCCACAGCAGGGTGAGTGAGAGAGTCGCTGGCCACGGTGGACATGGGCACCGTCTGGTTCCCTACAGAAGCTACAGTGGATCCTGGGTCCAGGTTCAGTGGCGGAGGTGAAGGGTCCTGGCCAGACCAGACCCAGGCGTGACTTTGGCTGCGGGTCCGTCTGTCTTGACACCAGCAATCCTGCAAGTCCGTCCCCTTGCACGGGTTTGCTCTGCTGCTTGGCCAGTTTCTGTTGCTCTAATCTAGAACCGCAGCGCTGAGCCGGACCCTCGGCATTCAACCCCCGTCATCACCTGCAGCGCCTCCCCGGCCCCCAGGGAGGGTGGTGTTACGGCGACCTCGCGGAGGATCAGAGAGGCTGAGGAATTTTGCCCAGGCCACAGCGCTTTGGAAAGGGGAGGTAAGATTCAAACTCAAGTCTCACTGACTTCAGAGGCGCGGGATTCTCAGCTGCCCTAATTACGCCCGCACAGCAGGGAGAAGGAAGCCCGCTCTGACGGATGGGCCTGGGAGGCAAACTCTTTCTGAGCTGGCCACTGTCCTGCGCGCGTTCTACGCCTTAACTGCAGCCCTAACATCGACTCACAAACTGCAGACCGGAGCTGCACAAGGCCCGGCCGTTAATCCTCACTCGGGCGCTCCACACAGCACGCGATGATCTGCCTAAGGCGGAAGCCCATTGGTGCTGGGGAGCGGGGCGGGCACCCCGAATCCACAGCCTGCGGCACACTGTCTACGCTCCACCACCCAGCTGCGCCAGTCACCTCGCGCCCTACTCGCGCCCTAATGGCCGCATCCAGATTTCGTGGTCGCCTCCGACAGGTAAATTAATGCATTGCCCCCCGAGCCATAGGAGGCACACTCGAGAGGAGGCAGACATCCGGAATTTAAAGCAAACAGCCCCGCCGCGCCTCCCTCCTCGCAGCCCTGGAGGGTGAGCCTGAGCCACTCTCCTGGCCAGGGGGGTGCAGGCAGTCATTTTTCTGGCATTGATCCGTGGGTTTTCCATTTGCCGGGAGCTGCCCGGAGCACGGGGTGTGCAAGAAGAATCTGCAAGGCTTTCCCCTGACACCAGCCGCGCCGGGAGGGGCCGGGCAGCGGGCTGCGGAAGTGCAGAGGTGGCGGTAGGCAGCTCTGCGCGGGGCCTCGCTGTTAGTTTTGCCCATCACCGGGGCCCCAGGACACCCGGGGTGGGGGAGCGGAGGTCTGGGTCTGGCCCCTGGTGGCTGGGGCGGAAGCTACAGGATTGAGGTCAGCACAGGCGGGCGGAGGTACTTGGCATTCCAGGCGTGGGCTTCCTGAGATCTGGGTCTCGGCCCCAGGCGCTGCCTCCCCTCTGCCTCCCCCCTTGCCACCTGCCTCTGTGGCCGCTGCGCTCAGTGCTGCCCACCTGCCACCTCCCCCAATCCCCCCCTTCTGACCTCTGACCCTCCTCACTACCATCTTTATTGTCCCAGCAGGTGCTCCCTCTCTGAACTCAGGGGACGGCCAGTCGGCACCTCCTGCCTCGGGCAGCAGGGCTCTGTGTTCAGGACAGACCCCCTGAGTGGTCTTGCAACTGCCTCGCCTCCTCCCTGCCCCCACAGCCAAGCCACGCAGAGCAGCTTTGCAGTCCAGCCCCAGCTTGGCCTCGGTTTCTGTCATTTTCTGGTGGTGGCCACTGGGCCCTGGGCAGGCGGCGCAAACCCTCTGCTCCTGGGCTTCCTGTACCCTGAACAGCACCTGCCTTGCATATTCCAATGAGGTCAGATGAAGCCGGTTTTTGTTGTCAAAGATTTATTTGAAAGGCAGAGTTAGAGAGAGAGAGAGAAAGAGAGGTCTTCCACCTGCTGACTCCCCAAATAGTCACAAACGGCTAGGGCTGGGCCAGGCTGCAGCCAGGAGCCTGGAGCTCCACCTAGGTCTCCCACGTGGGTGCAGGGGCCCAAGCACTTCCACTGCTCTCCCAGGCACATTAGCAGGGAGCTGGATTAGAACTGGAGCAGCCGGGACTCGAACCTCGAACCGGCACTCAGACTACATGCCGGTGTTGCAGGCGTAAGTGCCACAGCGCCAGCCCCTAAATTCTTTGTTGTCAAACTCTGCTTTTGGGGGAAAAACTCCCCCATCCCCTGCCGCCCCAGGAACAACCAACCGCTGCTTTCCAGGGAGCAGGGCTGGTCCCTCGGAGGCCTTGGAGTCCTCGTGTCCCAGCGGGGTCAGAGGTGGGCCTGGGGTCAGCATGAGCGCCTGGGAATGGAGCGGATGGGGTGGGGGGAGTGAGAAAAGGAACCGGCAAGGTGGGGGCGCCTCGGGGCGTGGGGTGACCATTGAGAGCTCTGCTGGCCAAAGGACTTGGTCACAGGGAGGGAAGTTGCGGCCCCCGTTGCCTCCCTCCACACCGCCAAGGCTTTGAAAAGCCCAAGCAGGACTGCGAGGGATTCCGCCTTGGTGTGCAGGGGTTAAGGACTTGAGTGCCCGTGGCCTGGGGCCCAGGCGGCGCGCACGGGATACTGGGAGGAATCCAGCCCAGCAACGGGGTCGTTCCACGGAAGCAGGATGGACGATTCCACAAGGACACAGCTGCGGGCTCCCCAGGGTGTGGAGGGGGCACAGGCTGTCTTCCCGGGGTTCCGAGGGGCAGGGAGGCTCCCTCTGGCACCGGCTGATGGGTCTAAATCCGCCCGGCTCCCTGGTGGTGCCCGGATGTTGACCCATCCCTGCTCCCACCCTGAGATGTGGTGCAAAGGTGTCTGAGGCAGGCCCCGAGACCTGCTCTGCCCCTGGTGTGGGGCTGACCCCCAGGCCGTGGGTTCCGAGGACCAGCGGCCAGGAGGTCCTGGCTCCGGGCCCCCTCCCTGGCCCCCAGCCCAGAGCCACGCGTGAGCCGAGTGAGCAGGCTGTATGGGCCTTGGAGGAAAATCCTGTTAAGGCTCTGGCTAACACAGGGTGACCATGCCAGCCGCCAGCTGCCAGCCACCGCCACGCCAGGAACCGGCAAGTCGTGTCAGCCAGGCTCTGGTCGGGGGGAGGCTGCCCTAGGAACCTGCTGTGAGTCAAGCCGGTCTGAGGGGGGCCAGTGGGCAGGCCAGGGAGACCCCCACCCGCCCCACCCCCTCCTCCTCCTCTAAGGTTTTTCTGGAAACTCAGATGCTTGATCCCATCACAGCTTCCTGAGTTTCCCTGAGCAGATTACAGCCAGGCTCAGTTTTCTCAGCTGTAAAATGGGATGGTGCACGCCTGCTGCATGGACCTGTGAGAAGGATGTGGATTCACTTAGGGCGAGCGACCGGCGGTGTGGACCGGGCACACCCTCGGCGCTGGGATCTGTCCCCACCGACTCCATGAGACCATCCCCGGCACTGGGCCACTGCTACTGGGGTGGGAGGGAATGGTCTCAGGTTTTTTGTTTTTTTTTTTTTTTTTTTTTTTTCCGTGCCGCCTCTGATTGCCGTGGACAAAGGCTGGGCCCGGCTTCCCCTTTGAGATGGTGGTACCATTAGAACCATAAACAACATCTGCGCATAAAAGGGCTTCAAGTTCTTCTCTGGGAAGAAAGGGGATCCAAACACCACCTCAATGTCACCCTCCAGGAAGGAGTCACCGCAGCCGCCGGGCGGGCTAAGCCCACTGCCCCGCCCCCGTCCTGCCTGGACGCTGAAGGGCGGCCTTCGGAGTCCATCAGAGTTCGGCTTGTGAGCGACCAAGCCCCAGGCTAGAGAGGTGTCTGGAAGGACCACACAGCCTCAGCGGGAAGATGAAAAGGAAGCTTAGAATGTTCTGGAAGCTGGGCCACAGACTCTGGCTGTGAGGCTGCAGCCCCCAGGGTCGCTGGACACGGCCGCTGTCTCCAGAGGCCGCTGTAACCATTCTACCTGCCCCTACAGCTCACACTGAAGCCCAAGCCAGAACGCACCACTGGCCTGGCCTGGTCATGGGGTCAGCACTGGGCACACTCGGTCACCTGACCGGGCACTGGCCTCTGGGGTTGGTCAGGCCAGGCCGCCTGGCTGACCCTGGTGCTCTGTGTAAGCTGAGGGGAGCTGTACCTCGTGCCACGGCCACAGGTGTGCAGCATCCATGGCCCGTCCTTGCCTCTCCCTAGGTGACCGCCCCCCCAGGTCGCCTGCAGCCCTGGACGCCGGGGACACATTCACAGCTTCCCCCACGTCCTCCGCTCGGGGCAGGCAAATCGGAAACCTCCCCTGGGAAGGAAGAGCTCGGTTACAGAGCGACCTCCTAAAGGAGACTGAGTGAGGACGCGTGGGTCATCTCCCTGCGCCAGCAAGACAGAGTCCACCCACAGACACCCGCGATGCAGGGTGTTGTGCTCCCACGAGGCGGCAAACGGCTGCTAACAAACCCCCGGGCCTCTCCTGCCCCAACCAGCTCCACCCCCACTGCCCCGAGACCTGCCCCTCCCTTGCCCACTGCATCCACGCAGTGAGTGAGCCCAAAGCCAAAAATCCCCGACCTTGGTGGGGACCTTGGTGCCCCCAGATCTTCCCCAGCCCCCACTCAAACCCCTGCCGGTGGGCAGCTCTCCCCGGCAGCTGGGGTCCCATCCACGCCCCTCCCCGGGGCAGCCTTGGGCTTTGGGCTCCTTCCCCACCACCTGCACTCCAGGGTCCCTGCCGCAGCCCCAAATCTCGCTGACGGATGAGAAGAACTGGCACCCGTCCTCTGAGGCCCCTCGGCACGTGCATCCGTAGACAATGGATTTCAAATTGATTTAAAGCCCATGTCACGCTGGCTTGAAGACACCGCCTCCAAAGAAATTCACCGGATTGCTTAGGGAAGCCTGCAGTGGCCAAGCGAGGGGCAGCTGGCCCTCCCCCCAGCCCGGGCAGAGGGAGGCGGCAGTGCCGGGGAAGTGTGGACATCTGCCCCGGCCCCTGCCCAAAGACCTGCTGAGGAGCTGAGAGTCCATCTCCCCTGAGGCCGGTGCCACAGACCCAGCGTTCTGTTGGCTCCTCTGCCCGCCAGCGCCCGCATCCATCAAGACCCAGGAGCGCCGCGTGTGTGCTTCTGCCGGGGTCCTGGCCATCGGAATCGCCCACCCAGCCCCCTGATGCTCCCGTGTTCAGTCTCTTCCTCCTCCTGCCCACCCCTGTCCCCACCATGGCCACCAGGGTGGTCTCCCCCAAGCAGGAAGCTGACAAGTCACTCCCACAGCACCAACAAGCTTCAAGTTAGCCAAGAAGGGGGCTTCTCCCAGCGGTCACTGCTGAGGTCTAGGCCCCCTCCCGCACCCCTCTGCTCTTGGGGGGGGGGGGACCGTGCAGTCACATGACCATCCCTCGGCCTGGCACGCCCACTCACAACAGAGCCCACTTCACTCCCAAGCCTCTTCCCTTCGGAAGGGGCTGTCACTCCTCCGTGTGAGTTCCATCCGTTCACACACGTGTCCTCCGTGCGTGTTTGCTGGCTGTTAAGTTACATGGAAGGGCTTTGCCAAAGTCCCTTGACAATGAGAGCAGATGGCCGGAGGGGACACTGGGGGTGTGATGGTCCATCCCAAGCAGCAAGGGCTGGAGGAGGAGGAAGAGGAGGAGGAGGGACCTCAGTAGGCACAGCCCCGCCCTCAAGGGAACACCTGCTAACGGGACACTGGCAGGCAGCCGCGGTGCTGGCCACCAGCATCTGACTCTTGAGTGCCTACGTGGGTGGGGCCCACTTGTCTTCAGTGCAGGGTCCTGCTAGCGATGACCGTTCTGAAGGGAGCACGGAGAGCCTAGGGGGCCCAGGCCGCTGTCCGGAGCACGGTCTCCACGAGACGCCCAGCGCGTGACCCCACCTTGGGGCATCCCTGTCCCGACTCATCGAGAAGGATGTTGAGGTTCAGTGGAGTTAGGGCGCTCATCCGGGCCCCCTGGGTGAGGCCGCATCGTGCATCGTGATGCAAGGGTGGGGTCGGCAGAAACATAGCCCCCCCCCCGAAGATAGCCGCACCAACCTTAGGAGGAAAAAGCCTCTTTGTAGATGTGATGGACTTTGTGATGAGATTCTCCCGGCTTGTCCGGATGAGCCCTAAATGCCATCACGGGTGTCCTTAGAAGGACAAGGCAGAGGGGGCTCTGTGTGTCCTTGGAGGCGGAGCCTGGAGTGATGGGGCCGCAAGCCAAGGGTTGCCAGCGGCCACCCTGAAGTCGAGACAAGACAGAGTCTTCCCGAGAGCCCCCGGGGGAGGGCAGCCCTGCTGAGTCCTGGGTTTCGGAATCTGGGCCTTCAGAGTTCTCTGCTGCTTTAAGCCGCAGGAAACAGCGCCTTTGGTCAGATCGCTCTGATGAGCTGAATGACGACCCCGTGGCCCCTGCCTTCCTCCTCCCTGGGGCTCCCACCCGGAGGAAGGGGCTCTGCCTGTTTCTCTGTAGGGGGCGGTCGGGCAGGAAGTGGTCCTGCTTGTCTTTTTATGCCCAGGCTTCTTCAGTGGATGATTGAATAAAGAAATATCTCTCGGGGCTCCAGCCGCGGGAGGCGGCCAGGATTTCAGAGCTGGCTCCTGTTCAGGGTTAAGGTTCTCCTGCAAAAGTTTTTCTGCGGCTGGAGGAGCCGGTGAGTCATCCCCTCGGAGAGCTTCCTTATACATGTTCGTCTCGGAAGCAGCCATGTGAACAGTGCACGGCGGTGTCCTGGGCGGCACCGGGGGAGCTTGTTAAAAAGCAGGTTCGGATTCAGCGGGGCCGGGCAGGGGCCGGGGGCGGGGGCCGGGCCGGGCGGGGCCTGAGAGGCTGCATTTATAACGAGCTCCTGTGGGATGTGCAGGCTGCTGCCTGCCGGCCGGAAGGAGCAACCTTGGAGTTGCAAGGCAAGGTCATTCAAAATGCACCTGCTCCAGAGAGCGGGGGGTGTCGGCTGGGCCGGGGTCCCAGGGCTAGGATTCCGGATCTGCTTCTAACTCTCAGTTCCGGCCTTGGCTTGTCCAGCTGAGGAAGAGGATGGCGGAGGGAACCCTCTGGGGCAACGACCCCCTCCCCACCCAAGCCCGGAATGCCCCCCGCCCGCACACACACACCCCGGCGGCTCTGTGGCCCGGCCCCTTGCAGATCTACAAACTGCGCGTCAGCCGCCAGGTTGATCGATCGCTCGCTCATCTGTGAGGTTGGAGGCTCTCTCCACAGATGTAATCAGGGCTCCGGAGACGGCCTGGCAGCGGGCACGTGGGGAGGGAGCACTCCAATATGCTTAATCAAGGAACAGATGGGGAGCTGATAGAGTGTGTAGAAAAACCAGGTTTCTGTGATAACAGCCCCCCCCACTCTGCCTCCGCATCCCCTACTTTGCCAGCAAGAGCTCCTGGCGCCAGCTCCAGCCCTGCCCTTTCAAAAGACGTTTCCCCCAGGAAGCTCAGGGCCCCTGGAGAGCTCGAGTGAGCGGTGCGAGTAGGGGAGCCCCCCCACCCGTGGACATCCGGGCTTTCTGCACACGCGGAGCCCGGCTCCCCTCTGCTAACCGGAGCCAGAGGAGACTGGGAGGGCGGCGAGCTGCAAACAGCACAGAAGGCCTCCGTGGTGCTGTTGGCCGTGCACTGCCGGCAGCTTGCCGAGCGGGAGTGGGGCTCATCGGTCCACTCACCCCTTGCCCACTGCCAAGTTCAGAGCCCCTCCACCCGGGGCAGGGGTGTCTGGGTCTGAGGCCGGGGGGGTTCCGGGGTTCCCGATGGGGGTGACTTTGTCCCCAGGGGCCCTGCGGCAGTGTCTGTCTGGAGACATTTGCTGATTGTCACGACTCGGCTGGGAGCATGCGGCTGGCGCATAGTGCGTCGGGGCCAGAAATGCTGATGAGTATCCTGCGATGCACAGGCCGCCCCCACGGCACGAACCATCCTGCCCAAAGTGCTGGCAGGGCCCACAGACATCCCGCTGTGCGGGGAGCCCCTTGCGGGGGGGGCGGAGCTGCCGCAGGGGGATCCACCTGGCTGGCTTCCCCCCGTCTCTACGGGGTCCTCCGACTGCCATGTCCAGTGTCTATCCAGGGCCTGCATCGTGTGCGTGGTCCCTCTCTCTCCTCTGCCCCTCCAGAAGAGGTGGCCGTAAATGGTCACAGCAGTACAGAGAACTAGCCCGGGCAGACACAGCCCTGAGAGTCGCAGGTGCACACAGAGATAGTGCCACTCAGCCTGCTGGGCCAGCAGCCGTGTGCAAATCTTAATGTAGGCCGTGTGCTGTGCATCCCACCCCTCTCTTAGTCAGCCCTGGGTAGGGGTGTGGCACAGGTGGGCGGGAGCCCCGGCCATCCTGTAGAACCTCCCCCTTCCCCCTGCTGCGGGCGTCACCCTGCACTGGGTGTCTGGGTGTGACAAGCTGAGCTGAGTGAGGCTGCTGGATCTCCCCACCCCCACCCTGCCCGGCTGGGGGGCTGCAAAGAAAGCCCAGCAGGTGCAGCTCCAGAGAGAGCAGGCGTGGGGGTCAGAGTTTGGGGGGGCCCTGAAGCAGCAGCTTGGAGTACACCTCTCGCCCTGGTCGTTGCAATCAGACTTTGGCCTTGACTTGCTGTGCGGTCATAACCGAAAACTTCCGATTTAGTGCCTGCTGCACGGATCGCAGCATCTGAACCCCCACGGAGCCTTCTCAGCCGTCCTGCGACAGTGTTTTATCCCCATCTCACAGATGAAGACATTGGGTCACAGAAGGGCTACAGAGCCGGACGTCAGCAAGACACACAGGACAGGAACCTTGGCCTGGCTCTAAAGCCCAGCCCCTCGGTGGCAGGCTCCCCACTGCCCCGGTGGCAGCTGCCCAAAGTGGCCCCCACACTCAGCGTCCACACTCCCCAGCAGCTTGTCAGATAAACAGAATCCCCGCCCTGCCCCAGGATAGGGAGCCGGACTTCCATATCCAAGTCGCCGTGGACAAGGACGCTTCTGCAGGACTGGTGCTGCATCCCTGGCGGGTGGCCGGGCTGGGGTGAGGGGGTAGGGGGCAAGGACATGTCAGAGGGACGGAGGAGCCCCAGGCGGCCCGAGCAGGTGCACAGCACATCTGGGCCAGTCGGTCCAGCCTGTGAGACATGGCCTTTATGCTCTCCAGAGCTGGCCCTCGGTGTCCAGCCACATCCCGGGCTTCTCTCCCGGGCCCACAGGTATGCTGAATCCCCAGGGAGAAGTCCCCCTGCTTCCCACACCCTGCCCCTGATCCTTCCCCACCTCCCCCTGGCCGTGCACGCCGCTGTGTCCATCCGACTTCCAGGCTCAGACGAGCCCCCGGTGAAGTCTGCAAGAGCTGCTCCCCCCTGCGCCCCCACTTCCTGAGGACTCCCCCAGCCACTTTGTGCATCCCCCCTCTCTCATCGGAAACGCTTTCATCTCCCGTCTGAGCTGGGACCTGAGGCTCCTCCAGGCTCCTCCTGGGCTGTTTCTGTGACCAATTAGAATATAAAAGCACAGCCATTTATCAAAGACACACATGCAGCAGTACAGGCCCGCACTGCAGAGGGCTGTGTGCGTCTGCAGGCCCAGGTGCAGCTCCGGTCCTCCAGGGAGCACCGTCCCCGCCCACCACGGTCAGAGGCGGCGACTCTTAAATGCTACAAGCACGCGTTTCAACACAGCTTTGATCTGCTTCTTCCCTCCCCGGCGCCACCCCCGGGGTGGCTAAGACCAGCTGAGAACTCAGACTCCCAGCTGCCGGGTGCCTAAGCGCCAAAACATCCGGAAAGTTCCGGGCACAGGTGTGCTAAGGAAGTATGATGGTTCCCAGGGTGAGCGCACGAGCTGTAGATTTGTGTATGTGTTTGTTAGCAGCAAACAGGCTCCACTCGGGGACCATGAAAGGTAGCATTTATGGGGAGGTGACTTCCTGTGATAGAAATGGCTAGAACTGGGGCCGGCACTGTGGTGCAGCGGGTTGAACGACTGCCTACAGTGGTTGGCATCCCATACGGGCGCTGGTTCGAGTCCCAGCTACTCCACTTCTGATCCAGCTCCCTGCTAATGTGCCTGGGAGGGCAGAGGAGGATGGCCCAGGTGCTTGGGCCCCTGTACCCATGTGGGAGACCCAGAGGAAGCTCCAGGCTCCTGGCTGTGGTCTGGCCCCGCCCTGGCTGTTGGGGCCACTTGAGGAGTGAACCAGCAGATGGAAGACCTCTCTCTCTCTCTCTCTGCAACTCTGCCTTTCAAATAAATAAATCTTCATAAAAAATGAAATTGCTAGGATTTGCCTGGGCTGTGTCCCCACTCCACCAGCTGGTGACAGGAGACAAGGATCCTCAGACATTTTGGGAAGCTGTCCCGTCGGGCACTGTGGGTGTAGTGTCAGGACCGGTAGTAGAAGCAGCAGGAGGAGCCCCTGGACTACAGCCGCTACGGACGGTCAGGGCTGACGTTCTCGGAGCGCCAACACAGGCACACAGGGTCCCGAGTTTCCACGGTGGTCTCCAGGTGAGAACCTTCTAGAACTCCCTCCTGGAAGGGAGTTGGAAACAGTTCTTCCCCCTCCCCCCCACACACCCCATAAGGGGAGAAACAGGGTCTGGTGGGCGGAAGCTGACATCAGCCTGGCTGTGTCCCAGCCAGGGCACCGGCCCCTTCCAGTCCTGGCACAGCCCGTGGCAGTGTTGAGGAGGGAGGCCCTGGCTTTGCCTCCTGCCCGCTGCCCCCAGCCAGGGCCTGGGGGCCACCACTGTCTGCCTCCTGCTGCCAGCGCGCCCTTCCACCCAGGACAGGGTCCACGAGGCAGGCGGGGCCCTCTGGGCAATAATCCTGTTGCGAGTCTCCCCCAGGTAGTCGGGAGCCCTGGATGGGGAGAGAAGCCGGTAGGAGGCCTGGGCCTGGGCCCCAGGAGGACTCCCCAGCCCAGCTTTTTCGGGGAGCTCCCAGCTGTAGACCTGTGGCCTGCAAACATTTCTGTCCAAGTCCAGACAGATGTTCTCAGCTCCGTGCCCAGACAGCGTCTCAGCACAAAGAATACGTAAATGCGCGGGGGCGGCTGCGTCTCAATAAAACTTTATTTACAAACACAAGTCACAGCAAGGCTGGATTTGGAACCGCGGGCCAGAGTCCGCGATCTGCTTAGAGTTATCCACGGATGACTCAGCAACTCCGGCCCCACGGATGACTCAGCAACTCTGGCTCCCACGCCGCTTTGGGAGGGCAGAGATTAGGAAGGGCAAAGAGCAGTGGGCCCGATTTTCAACCCGAGCCCCCAGCACCACTCATTCACCTTGTGAGTCTTCCAGACCTTGCAGGTGAGGAAATGGACAGGCCCCGCCCCCGTCACGCTTAGAGCCACGCCAGCGCTGCCAGGGGCACGCGTGACGAGAGAGCAGACTCCACAGCGAGCCCCGGGCAGAGCGGGGGCCGCTCAGGGCAGGCGGCCCCTCCCGGCCGCACTTGGCTGATTGCCGCTGAGGCTCCCTCCAGCTCCCCAGGTGGCACTGGGCTCTGCGGATACGGCAGTGGCTGCTCCCGCTCGCTTGCCCGTCTGCTGCTCCACGAACCTGACTCCCCTTCTCTCTGCTCTCTCCCAGCCTCGGTCTTCCTTCCTGGAGAGGAGAAGGACCCCTGTGTCTGTGCACGCACCTGCCCGGAGCCCCGCAGAGCTCTGCCCACAGGGAGCCCGACTGAGCAGCAGAGAAGGTGACAAGGACATCATCACCCCAGGAGTGGACGCCCTGAGGGCCCCGCGGGGGTGGGGTGGGCCTGATCCCTGCTCTTGGTCCCTGGCAGGGAGCACCCACCTGTGTTTTGTGAACGAGGAAAATGCAAATCCTTGTCTGACTCCAATACTAAGCAGTGAGCCCAGCGGGAGGTCCCTGCACACCCTGCCGGCGCTGACAGGGAGGACGCGGTGACAAATGCCATCTGGGTGACAGTCACCAGGCAGGGCTGGGAGGCGAGAGCAAGGGCCGGGCTGCACACAGCGCGCCGACCGCCAGGCAGCCTTGCCACTTTCCAGATGTGGCAATAGAGACCGCAGAGGTCAACGGGGCTGGCACCCAACTTCCCGGGGGGCGCAAACCCCCAGCCACTTCTGGAAGTGCTTGGGTGGGAAGGGGCTCTGTCCGGGTCATCCACAGCTCCATCCGGGGCCCGGCACACAGGCATGGCAGGCAGGGGCAGAGACTGGGGCCTGGCACGGGAGACCCAGCACTCGTCTCCTCTTCCTCCCGCACCCTCTCCCAGGCACCAAGTTCCATGGGTCCACAGTCAGCGGGGACAGAGCCTTGTGCACTCTGAGTTAGCCATCCACCAACTTAGCATTCCAAAAGATTAAACACGTGCAAGGCCCACATGGGACGTCCGTGAGGTGAGCCCGGCTTGTCTGCAAGGCTGCCCAGTGAGGGTTTCTCTGGGCCACACCGGCTCCAGGAAGCCACCTGCCGGGCAGTGGCTGGCGCCAGCGAGCCTGTCTGGAACACAGTGTGGCAGGGCAGGCTGGCAGCAGGCCACGACTTCAGCCACAAACCTGCTCTCCGCGGCTCCTGCCTCCAGGTGCCCGGGGTTGGGGAGTCGGCGGCTGAGCCAGGCGCTCCATCCCCCCAAGACGGGGACCAGCATATCCCAGAGCCCAGTGGCTTCTGGGATGAGGCCCAGGGAGGTCCAGGCTATACCCTCCTCCGCCTCTCAGCATTCGACATTGGCTCTACTGCCTGCGGAGGGAAAGGCACCCCGTGTGGGGCTGGGGTCGGGTCTTGCTTGGCCACACCTTCCGTACTTCCCTGCGAAGTTCTTCCGCCCTAAGCCACAGCTTCGGCCTCTGTGTGCAAAGCCCTCAGAACGCTGCATGCAAACAGCAAGCATTGCACCTGCTGATGCCACGGTGGGGGGAGGGGGGTTAACTCCAGCCCCAGGCCACTGACAAGGGAAGGGTTAGTCTGCTGGTGCCCCGGGGACCCTGTCTCTTCTTTCTCCTGTCCCCAGGGATCCCTCTAGAGGCTCAGAGGGAGGAGCCAGTCTGTTCAGGGAATTTCTGCACGATCTGCCTCTCCAGCTGGCGACATCAGAACCAGATCTGCCTGGCACCGTGGTGGTGGACTCCGAGGAGGCTGTGGGAAGAGCAGGAAGCGGGCGCCCTCGGCTGCAGAGAGGCCACGGTGTTCCTGATGACCCAGCAGGGTAGAGTCTACAGCCCCAGCTTCTCCCTCTGGCCAATCCCATATCCTCCTCTTCCTGCATTTCTGAATAAACGCCATGCACCTCTCTTCTTGGAGACAGGGGCCTAGGACAGCCACCTCCTCCCCGTACAGGCACCTCTCGGCCCCGCCCCACGGCAGGAAAGCCCCGCCCCCTGGGAGCCCACTCACCTTCACTCTCACTGCCCGACCCCCAGCTCAGCTCAGAAATCTCTCTCTCTCCCCCCAACCCCTCCCTCCTTTCTTTGCCCATCTTCCCCCCAAGCCCCTTCGTTTCCGGCCGCTGGCCGTCTGAGCGACTGTTGGCCACCGTAAACCACAGTACAATTCCATAAATATGTTATTTTTCCTTCCTGCTATTATTCCCCAGTATTTATTTCTGAAACTCAATTATTAAATCTGTAAAGTGCTCGGTGATACACGGGCAATGAAAGACACTATATAAAGGAGAGTTTATTATTATTATTACTCTGTGATTAAAACAAGGAAGAAAAATGAACCGAATTAAATCAGACCGGCTTCCCTTCGGCCCACAGGGGCCCCGGCTTGGCTTGGCGCTGCAGGTGCACCCCCAGGGCCCGGGGCTGGGGGCAGGCTCCCTCCTCCATGCCGGCCGCGCTCCCAGCTCCTTCCTCGGTGGTAGGCGGTGACACCACAGAGAACTGCAGATTTGCAGAAGGCCCCGTCGCCGGGCGGAGTTTGTTCTGGGCAAAGCGAAAGCGATTCCGTTTGCAATCTTACTTTTCGCCATCCGTCACTGCCTGTGACATGAAGAGGTAATAGAAGTGCCTAGGGATCCTGCATTTTATTTCCACTCGGCCGCATTCTCTTGCAGGAGAAGCATAAATTTGGCCGATTTTTGTGCAGATTTTGCAAAATTAAGTCTCTCGGTCTAGCTCTCTCTGTGTGTGTGTGTGTATGAATACCCTCCACGCAGGGCCCAAGGAGCCTCACGTGGGAAACCTTAGCCTAGGAGAGACACACCTGGGAGCACGCAGGCGTCAGGGGCTGTGATGGGAGGACCCTGCCCCGGCTGCGGCAGCCCGACCTCGGGGCAGTGGTCCCCAACGTGCAAGCCCACGGCCAGCAGTAGCATCCAGGTACGGCGCTGGAAACGTAACGCTCCCCAGACCCAGATGCGGGGCGTGGGGTCTGCTGGAGGTGGGAGTCTGACGCTTCCCCAGGAGCCTCCCCAAAGTTTAGGGAGCCGCGCCGCTGGCCGGGGCTTCCTGGGGCAGGGGCGGGAGACGGCCGCGGAGGGTGGACGCCGGACGCCGTGGCCGTGAGTGATGGAGAGGCAAGTGGGACATTTAGGACAATCGGAGCTGAGCATCTGGGGGTTAATTAGAAAGACACAGACAACAGAATCTGGCTGGAACTTCTCCCACGTCAGAAACAAAAGCAGAGCTCGTCTCCGCGGGCTCGACTTGGGACGTCTGAGTCCTCGGGAGCCGGGTTGACATCTTGTCATTTTCGTCAAATCTCTATGACAGCCCCACCAAGAGAAAACGCAGTGGAGCTCCGGATTTGATTATTCCGTGATGGCCTTCAGATAATTTTATATACCACGGGATGTCACAAAACCAAGCGCACCCGTGGCCAAGTTGGGATCCGTTGCTATGGAAACCAGGGGGCTGAGCGTGGAGACACTGGGAGTCCAGACCTCGGCCCTCCCCTCCCCCAACTCTGCGTGGGACTATGGCCCAGTCTCACCCGCCCTGCCCGTAGCCAGCTCCCCCTCATACACGGCCCCTCGGTCCCAGGTGCAGTGACGTCATCTGATCTTCGTGAGAAGGGGGTCGTCAGCCCCATTTCACAGAAGCGAAGGAGAAAGTGAATGGAGACGGAGGGATTGGAGAGTCACAGGAGGACACGTGCCAGGGGCTGAAGCCAGGCCAGCTTCATCGGGCTGCCATCGGCAAATCAAAGTCAGATCTCCAGTGCCCAGCGTGGTGTTTTGATACCGGGAGACGCTGTGAGATGCTTCAGTCAATCAGCCAATCCAATCACTGTGACCGATTCAGTCAATCAATGAACAGATTCAGCAGCTCGTAGGCAGACCTCTGTGTGACGGGAACCTCTCGATCCCGTCGCCCTCGGCGACTTTCAGCGCACAACACGTTAGCCGTCACCACCACGCCTCCGGGCAGGCCCCCAGGACTCGCCTACCGTGTCCCACTGAAATCTGGTACCCTCTGCCGGGCACCTCTGAGTCCTCCGCACCCGGTTCTGAAAGCATTTGTAAGGACAGACTGGATGCTTGTTAGGCTTCCCTGCCTCAGTTTGCCCGGGCGTGAAATGGGGACACAGGCTAAAACAGGCTCAAAGGAGAACTGAGCTTTGTGGGGGTCCTGCCACCTTGCTCCCGCCTGGCGTGGTTGAGGCTAAGTGGGGTGGCCGTGGCTGGTGTCCTTCTCAGCCAGCTCCTGGGCCACCCTGCGTGGCAACCTCTTTGACTGGCACCGCTGGCTGCACCCCAGGACGGTAGAGCTGCCGAGTGCCGGTGCAGACGGGACCCAGAGCCAGCTTGGCCACTTGGCCACTCAGCCAAGAGAGAGGACTAACGAGGAGACAGACGAATGGAGCCTACGAATCCCCTCGGGGCGACACCGCTTGATTAAGCTAAGCACTCCTGCTGGCACCTCAGCTGGGATCGGCTGGGATCGCTGGTTTATTTACCGAAGCCCAGGAGCTGGGTTTTGCGCCTACTTGGCTCATCTGGGCTCAGGGCGGCCTGGACACTGCCCCCGCCAAGGACACGGCGACTCACTCACCTCTGACATCTGCACCGCTCCTTCCTCCTGCCGGCCACCAGGTGCAGTGCCCTGGCCACCCCCGAGGGACGCGTCCACCTGCCCCCTTCCCCAGAAGCATCACCGCCCCCCCTCCCCGCCGTGAGTTCATTAGGCAGGAAGTCAGAAACTGAGCCTGTGTGTGTATGAGACGGCCTGAAGCCCAGCACCCACTGTGGAAGCCCCAGAAGCCCAGCATCTGCACTGCAAAGCCCTGCCCGGATCCTGGCGACCTTCCGGGGGTCCTGCCCCTTCTACCCCATAACCATCCTTCCTCTAAGGCGGGGTGACGCCAGCCAGGCTTCCCCTGTCTGGTAACTTCTGGGGGAAAACTCAGAAAGGAATGTTTCCTATCTACACCCAGCAAGTCCTGTGTTCGGGAGGAGAAGAAGGAGAGGGGGAGGGGAGGCCAGACCCAGCCCCTTAGAAGCCCAGCCCAAAGGTGCACTAGGCACTCTCTGGGGTCCTGTCAGGAGAGGCACCCACCCGCTCTCATGGACGGCCCTACCCTGGCAAACCTTGCTAGGCTGCTTCCCCCTGCCCTCTGTCTCACGCCTGAATTCTTTCTTGCGCGAAGACAAGGACCCTTTGCTTCTCCGGGAACAAGTTGGCCCGGAAACCACAGGCCTGTGCGCCCGGAGGCCTTAGCAAGCAGCTCAGAGGACCTGGGCCGTGCAGCAGCCGCTCTCCCTGGACAGGCCGAGTTCACTTGGCTTCTCACTGCGAGGGGAGGAACAGGGGGCCTGGAAAGGGCAGTTCTCCTCCTCCTCCTCCTCCCCTCCTTTCTCCTCCTCCTCCCCTCCCTCCTCCTCCTCTCCCTCCTCCTCTCCCTCCTCCTCCTCTTCCTCCTCTCCCTACTCCTCTTCCTCTCTTCTCCTTCCTCCTCTCTTCTCCTTCCTCCTCCTCTTCCCCTCCCTCCTCCTCCCTCCTCCCCTCCCTCCTCTTCCTCCTCCTCTTCCCCTCCCCTCCTCTTCTCCCTCTCTCTCCTCCTCCTCCCTTCCTTCCTCCTTCCCTGCCCCTCCCTCCTCCTCCCCCTTCCCTCCTCTTCTTCTCCCTCCTCCTCCTCTCCCTCCTCCTCCTCCCCTCCTCCTCCTTCTCCCTCCCTCCTCCTCTCCCTCCCTCCTCCTCCTCCTTTCCCTCCTCCTCCTCCTCCCCTCCTCCCTCCTCCTCTCCCTCCTCCTCCTCTCCTTCCTCCTCCTCCCCTCCCTCCTCCTTCTCCCTCCCTCCTCCTCCTCTCCCTCCTCCTCCTCCTTCCCCCCTCCTCCTCTCCCTCCCTCCTCCTCTCCCTCCCTCCTCCTCTCCCTCCCTCCTCCTCTCCATCCTCCTCCTCCCCCCCTCCTCCCTCCTCCTCCTCCTCTCCCTCCTCCTCCTCTCCTTCCTCCTCCTCTCCCTCCTCCTCTCCCTCCTCCTCCTCCTCTACTCCCTCATCCTTCTCCCTCCCTCCTCCTCCTCTCCCTCCTCCTCCTCCCCTCCTTTCTCCTCCTCTTCCTCTCCCTCCTCCTCCTCTCCCTCCTCCTCCTCCTCTCCCTCCTCCTTCTCCCTCCCTCCTCCTCCCCTCCTCCCTCCTCCTCCCTCCCTCCTCCTCCCCTCCTTTCTCCTCCTCTTCCTCTCCCTCCTCCTCCTCCCCTCCCTCCTCCTCCCCTCCTCCCTCCTCCTCCTCCCTCCCTCCTCCTCCTCCCCACCTTTCTCCTCCTCTTCCTCTCCCTCCTCCTCCTCTCCTCCCTCCTCCTTCTCCCTCCCTCCTCCTCTTCTCCCTCCTTCCTCCTCCCCTCCCTCCTCCTCCCCTCCCTCCTCCTCTCCTCCCTCCTCCTTCTCCCTCCTTCCTCCTCCCCTCCCTCCTCCTCCCCTCCCTCCTCCCCTCCCTCCTCCTCTCCCTCCTCCCTCCTCCTCCTCTTCTCCCTCCCTCTCCTCCTCCTCCCTTCCTTCTTCCTTCCCTGCCCCTCCCTCCTCCTCCCCTTCCCTCCTCTTCTTCTTCCTCCTCCTTTTCCCCCTCCTCCTCCTCCCTCTCTCCCTCCTTCTCCTCCCCTCCTCCTCCTCCCCCCTCCTCCTTCTCCTCCTCCTCCCCCTCCTCCTTCTCCTCCTCCTCTCCCCTCCTCGTTTCACTCCCTCTCCTTATCCTCCCCCTCCCCTTCCTCCTCCCTCCTTCTCTTCCATTTCCTCCTCCTCCTCCCATCCTCCTTCCCCCCTCTTCCTCCTCTCCCCTCCTCTTCCTACACCTCCCCTCCTCCCCTCCCCCTCCTCTTCTCCTTCTCCTCCTCCTCGTCCTCCCTCTTCAATGAAAGACACAGGCAGAGATTCCATCCTCTGGTTCACTCCCCGAATGCCCGCACCGGCCAGGACTGGGCTGGACTGGAGCCAGGAACTGGAGACCCATCGCGGTCTCCCACACAAGTGGCAGGGACCCCAGTTACTGGAGCCTGCACCGCACTGGCAGGAAGCAGATGGAATTGGGTGCTGAAGCCAGGATCCAACCCAGGTGCTCTGTCCAATGTGGGATCCAGGCACTGGACTGGAGTCCTAAGGATTTTTATTTATTTACTTGAGAGGCAAAGTTACAGACAGAGAGAGGGAGAGACAGAGAGAGAGGTCCTCCATCTGCTGGTTCACTCCTCAAATGGCCAATTCAAAGCCAGGAGCTTCTCCCAGGTCTCCCATGCAGGTGCAGGGGCCCAAGTACTTGGGCCATCTTCCACTGCTTTCTCAGGCCATTAGCAGACAGCCAGATAGGAAGTGGAGCAGCTGGGACTCGAACTGGTGCCCATGTATATGGGATGCTAGCACCACCTTAGCCTACTGCACCACAGTGCCGACCCAGCGCTGGCCCCTGAACTGGGGTCTGGATGGCTGGATCCAATGGCTGCCCCTGGTGAGGGCAGTTCCAAGTGAACTCCTTCTGCTGGGCGGGTCAGGGTCCTGGTGGGCGTTTCCTGAAAGGCCACGGCTGCCCAGTGAGCAGCAGTCCCTCCCCCAGCCTCCGTGGTGAGCAGTGAGAACAGGGGCTGCTGGGACACGGGACATCAAGGGCCCGTGGCAGCCCAGACACCACGTGGCCTTCCCGGTGCACTTAACCCTGAAGGCACAGACGTCCGCTCCCCCGCCAGGCTCTGCCCCCCACCCCGTGTCCCTGGCACAATCCCAGTGTTAGGTAGGAAGTCAGTTATGAGCTTATGTGTGTGTGACATAAAGGCCTAAAGAGAAGACGTCTATGTCCAGCATATGCATCTGCATCTCAAAGTCATCCTGACAGTGTTTCAGGGGCAGCCCGGCCTTCTTCGCATCCTGCCCTGCCCCCTTCTACCTGATAACCTGCCAGGTGGGGGGTCCCCGCCCCTTCTGCCTGACAAATCTTCCACAGTCTCCCGGTGCAGCCCAGTATCTGCACTTCAAACACCCTGCTCCAATCCCCATTCTCCAGGGGTCCTGCTCACCCTTCCGATAAACCCAGGATGGCGCCAGCTGGGCTTCCTCCTGTCTGATACCTTCAGGGGAAAACTCAGATAGAAGTTTTTCTATTTACATCCAAAAAGCCCTTTGTTCCAAGAGGAGCAGAGGTGGGGAAGCAAGACCCATCTCCTTAAAAACCCCCGGCCTCAACCAGACTGCGCGCTCAGCCCTCTGCCTCTCTGCTGAGCCGCCCGCCTGCCTGGCCAGGGTAATCTCTCCACTCAACAGGTAACCTCGCTCTTTCCCCCCCACCCCAGTCCGAGCAACTGGGCACTCTCTCAGGCTCTGTCTGGAGAGGTGCCCATCCATCCTTACGGATGTCCCTTCCCTAATAAACCTTGCTATCTCACCTCCCACTACTCTGTCTCACGCCTGAATTCTTTCTTGCGCGAAGACAAGAACCCTGCAATTTCTCCGGTAACACCAGGAGCTCACTGCTGGAAGGGCTCCTCAATTCACAAACAAAGGAAACAGCTGTGCGAGCACCCGGCTGGGGCACACCAGACCTGGTGACTAAAGCGCAATCACTTGTTCATCCATCCATTCATTTGTTCATGTGTTCACTCATTCAATATGGCGGCGTAGCTCTAGTTTGCTCCACGCACATTGACAGGTGAAATCTCACCGTGCTCTGGCTGCAAGCAAAGCCCCAGGCTGTCAGGGTTTCCCTGGGAGAAGACCTGACCAGCCCCAAGCAGCTGGGAGTGCAAAGGTCAAAATGGTCTGGGAGGGGCTTGCTGGCCCCTGGGGTCTGTGCCCTGGACCGAGGCCTTTCCTATGCCCCCAGGGAAGCCCAGCGCCATCCGTCTCCAGCCGCACTCTGCACCTCTTCAGTGCGATCCCAGGTTCACCGAAGGGGCCATTTATTTCCTCCCTGGGAATGTCTGGGTTGTCGGAGTTAGCGGTGAGTTATGAGGCCCGGGGACCCTCGGCTTCTCGGGGTCATATTTCAGCCCCAGGCAGCTCCTGAGCAGGCTTCCAGGCAGTGGTGAGGTCCCAGGAGGCGCAGGGTACCGGGGAGGAGAGCCCAGGGGCAGGGCCCCCCCCCACACACACACTTAGAGCCGATCCCGGCGGTGGCGTCTGGGAACAGAGTGGCAGCCTGGCGAGGAGCACTGTGGGACCGGGGACCGGGCAGGTGTTTGCTTCGGAGACGGCCCAGCTGCAGCCTGGTTCCCCCCCCCAGAGCCTCCGCCCCCTCCTCCGTCCCCACCCACTTCCCTCCACCAATCAGGGCCCTGCTCTCATTCACACCAGCACCAACCTGCGACCACCGCCCAGACCACCGCCCAGCGGTCCCCAGACAGACGCGTAATGACAGAGCGACGTGGAGCGGCGTGACAAATTGTCCGCATTACAGCACGTCGCATCTCGGTATCCATCCTCCTCAACGGCTTATCTGTAAACCCCGGAACTCACGCTGGGACGCTAAGAAAATCGCTGTCGGGTAATAGATGGGGGCTCCCGGAGAATGAGCATTTACAAATGGCTGTAGCATTTACTTAAAATGTCATGCCAATTGCTTGCTGTTGTCTTTATGCGATGAGATTGATTTTACTGCTCCTTGGAGTCCTCGGCCTTGATGGGTAGTTCTTAATGCAGCGGGAGGCGCTTCTTGTGTTTAATCTATAAATACAGCAGGCAAAGGCCGCGGCCCCCAAGGTGCAGCCCAGGAGGTGTCCAAGCCTCCCCCTCCAGGGTCTCTTCCCCTCCCCTCCCCTCCCCTCCCCTCCCCTCTCCCCTCCCCTCCCCTCCTCTCCCCTCTCCTCCCCTCCTCTCTCCTCCCCTCTCCTCTCCTCCTCTCCTTCTCCTCTCCTCCCCTCTCCCCCTCCCCTCCCCTCCCCTCCCCTCCCCTCCCCTCTCCTCCCCTCCTCTCTCCTCTCCCCCTCCACTCCTCTCCTTCTCCTCTCCTCCCCTCTCCCCCCTCCCCTCCTCTCCTTCTCCCCCCTCCCTCTCTCCCCTCCCCTCCTCTCCTTCTCCCCCCTCCCTCTCTCCCCTCCCCTCCTTCTCCCCTCCTCCCCACTCCCCTCCCCTCCCCTGCTCTCCCCTCCCCTTTCCTCCCCCCTCCCCTCCCCTCTCCCCCTCCCCTCCCCTCTCCCCCCTCCCCTCTCCCCCCTCCTCTCTCCTCCCCTCCCCTCTCCCCCTCCCCTCTCCTCTCCTCCTCTCTCCTCCCCTCTCCTCTCCTCTCCCCCCTCCACTCCTCTCCTTCTCCTCTCCTCCCCTCTCCCCCCTCCCCTCCTCTCCTTCTCCCCCTCCCTCTCTCCCCTCCCCTCCTTCTCCCCTCCTCCCCACTCCCCTCCCCTCCCCTCTCCTCTTCTCCCCTCCTCTCTTCCCCTCTCCTCTCCTCCCCTCTCCCCCTCCCCTCCTCTCCTCCCCCCCTCCCCTCCTCTCTCCTCCCCTCCTCTCTCCTCCCCTCTCCTCCCCTCTCCCCCCTCCCCTCCTCTGCTCTCCCCCCTCTCTCCCCTCCTCTGCTCTCCCCTCCCCTCCTATCTCCTCCCCTCCTATCTCCTCCCCTCTCCTCTCCTCCCCTACTCTCCCTTCCCCTCCCCCCTCCTTTCCCCTCTTCTCTCTTCTCCTCCCCCTCCTCTCTTCTCCCTTCCCCTCTCCTTCCACCTTCCCTCCTCTCCCCTCCCCTCTCCTCTCCCCTCCCCTCTCCCCTCCCCTACTGCTTTCTCCTCCTCCCTCCTGAAGTTGGAGGGGCGGGGTCTGGGCTGATGCAGCGCAGGAATTCAGATGTAGCTGGCACTTGGTTTAACAAGGGTCACTCATTTGCCTGCAGAGCCATTTAGGGGCTTTCATCTCCATTCCACACCCGACCACGCCCTGGGGGTTGACTCGGCTGATAGGGTGGGAGCCTGATATGGGATGGGGAGGGGCCCCTTGCTTCCTCGATGAAGGGACTGTGCTCCTCCCCAGAGGGGACCCAGGTCTCCCGGGTGCCCTTGCTATGCCATGAAGCCTTGGGCAGCCCCCTGGGGGGCATTTCCTGGGCACCGTGCCGCGCTCCCCACGCAGCCCACAGCTCAGCCCTGGTGTCCCGAAACACTAACACCTGCCCCGCCAGCAGCCCCCATGCCGGGGGCACAACCCTCCTCCTCCCCCCTCCCCGTGCTGGAGGAAGGAGCGAGCAGGAGCTGAGGGGGGGCAGGTGGTGGAGCTGCCAGGCTGGGAGGAGGGGCCCCCGTGGCTGCTCCCTCCTGGCTGCCGGGAATGCGGCGGGTTTCCCACAGGAGCCGTCCTGGTGCCCTCTCCGTCTCCAGCGCCCTGGCGGCACCGGGAGAACACAGCTCTCTGTTCTCAGCTCGCAGACCCCCAGCAACAGGTGTGATGACTCCGCCCCTGGAGCCCTGCCCCATGCCATGTGTCCCGGGGGGCCTGGCATTGTCTTCTCTGCTCCACAACTGGGTACTGAGTACCTCCTGTGAGCTGGGGGCTGTGTGCGGCCTGAGGACGCTCAGGGAGGCCAGTGTGGGTGTCTTCAAGCAGCCTGCCTTCGGGGACCCCTGCGGGTGGGGAGCAGCGGTGGCCCTGGTTCTGGGGCACCTCCTCCCCCGCCCCTTCCATGAACACCCCTGTCTCAGGCAGATGAAAGACAGCTGTGGCTATCAGCGATCAGATGGACTCCAAGTGATGATTTAGATTAATCACGCACAAATGACCCTCCGTGGGGACAGGCAAAGGACAAAGCAAGCCGACGTGTTCAAAGCGTGATTGATTCCTCGGAGGTCGGACCTGGCACGCCGGCTTCCGGAGCTGGCTGAAGGACATGGGGGAGACTCCCTTCCCCGCTGTTTGCAGAGATGGGCAGAGACCCTCAAGGCCAGACGCGATGGACCACAGCAGCCCAGAGCAAAGAACTGGAGTCCACCCTGCCCAACCTGCTCCTGAGGCCAAGGCAGAGAATGAGAGCCGGGGAGCAGCAAAGCCGTGGCTAAGTCCTAGGGGACCCGGGCCGGAGGAAGAACTAGGAGAGCTTCAAGCTTTTGCTGCCCCGGTCCAGCCGTGAAAAAACCAAGCTCATGCTTCTAAGGAAAACTGCTGCAGGTGCGGCCCTGAAAAGGCCCCTCCCACTCCTGGTGCCAGGGGGCCCCGTTGCCCTGACAACCACGGCTGGGCAGGGCAGACTGCACTCTGGCCACAGGCAGTTGTGGGTAAGGCGGAGGCAGGGGAGACAGCCAGAGCCCTCCATGGGGATGCTGACCGCACCTGTTAGCTACCACCAGGTAATGAGTCCTCCAAACTTAGTGACAGCCACTGCCTCCTCACCTGTCACGGCTTCTGTGGCTCAGGAATTTGGACAGGCTACAGCAGGGACTTGGCGTCTCTCCTGGCGTCCAGGATCTCGCTGGGAAGAGCAGGCGCGAGGGAGGCTCCACGGGTTCGAGGCTGGGATCAGCCCGAGGCACCTTCACTCACAGGTGTAGCGGTTGACGGCTTCTGACAGCTGAGACCTCGGCTTGGCTGTCCTGGACTCTCCTGGGCTTGGGGCACGGACAGGATGGTGCCCGCGTTCCAGCAGAGCTGAGCGGAAGTGAATGGCGTTTTTATAATCTAGCCTAGGAAGTCACTTAATGTCACCTCGGTATATTTTATTGGTGCGGGCAGTCGGAGTGGTCCTCCTAGCAAGAAAGCGGGGGCTGGGAGGGGAGCGTCGCAGGCAGGCGATAGAAAGAGCCCGCGGACTAGGAGGTCATCAGCGGCATCCTTGCAAAGCTGAGCCCGCTGGGCAGTGCCTGGGCAGTCTATGCCAATCCATCCGTTCCTGGACACGCATTCCGAAGGCCTGCTGCACCCTACACAGGGAGCTCTCCGCGTCGTCCTTTCCAGGGAAGCGGAAGTCAAGTGCAAGGTGACTGGGGGTTGGCGTTGTGGTGCAGAGGGTTAAGCGCTGCCTGCCACACTGGCATCCCCTATCAGAGCACCGGTTTGAGTCCCAGCTGCTCCTGTTTCCCATGCAGCTCCCAGCTGATGCACCTGGGAAAGGCGTGTAGATGATGGCCCAGGCGCCTGGGCCCCTGCCACCAGCACAGGAGACCTGGATGGAGCTCCAGGCTCCTGGCTAAGGCTCGGCTCCAACTCCGACTGTTGAAGCAATTTGGGGAGTGAACCAGCAGATGGAAGATCTCTCTCTTTGTCTGGCTCTCCTTCTCTCTCTCACTGTGTCTTTCAAATAATTTTTTTTTTACAGGCAGAGTGGACAGTGAGAGAGAGACAGAGAGAAAGGTCTTCCTTTTGCCGTTGGTTCACCTTCCAATGGCCGCCGCAGCCGGCCCGCTGCGCTGATCCGAATGCAGGAGCCAGGTGCTTCTCCTGGTCTCCCATGGAGTGCAGGGCCCAAGTACTTGGGCCATCTTCCACTGCACTCCCTGGCCACAGCAGAGAGCTGGACAGGAAGAGGGGCAACCAGGACAGAATCCTGCACCCCGACCGGGACTAGAACCTGGTGTGCCAGCGCCGCCAGGCGGAGGATTAGCCTAGTGAGACGCGGCACCGGCCCTCAAATAAATATTTTTATTTTTTTTAAAGTGCAAGGTGACTGAGAGACGCCTGGGGGAGAAGGGGACACAGGGCTGGGGGGTCCTGGCCCCAGGTCTTTCTGCGTCAAGCAGCCACCTCTCCGTGCAGGCTCGAGGGCAGGGGGAGGGCCACAAGGTGTTGCCATGACAACAGAGTCAGGCTGAGCCTGGGCCCATACAGTTCCTGCAGCCCCCGAGTCCCTGGGGGAAGAGAGGTCCTGTGTCTCTGGCCCCCCACGGACCAGGGTCCCGGCCCCCTCCAACCTCTCCAGCTGAGCACCGTCCTGGTCCCCTCCCACGCCAGCTGCTGCAGCTGTTCAAGGTCCTTCCTAGCCCCCCCCCCGACCCCTCTGCACCAGGTTGACTCACAGGAGCCCCTGCATTCGCTTCTCCTCTCTTCCCAAAGATTCCCAGCCGGGTGTGGCCTTGTTAACCCTTGGCGTCTCTCCGAGGGCACCCAGCCACGTGCAGCTCACTCCCCGGGGACACCTGCAGGCGGCTGTGTCCCTAGGAAGCTCTGCAGTGGCAATCACAACACAGCGAGACCCCTCTCCGTGTCCAGCTGCCAGCCAGGGGCCTCCCTCGCCCGCCAAAGCTACCGAATGGAAGGGAAGGGACTCCCCGGCAGGCCTGGCACATGCTAAGCGCTCTGTGTAATCGGAAGTCTTTCAAAGAGTTCACTGTGGCGGGGGCTGGTGGCTTGCCGGAGAGAGAAGGGGATGGCGTCGCATCAATGAAGCAAGTGTGAGTTCTAAGCCGCTGATGACAGTGAGCGAGGGAGACCCAGGAGGCGCCGTCCAGGGCCAGGCGACTTCAGACAGGAAGAGGAGGTCCCGGGGAAGCCGACACCTTGTGGCATAGCAGAGGTGGGGGAGGGGAAGGGTCAGGAAGAAGGACAGAGGAAAGCAAACATCAAGCCCTTAGCATCCCTGGGGTGGGCCCAGGCCAGCAAGCTTCAGGCAGCCGCTCCAAGCAGACACCAGACTAGAGAGACCCCAGGGTCAGAGCAACAGGGACCTGTTTCTCAGAGACCTGGGGGTGCGGGTGGGGGCGGGGGCACAGGTGGCGCTCAGGGCTGACCTGGACGGCAGGAAGTCAGGGTGCAGAGGCAAAGGAAGCCGCTGATTGGCTCCATCGTGCGTTTGTTCGCTGGGGTATTCAGCAGTCACTGGGTTTCTCCTGGGGCAAAGCTCTGAATTCTGCGACCCCCCCTCCACGTACCCCCCGAGAGTTTCTGGGAGGAGCTGGACCCGCAGCCCTGCCCCCAGGAGGTGACGGAGCAGACAGCCCCAGGACCTTCCCGGCTGAGGAATGAGCAGTGCCGGGAGCCCCGAGAACTCTGCAGAGAGAGAGGCCTGCAGCCAAGGGGCAAAGGTGACTCCGGCAGGGGACAGGGCCCTCTTGGCCTCCCCGGCAGCTCCAACAAGCGCCCCCCTTTCCTGACGCCTTCTGTGCCCCCGCCCAGTGCTCAGCACCCCGGGGCCGGCGCCCACGCTGCGTTCCAGGTGCTCGGTGCCATCTGACTATCATCTCAGCATCTCAGCAGGTGTCCCCCTGCCCCCGCCGCCACCGGGGCCTCTGCTGGCCTCACTCACCCCATCCCCCTCCCCGTGCCACACAGGCCACCCCTCGGGGGCTTCTCACCACGTGTCTCACCCCAAATGGGGGCTGGGTGGGTGGGGAGTGGCCACACCCCTGTCTTCTGTCTCCATGACTTAGCGGCTCTTAACTGGGTTGCACTCTGCCCTTCTACAGGGCATCTGGGAATGGGGTAGGGGTATGTGGGGCAGGGGTGCGTGCCACAGCCAGCCAAGGGAGCTGCTGGCAGTAGGGCCAAGGATGCCCACCATTGCACAGTGCCCCGGGCAGGCCCACACAGGGACAGTTTGTTCCCCTGAACCCCTAGCTGTTTCTCAAGGCCGGCCAGGGAGGATGACCCAGCCATGCGTGCCTGGCCGGGCTCTCTCTCTCTCTCTCTCTGTGCCTGTAAGGCAGGGTGATGGCTGCCCCTTTGGAGGGACGTGGCTGGTTCAGCACGGTGCATGTGGCACCGCACGGGGCCTCCCAGCTATGCCAAGCCTTTGACGGGTAATAGAGCTGGGGTTCTGTGCTCCCTTCTTCTGATGCCTGGGTCTGGCTCTCAACTGGTCCCAAATGCAGAGATGGGGCCAAGGCTTTGACTAACCACTGCCGTGCAAAGAAACAGATCCTGCAAGGTGGGGGGCGAGCCTGGGCCCGGGACCTGCAAACCCAACCAACGAAACTCACGAGGTGGATTTGGGGAGCTGATGTTCCTCACCCCAGTCCCCCATCCCCCATCCCCCACCCCCCACCCCCCACGAGACTCCCAACACAGGAAATGCTTTTGCATCTAGGCACAGCCTTCTCAGCCTCACCACCTGCTCTCGCGTGGGATCTCCGGTGTCCATAGACCAAGAGCATCTTGATGAAGCCCAGGGGCCTCAGGGCGGGGACCCACAAAGTACCTGCCTTTTTCTCTGTCCACGGGCGGTGTCGGGGGAGGGGCTAGACGCTGGCCATTGCTGCACCTGCTCCACGCGGGGAAACCACTCTCACTTCCAAGCTGTTCTTGGCCTGGACGACACCTGCACGCCAGGCACCTGCTCCATGCACTCTGCTTTTGGCTCCAAGCCAGAGGAAGACAGAAGTATCGCCAGCTTCCCCCCCCCAGCCAGGGCTGGAACTGCCTCTTCTGACCTTGGCCAAGGTCAAGGGAGGGATGCCTGCCTGCCACTCCCTCACAGCCATCTCGGCTTCTTCCTGGGCAGCAGCAGGGACTGTGACACTCACGAAGCCACCCGACAAGGAGGGGCACTTGCTGTGGACTCACTGCCACGTGCACCTGCTTGCGGCACTGGGGTGAAGCCTGTGGTCTTGTGAAAGAGGACTTCACTCCACCAAGAAGGCAAATGTCAGGGCTGGCGCTGTGGTGTCGCGGGTAAAGCCTCCACTTGCCGTGCCATATGGGCATCCCACAGGGCACTGGTTCGAGTCCCGGCTGCTTCACTTCCGATCCAGCTCTCTGCTTGGAAAGCAGTGGAAGATGGCCCAAGTGCTTGGGCCCCTGCACCTGCGCGAGAGACCAGGAAGGAGCTCCTGGCTTCAGTCTGGCTCAGCCCTGCCGTTGTAGCCATCAGCGGAGTGAACAAGCGGGTGTAAGACCTCTCACTCTGTCCTTCCTTCTCTCTCTGTAGCCCTGACTTTCAGATAAATAAATAAATCTTTTTTTTCCTAAAGAAGATAAGTGGCTTTACCTCCATTCCCAGGGGAACCCCAGCTCCTGCCTCCTTCTCTGGGAAGTGACCCAGCCTGGCTCCAGTGTTGCTTCCGGTACAGGCACCGATGCTGTTCTCCGCCAGCCCCCGGCCCTGCCCTCCTCCCCACGCCCACTGTGACCCGTGTGGACGCTGGCCCCCGGCAGGAAGGGGGCCATTACGGTGGTGTGTTGTTTCAATTTGCATCTCTGGGTCAGGCTGCTCAGGTTTTCCTGCACGTGGGGCAGTGGCAGGAGCCGATTAGCCCATCCCCCAACGTCCTCAGGAGGCCCCCTGGTCTCCGCCCTAGTGGAGGGGGCTCCCCAGAGACCCCTTAGGGCAGAGGGCAGGCAGCTCTCTTGAGCCCACATAGGCGAGTCCACCTGTCCAGCTGTCCCTGGGTGGCCGCGGTCTTCACTCAGCGCCACAGAGCTTCTCAGGGGCACCATCCTCTTTGCCAGGGATGCCCACGGCCCAACGCTGGCCAGGGGAGACCCCAGCCCACTCAGCCGAGCCAGCCTGGCTGGGAGGCCGGTCTTGCCAGCTCGCTCCCGCTTGCTGCTGGGGTCTGTGGTGGGTGTGGACACAGTGGGGCGCTGGTGGCCCCTCCAGAGCGCTGGGGGCTCCAGCCTTCTCATGTGCCTCTTCCTCGCCGGCTTCGCTGGGTCTCTGCTGCTCAGCTCCAGCAGGGCCGGCCCGGAGAGGCCGGTGACTGAGAGGGGAGCCCCGCACCTGCAGGGGCATGAAAACCTTTGTGGTCTTGAAGACGTTTGCACTTGAGAAGGGGCCAAAGGGGAGCGCGCACGGCGCATGCTCTTGGCGCCGTTTCCCATTGGGGATGTGGTATTCAGCAAAAATCCGATTGCACCGGACGTCCCGAGCGCACGGAGAAGGGTGGGAGGGCTGGGGAGCTGCGTCCTCGCGAGCTCGCTGTGGCAGGAGGGTCTCTGTCTCCAGGCTGCAAGAGAAAGGAGCCCTGGCCCCTGAGGGTCACAGCCCGAGGGTCCCGCCCCAGCTCCCCTCCGCCCTTTCCGTGCGCTCCAGGGAAGGCAGCTACAGGACTCCGAGTGCCAGGCACCGGGCAGGGGCCGCCGTGACCTCCACTTGGGGCTCAAGGGGCGGGGCCATCCGCGGGGACCCTGCCAGAGCTCGGGTGGCGGGCGCGACGGCCACGTAGCTCAGGGCTTTGGAGGGAAGATGGGGAGGACGCGGAGCTGCCTCGGGACAGAGCCGTCCGCGGGCTTCCAAAGACGGCATTGCTCAGGCGCCCTGCGCTTTCATCTGGAACTTATTGGAAAACCTTGCTGAGGGGCTCAGCCGCCTCCTGGGCTCCGACGCCTGGCCCCGTCCAATGGGTGTGCAGGTCCTCCCAAGCCATACTGCTGACACCATGAGCGCTGTGTGCTCCCGACGGGATAAGCCGGCCACAAATTAATACCTGGGGCCGATCCGAAAACACAATTCTTTCCGGCTGCCATCATTCCAACCAGGGCTCTATCTCTGCTGACAGAGGCAGTCAATCTTACAGCGCTGCAATTCGTACATTGTTTTTTTCCTTCGGTCCCTGAAACGGTCCAGACAATAAACTGAACCTGCTTTTATGATTATCGATGTGCTTAGGGGGCACCCACGCTGCCCGCTCTGCCAGCCACCAGCGCAGGGCCCCTTCCCGCCTGTAGGGGGCCCTTCTGCAGGCTGCCGGCAGCCATCCTGGTTCTGCAGGTGCACAGCCCCACGCTGAGCCCGAGGCAGAGGTTAAGTAAGGACCCCTGTGTCTGAGCAGCCCCTGGGGGATGCAGAGAGAGACCAGGGTCCCGCGAGGACAGCAGGAGAAGCCCAGGGCGTGAGCACCCTCCACCTGCCCTGCACTGGCCAAGGTGAACCAGGCAGAGTGAGGCCCCACCGAGCTCCCTGGCGCTGGGGACCCTGGGAATCCCATGCCTGTGATTTCCACCTTCTCCTTGTTGACAGGCAATGTCAGAGAGCAGGCCAGGTCCTAGCCCTGCAGCCTCTGTTTCTCCATCTGCAAAATGGGACTTGCGACACTGGCCCCGCTGGTTCCACAGAGCAGCGGGGTGGTGGGGATGGGTGTTGCACATGGGATTCAGCCAGGCCGCTGTGCGGGGCTGGACCCTGGGGCCCCGGTGCCTCCAGGAGTCTGGACCGAGCAGTTCTGGACGCGGGCAGGCCAGGCCTTTAGGACTTGCCTTTCTAGGGCTGCTGTGGCAGATCTGCAGGTCCAGCCTTTCCCAGACCGTTTCTGCTCCCTCCCAGCCAAGGCAGATCACTCATTCCCCTTAACCCCCGCCCCTGGGTTCTGCCCCAGCTCCTGCCCCTTGAGGCCCCCCGGGGAAAGACCTGAGACCGAGGGCTTGGCCTTGGCCTTGACACTGGGAAGGCCATGGAGGTCTTGCAGTTCTGCTCTCGCCAGCACGGGTACCCAGGCTGTCGCACACGTGAGAAGGTTTCTCGGAGACTTCTCTGGCCTAGATAAGTTGTTAAAAACCAAGATCAATTCGCTTCTGAAAATTAGGCAGATCAATAGGAATAGCACTGTCTGCCACGGAGCGCGAGTCTGCACCCCCCCTTCTCCCTTCCTGGTTCTTCCTCTCCCCGGACCCCTTCCCTACACCGCTGCTGATGGCTCTGCCAGCCCAGACCAAATTCCCAGCCCGTGACCAGCCTTAGGGTGGGGGGATGCAGAGGAAACTTGCAGGCCAGAGGTCGCAGTGGCTGGGAGTCCAACCTCCTGTTTCAAATCAGCTGTCTGCGCTTGACAACGTGGGCGACCGTGGGTGCGGCTGATTAACCCACCAAGCCTCAGCGTCTCCGCCAGCTCATCAGGATGGTGACAGCCTGGGTGGGCTCCTGCCCGACACCGGTGAGACGCAGGCGGTGAGGATTTCAGCCACCAGATGGAGGAGCACCTGCTGTGCACCAGGGGCCAGGCTGACCGGGGTTGGCTCATTCACGCCTTGCAGCGATCCTGGGTCTCCGGGCCGTTACCTCCCCTGTCTTAGAGATGGGTAAATGGAAGCCCAGAGAGGTCAGTAGACTGTCCACGTTTGCACAGCTACAAGTGCAGAGCCAGGATTTGAACCCATGCCGAGGGGGCGGGGCCTCATACCCCCAAGCTCCACCCTGGCCACTGGGACCAGAACACAGCACCCCAAGGAGCTCTGCGCCAGCCTTTGTCCTCAAGAGCAGGTCCTCCTCCTTGGTGGTCTCCAAGGTGAAGAGGGAAGACATGGGCTTCCCCGGGTCTCCTGTGGGCAGAAGCTCCCGCCTCCGAGATGTCAATCACGTCTCCTCCCACTCCACTCAGCGGTTTTGCTTAGAAAATGATGGCGGAGGAAGAGTGGGAAGCCGGAGAGTGGACGATTACTCTTTATCAGTGCTAACAAGCGCGAATGCATCTTAGTTCCTGGGTCTGAGTGTGGCTCAGACGCCAGCATGCCCCACTCCCTCCTCCCCCGCACCCAGTCCCCAAATGCCAGGAGGGCAGGGGGTGGCTAGGCGGGCGCGTGCTCCCATCGGAGGGTCACTCTACAAACCTTTGTCACGTGCACCTCCACCTCAGGAAGCAGGGACAGTGTGGCAGGTAAAGCAGACCCCTTGCTGGCACCAGCCTGCGGGGTGAGACACACTATGGAAATAGACCAGCAAATACAGAACACAGCGCAAGCTGGTGACCCGTGCCTGTCTGAGCCGAACCAGGCCCAGTGCGGTGGAACAGCAGGTTAAGCCACTGCCTGCACCATTGGCAGCCAACGTGGGCACCAGTTCATGTCCTGGCTGCTCCACTTCCTATCCAGCTCCCTGCTGATGCACCTGGGAAAGCAACAGAAGATGGCCCAGGTGCCTGGGTCCCTGCACCCACGTGGGAGACCCAGACAGAGCTCCAGGCTCCTGACTTCAGCCTGGCCCAACCCCAGCTGTTGCAGCCATTTGGGGAGCGAATCAGCAGATGCAAGATTCTCTCTCTCTCTCTCTCTGTCTCTCTGTCTTTCTCTAAGTATGCCTTTCAAATAAATAAACAAATATTTGGGGAAAAAAAGAGTTGATCAGTGAGACCACAAACCACATAATCTTGGAGATCGGTTCACGTTAGACGCACACATGCACACACACGCACACGCATACACATGCACACACACACACAAGCACACACACACACGCACGCACATGTATCCGGTCTGATTTCCTCCCTGGATTCCCCATGCTTCACAGAGCACAGTCGGCTCCCCTGGGACTCCTGAGGCGGGGGGAGGGGGGGGAGGGAGCTGCAGGTGCACCCGGTTCCTCGCCCCCCCTCACCAGGCCGTGGAGCAGCCCTCAGCAGGACCTGCTCCTGCAAACCCACCCAGCCTGACTCCCAGGCTGTTCTCACGCTCTACAGAGAGAGAGAGAGAGAAGAGAGAGAGCAGCATCCCAGGGCCTCCTTTCACCTTTGTGGGAGCCCCCGACTCCTCCACCATCACGTCCCTCTCTCCCCGAGGTCTTCAGGGAACTTCCTCCCCGGGGCGCACCCCGGTAGCCGTGGTTTCAAGCACACCGGTCTTGAGGCCCCCTGTGCTTCACGCCAGTCACCCGTTCCCTTAGCGTTGCCAGACGCCGTCAGCTGTCTGCATTTTCATTGCCCTTGGAATAAATTCCCAGCTCCCTCCGGCGCCCCACAAGGCTCTGCACCGCGTGCCTCCCCAGCGCCGTGGGACGGCCTCTCCCTCTGGCCCAGGCTCAGCCACTTCCGTCCCCTTCCGGCTCCTGGAACACACCCAGCCCGCGGCGCCTCGAAGCTTCCCTGTTCCATGGGTGCCTTGAACAATTCCGCTCCAGCCCCCGCCGTGCACGGTCTTTGGTTCTTAACTCAAAAGCCGCCTCTTGGGAGGGTTCCCTTCTCTGTCTCTTTCTCTGCTCTTCCGGCTCGGCATCCTGTGGTCCCCCTGGCTCTTGCGTTCATAAAACTCGGGACCAGCTGTAGTTAGGCTGTTGGCTGACGGGTGGTGGTGTGGGGGACCGGATCCATCTGTTTCCCTCTAGGATGCAGGCTCCGGGAGGGTCAGGAACGGGGCCTGTTTCTGTGCAGTAAAGGATTAGCAACACCTGGTCAGCAGCGCCCCGCCAGCCGGACCCACGCCACTGCCGGCACAGCAGGGCTGCTCCCCTCTCCGTGGCGGGAGCACACGGGAGGGTCCCCGCTGGTCTCCCCGACTGCGGACGCTCACGGGGCTCCTCTCGCTGGACCGGCTCTGCTGAGCGCTCTGAGTCTCAGTGAATGTCAGGACCTGAGGGTGGCCTTGGCTCTCAGGATCAAAGCGATCTTGGGAATCCTTGACCTTCTCTGCCCAGAGTCTGGGACCACGTGTGGCACACGGCCAGAGCTCACGACGAGCGAGCGTCCCTCCACAGTGAACGTCCCTGGGGGACAAAGGCCTCCCCGACACAGCTGGCATCCCTGGGACGCGTTCTCATCCACCTGCCGCTCCCACCTCCCCCACGTCGAGTTTGCCCCTCCTCCCCATAACGATTTCTAGTTCCCAGAGCACGCTGAACTCCCCCAGGCCTCTGCACCGGCTCCCTTCCATGGCTGGGTCTCCCCCACTCACCACCTCCCCAACCCCTCCTCCTCCTCCCGCCAGGCCCAGCTCAGCCACCACCTGCCCTGGGAAAAGTCGCCCAGCCTGCATGAGCTCATTCTCCGGTGGCCTCCGGTGGCATTCTGTCGTCACCTCTGTCGGAGAGGCTTGTCATCAGAGAGGCCTCTGCTTAGCTTCCCCTTGCTAGAGCCGTGTTGCACTTGAAAAGAGCCTTCTGCCTGCATAAGACAGCAGGGAGCTCTTAGAAGCCCGGAGCTGCGTGCGTTACCGCGAAGTCTTTGTTAGCCGGCATTGGGCCAATGGCGTAGTAGAAGCTCAGTGAATGTTGGCGCGAACCGAGAGAAGAACCTGACAATTAGGAGAGGCAGCAGGCAGGGCGGGCCCTGTTTTAACCTGACAGCTGTGAGCCCAGCACTGTTGTCAGAAATGCAATCCTGGCTGCTCCTTCCGCACCTGCAGGAAGGGAGGGGATAAGACGCCCAGTCGTCCTCCCGAGGGGCTGTCGTGGGGCACAGCGCGGAGACGGGAAGCCCAGGCCCTCGGCCTTTGCAGAATCGTCACCCGGTCCCAGACGTGGGCCGTGGGCTGTGGCCTGGCAGCTCTGCCCTCTGTGCAGGCTAACTCTAAGACAACGCCCCACTTCCTGGTGCTCACAGCCTTTGGTAACCTCCTCTCCCTGAGTGTGGGCAGCCTGGTGCCTTGCTCCAACACGGCAGAGGCAACGGGACAGCCCTTCTGGGATGAGCAGGAAAAGGTTGCAACATCCGCCTTGCTGGTGGAGTCTCCCCCTTGCAGGGCAAGCACCCAAGGGACGTCTCTGGCCAGCAGCCCGCCTGGAACCATGGCCCTCGGCCCAGCGACCCTCCGAGAACCGAGTCTTCCAGCAGCCGCGGGAGGCAGCACTTCCCCGATCAAGCCTCAGGGTGAGAGGTCATGAGCAAGGCTTTGTCCAACTGCCAGAGGGACTTAAGGGATCAACACCAGGTCACCCCCTGCCCTCTTCGGGGAGCAGCGGAGCCGTAGCCGCTGCAGCCCCAGGGCTTGGATGTAAATCCGAGGTCTGCTCTGTACCTGTGTGAGCGTGAGCCGGTTACTCGGTATCAGCTCTGTCATCGGGCACGTGAGGATATGAACTCCCTGCTAGGTAAATTGTACATGCAAAATGCTACAGTCGTCATCGTATTTACTGCCGTGCACGCGATCACATAAATATTGACGGCGCTCATTCTTCAAAACCATCCCGGCGTAAGATCCCTCCTACACCAGCACATAAAGTCGATCCCCGCCGCAGAACCCAGCCCTACCATAAGCCAGGAGTCAGAAGGCCCCGGGGCAGAGAGCAACCTTCCACTCGCACTCCCTGCAGCCTGGAAGGTCAAAGCCTGACTCGCATCACAAGGCCACCCCCTCCTCTCCTCCCAGCGCCCTAATTACCCCACGTTCAGCACCGCGAGGGAGGGCTGCACGCGCAAGTCCAATCACCCCACGAGTACGGTCAGAATCCGTTCCCTCTGTGCTTAAGGGGAATTCGATACGAAATCATCGCAATTAAATCCCACTCCAGACAGTCAGGAAGTCTAGGAGTCCCGAGCAGGAACACGCTGCCCACCGAGGCCGCCTCCTGGCTTGCTGCTGGCCACAGAGCTGCCCACGGCCTGGAAGAGGACCTCTTAGGAGGCAGCTGCTGTGCCGGCCAAGCCAGGCTCAGTCCCGAGGACTTGCTTGGGGGTCACAATCATTCCTGCTGTCACTGACACCATCTTCCGAGGCTCTCTCGGCAAATCTCAAAGGCGTGTGGTTCTCACAGCACAGAGGCCTGCCTGGGGGGCAGTGCACGGCCGAGGAAGGCGCGCTGGGGCAGGGGAACCAGCGGGGTCTGTCCCCACTCTGTGAGGGGCTGAGGGCCTCTGCCTTGGCTCTTGGACCTTGGTGATTCCCCAGTCGGCATGGGGGATGCTCCAGTTTGACCCCAAATCCTTGCAAAGTAAGGCCAAGCTTTTGGATTGGAGAGAGCCTTCTAGCCGCGAGAATCGGGGTGCAATGGATGTCCCTGGCCCCAGAGAGCCTGCCCCTGGCTGCCCCAGTAGAGTCTGACCCCCATTTACTTTTCTAAACTGCTTGTGTGCACATAGATGCCCTTTGAGTACTGCAGCACCAGTGTTCCCGCCCGGGCCTCCCCTGGGAGCCCAGCCGACGCGTCTCTGTTCCCTGCTGCTCAAGGTGACGATGCAGAGGTGCCGGCGGAAGAATGAAGCGGCGAGGGCCCGTTGCCGGCACCGGCGCGGTTGCGTGCGGGCGCGGGCGTGTTCCGGCTAATGAGCGGCCCAGACATCCTCGGGAGGACAGGATCAAATAATCGCTGTCAAAGATGTGCTTCTGATTAGCTTTCTAGTCCCAAAGCTAATTGTCCAATTTAATAGGCATCTGCTATTTTTCATGCCTGTGTTTGAACTTCACAAGCCAACTGATTTTTTTTTACCCCTAGCAGATAGTCAAACACTCGGAAAATAATGCATTCTGTCTTCTGTCCAGTCCCTCTCTGTTGAATGACGAAGTTACAGAAAGGAAGAATCAAAGGAGGGGGGGGGGTCAGAGACACAAGCTTGGCCATGAGCCTTGTCGCTCCCGAGTCGGGGTTGTTCCCCACTCGACACATGGGCTGAACCCCGTGTGAACAGAGCACGGCGTGACCACGCTGGCACAGAAGTTCTCTCCCCACGAGCCAGGTGCGCCCCAGGAGAGCCATGGTGCAGCCAGGAGGAGACCACGCCCCTGTGTGGCCGGCGTGGGCGCTGGGAGGCTGTGTTCTCGGTGCTGGGCGTCTCAGTGGGTTCAGGGCTTGCAGCCCATTAACCTCCGGCTTCCCACCGCCTTCAGGCTGTGCATCTGCGACCAAGTGACTGCCCACGCGGCAGCACGAAGAGGTGCAGCGTTAGCTGATTGGGCAGTGACGGTGTCACCCCTGTGGACAGGACTGGAAAGCACTAGTGAGTGCCCCGCTGCCCCTCCCCTCCTGTCCACCAAGGGAGGGGCAGCATCCGTCTCCCGGAGGACGCGGCCAGCAGGAGCCCACAGGAAGCAGACCCTGAGCCCTCGCCAGACTCCAAACCCGCTGGCGCCTTGGTCTAGGATTTCCCGGCCTGCACAACTGTGGGCGTTAACTGTCTTTTCCTCTTAAGCCACCCAGGCCTGGGCGTTCCGTTCCAGCTGCACAGACAGAGGAAGACTACAAGGATTCCATTGCTCCCGCCCTGAGGAGCCCAGCCATCGAAGGGAAAGCTGAAATCCGGGGTGGGGCAGGTGCAATGCCCGAGCTCCCACTGAGCCCTCAGTTAGATGCCCTGTTCACTCCTCCTTGGTCCCCTGGCGCTGCGGAGGCCGAAGCTTGTGGCCTTTGCTCTCAGTTGTGGCCACGTGGTCTGTGTCTCTTTCCCCAGCCGAGCCTTCGGCTGAGGTCCCAACCCCGACCCAGTTTGTGACAGACCCTGAGAGGGACCCAGCTGACACAACTAGACCTCTGACCCACAGCTCCCGGGAGACGGTACACGCGCGTGGTTCTATCTGGTGACAATTTGTCGTGCAACAACAGGGGGCTAATACAACGAGGTCAATGGGTAGAAAGGGGGCCCATGCGCTCGTGTTTGAGATTCGGGGCCAGATCTGAGTCTGAGGGGGGAGCCAGGCAGGCTTGGTCCAGAAAAGCTTAGGTAGAGCCACATGTGGGGGCACTGGGGTCTGAATGATGGAACCCAACAGCCCCATGTGTGGCATTAAGAGGTGGAGCCTGGTGCCAGCTCTGGGGTGTGGTGGGCAAAGCCACTGTCTGTGGCACCAGCATCCCACGTGGGCACCAGTTCATGTCCTGGCTGCTCCACTTCCAATCCAGCTCCCTGCTAATGCACCTGGGAAAGCAGCAGAGGATGGCCCAAGTGCTTGGCCCCTGCACCCATGTGGGAGACCCAGGCGAAGCTCCTGGCTCCTGGCTTCAGGCTGGCTCAGCCATGACCTCTGTGGCCATCTGGGGAGTGAACCAGAGGATGGAAGGTCGCTCCTCGTCTGTACCATTTAGAGATCACCAAGGCAGAGAGGCGTGGAGCAGTCAGCTTAGCCCACGAGGAGCCCGGCCAGCTGAGGGCTCCGCCCTGTCGGCCTCATCGAGGGTCAGCAGAGTCATCTTCAACTGAAAGTGCAGAGCTGCGCCACGGGGCTCCTCACGGCTGCCACGGCCCCCACACGGGTCTTTGCCAATGATCCCAATGCGTTCTCGTGCGGCTCTGCGAAGCAGGTGTCATGCTTCCTCCTCAGGCCCCGATGCTCGCTGGGGATCATTCGGCTTCCACGAGGCGTAGTGACAGAGAGAGAGAGAGAGAGAGAGAGAGAGAGAGAGAGAGATCGTCCATCTGCTAGATTATTCCCCAAATGGTTGCAATGGCGGGACTGGTCCAGGCCAAAGCCAGGAGCCCAGAACTCCACCTGGTCTCCCACCTGGGTGGCAGGACCCAAGTCCTTGAGCCATCTGCCGCTGCTTCCCCAGGTGCGTTAACAGGAGCTGGATTGGAAGCAGAGTAGCCGGGACTCCAACTGGCACTCTGGTGTGGGACATACGCACGGCAAGTGGTAGCCTAACCAGCCACCCCCAGGCCTTTCCCTGCCCCCACCCTCCCCTCCAGGCGGGCAGAGGAGCCTCCAGTGTGCTCCCTTTGCTCCCTGCTGCCTCCCACCCTCCCATCTCAAAGCTGAAAGGCGCTCTGAGCCCACAGTGTCCCCAGCAGGTGGCTGAGCCCTCCCTGATCCTCCCGCCGCCATCCCCCCCTCTCCTAAGACCCCACCCCTCCTAAGAAGTGTTTCCTCCCCTGTCCGTCCGCACCCTGATTGTGAAATATAACAAAAACCCCGACTTTGGCTTAATTTAAAGATATTTATGTCACCCTTTGAAATGTCAAACGTTGTCATTAAATCTCCTCACACTTGGGCTGGCAGAGGGATGCCAAGATCTTGGGGAGACACTTTAATCTCAATCAATTAGGGATAAGGTAGTCCTAGCAGTGTGCCGACAAAAGAACACTTTAATTTTAGAGCTAATTAAATATCAACAATTGGACTGCAGCGACAGACACTTAACCTGCAGTAACCCGTTATTTACGAGGAATATAATGCACGGACTCTGGACGTGGAGTGAGTTGTAGTCATTTTAATATCAGCTGTCACAGCTCAGCGGCTCCCTTTTGTTTTGCTGTAGTACCGCTGTCTCCCAGGCTCTGCCGGGAAACCTCCTGCACCCGCGCTGGATGTGAGTTTAATTAAACCGTGGCCCCGCCCAGGACCCGAGGAACACAGCACAGGCAGTGGACGGCTAGGTCCAGGCCAGCCTGGGCCAAGGGCTGGAGTCTGGGTCTCAGAAATGGACCGGCTGTGCTGCTTTGGGCTACAAATAGGAGAAAAACGAGAAACGCTCAAGTGCTTTAACAGTACAGGTTCAAGTTCGTTAGGGGAGCAGGTGGGCAGGGGGAGGGGCCAGACTGGAGGCTTAGTGACCTCATCGAGCCGCTCAGGGGCTCGCTCTCTGTCCACTCTGCCAGCCCTGGCAGGCGGACGATGCCACTGTTCTGGGGTCCGGGTGGCCCCTGCTGGGGTCTCCTCACAAGGGGTAACGTGCCACAGAGGGGAGGGTGCTTTCTTCTGGGCATCGCTTCCTTCCACCGTTTTTTGTTTTTTGTTTTTTGACAGGCAGAGTGGACAGTGAGAGAGAGAGACAGAGAGAAAGGTCTTCCTTTACCGTTGGTTCACCCTCCAATGGCTGCTGTGGCTGGCACGCTGCAGCCGGCGCACCGCGCTGATCCAATGGCAGGAGCCAGGTGCTTCTCCTGGTCTCCCATGGGGTGCAGGGCCCAAGCACCTGGGCCATCCTCCACTGCACTCCCTGGCCACAGCAGAGAGCTGGCCTGGAAGAGGGGCAACCGGGACAGAATACGGCACCCCGACCGGGACTAGAACCTAGGAGTGCAGTGGAGGATGGCCCAAGTCCTTGGGCCCTGCACCCGCATGGGAGACCAGGAGAAGCACCTGGCTCCTGCCATCAGATCAGCGCGGTGCGCCAGCTGCAGCGCGCCAGCCACAGCAGCCATTGGAGGGTGAACCAACGGTAAAGGAAGACCTTTCTCTCTGTCTCTCTCTCTCTCACTGTCCACTCTGCCTGGGGAAAAAAAAAAAAGATGAACGAAAGAAAGGGTTAAAAAATTCTTAAGTAAAAATACAATATGTTTGTAGTTCAGAGTAAATTTACAATCCTGTATATTTCTTATCCAGTTGCCAATGTTATTGTGTAAATTTTTCATCTATTTATTTACCCATTTATTTCGAGAGGCACAGAAGCAGAGGCAGCCGGACAGGCCCACCCACCTGCTGATTCACTCCTCAAATGACAGCCAGGCCAGAGCCAGGAGCCCGGACCTGCATCGGGGTCCCGACGTGGGTGGCAGGGACCCGAGTCCTTGAGTGTCACCACTGCCCCCCGGGGTGCCAGCAGCAGGAAGCTGGGACTGTGGTGGAAGTCAGATAGAACCCCGGCGCTCTGACACAGGCTGCAGGCGTCCTGGCCACAGCTCAGCCGCTGCCCCAAAGGGGCTTCCCCAGGCTGCCTTATTAGTAGCTGAAGAGATGTCATTTGAACCTCACGAATCTCCCCCCTTCCCTTGCTGCCCCCCAGGGCCGCCTCAGAGGACGCACCCGCGGGGTCATCTTGGCTTGGCCTGCGGCGATCCGGGCAGTTTCTCAGTATGCGCTTGTCGCTAACGCCCTCGGTCATTTCGAGAAGCACTGGCGGGGTCTCCTGCAGAAGTGCTGCCGCTGGGGCCTGTCCGATGCTTCTCTCGTTCTCTCATGGCTCGGATGTGGGGCAGTGGTGAAGGGCCGCTCCTGGCATCTCAGCAGGGGAACGTGCCATCCACATGACCTTGGCTGATGGTCGTGACCTTGGCCACCTGCTCCAGCTAACACTCACCAGGTCTCCCCAGGCAGGGTTGCCCTCCGTCCCTCTCACCCCACCACCTCGGTGTCTTCTCATTAGTGAAGAAAGCCCCAAGCTCTTGTCCCTTAGTTCCCACCAGTGGGGACAAAGGGCTGAGGTTTTGACCCTGTGATAACTCAGCCCCGGGGCTTGGGGTGTGCTGGCGAGGGGCCAGCACCCCTAAGCTTGATAGAAACACAGGGCACCCATAGGCACCAGTGGACACAGGCAGGGCTACTCAGGTTCAAGTCCTGCTTCTGCTGCCTTCCGGCCGGGCGACCTTGAGTGAGTCCGTGCCTCCTTTGTCCCCATCTGTAAAATGGGGGCGATTACAAAGCCTCCCTCCCGAGGCGCGGTGAGGTTCAGGGAGCACATGGTGAGCCTGCACGGGCGCCAGCTATGACTGCGCTGAGTTCACCAACGTGCAAAACCAGGCAAAGTCTCGGCGGGAGCGTGGCCCCCCTGACAGCCAGGGAACAGTGCGCCCGAAGTCCGCGCAGGACCCCTGTGGGGCAGGGGTGGGTGGGAGAGCTCCGAGGGACCCAGGGCCTGGAGGCCTCCCGGCTGCCGAAATGCACTCTCTCCTGCGCTGGGCTCGGGGGACCACGTGATGAATGTTTATATCCTGCACGCGCACACGGCACATTCTTTCTTCGTGCAGGAGCTATTTCACAATAAAAGGCTTCGTCCATCAGGCCCCTCGGCTCCCTGTCTGAGGCCAGTCTGGTCCGTGCGGCTCCGTGGAGGCACAGCCAAGCTGTAGAGGTCACTCCACCCTGCCCCACCCCCTAGCATGGGCGGGCTCTCCTGGGTCCCATGCAGCCATCCCCCGGCTGCTGTACCCTGACCAGGGCACCTCTCCGGCCTCAGGGTCTCCTGCAGTAAAATGGGATTGCAGAGGCTTTCCCTCCTCCTCCTCCTCCTTCTCCTCCTCCTCCCCCTCCCCTCCCCCTCCTCCTCCTTCTCCTCCTCCTCCCCTTCTTCCTCTCCCTCCTCCTCCCCCTCCCCCTCCTCCCCTTCCCCCTCCTTCCTCTCCCTCCTCCTCCCCCCTCCCCCTCCCCTCCTCCTCCTCCCCTTCCCCCTCCTCCTCCTCCCCTTCCCCCTCCTTCCTTCCCCTCCTCCTCTTCCCCTTCCCCCTCCTTCCTTCCCCTCCGCTTCCTCCTCTTCCCCCTCCCCCCTCCCCCTTTCCCCCTCCGACCTGAACCAAGACAGCTGGAAATGCCACTCCTGGAGCTGCTGTCTAAAGCCCCAGACACCGAAGCAGGCAGGTAAGACCCGGAGGGACGGAGGGACGATCCCGCCGACCCGGGAGGCAGCGTTGGCGGTGCGGGTAGTTGGGTCTCTGCCAATCACGTGGGAGACCTGGGTTGACTTCCCAGATCCTTCGGCCTGGCCAAGCCCCAGCCATTGGGAGTGCTCTCTCTCGCTCGCTCGCTCGCTCGCTCTCGCTCTCTCTCCCTCTCTCTCTCTCTCCCTGCCTCAAATAGATAAAGATCAAATCAATAAGTACCACCATGCCCCCCACCCCCGCCCAGGAAGGGGCTGGCTTGCAGATGCTGCTCCAGGCCTCCTGCAGGTACCTAAGTCGTCACACACAGGTGCCACCCCCTCCTCTCCCCAAAGGGCCCCAGCGGATCTGAGGCTCTGAATCCGGTCACCCTCTGCATCTGCGCCTCCCCCTTCTCGGTCCTGGTTCCTGGAGCCCCTGGCCCCTCCACCCTCACCCCCTGCAGAGCAGGGCCGCCTCCACCTCCCCTGCCCCACCCCGTGTGTGACTGGTTAGGGAGCTGGGTGACCTGGTCTCCAGGATTCCCGTTCAGCACAGGAAATTCTACAGCCGAGGGGAAGTGGGAAGAATTCGACCCCAGGGCTCACCCCCACTTTGGACATGGCCTCCTGTGTTCAGCAGGGTGTCGTCCTCTGCCTTGCACACGGTCTGCGAAGATGGCGCGGGGGAGTGGGTGCGTTGGAGAAGCCTGAACGGCCCGAGCTACTCCCGCAGGGCCGCTGGACGTCGGGCAGCTGGCAAACAGCCGTGGCGAGTTTTAAAATAGCCGGCAGATATAGTTTACCCTTAAAAAGAATTAGCTGCATCTTTTTCTTTCACTTTTTCCCATTGATTTTTACGAGGGAATCCGACCGAGGTCACGGCTGGTTTCATCCCAGCGTCTGCATCGCCCGGCTGCCGGAGCCAGCACACCGCTGATCTTGACCTCGAGCCGCAGTCTTCCGCGGTGGAAACAGTTAGGAAATGGGGAGAGAGGCAGACATGCATGCGCTCAGAAAATCTCAGAAACGGAAAGTCGCGGGGCTGGGGTCAAAGCCAAGGTCACCGTGATGGCCGGTTCCCAGAGCAAACGCGAGCCTTCCTGAGGAAAGAGGAGAGCGTGTTTCACCCGAGCCGGTGCCACCTGCTTTGGTCTCGCCGCCCAGAGAAGGCAGCAGGACCCCTGGAAACCACAAGTGCACGCAGCCAGGAGGCACCGACACCTCCTAGGGTTGCACCTGCAAGGACTACACCATCTCCCACGTGACCGCGGGAAAACACAGACAGGAGCTTCCTCTCTGAGATCAACTCTGACCCACAGAGTGACGGGAGCACGTGCTGGGGGGTCTGCCGCACTCTCCCAGGGGAGCTGTGAGGGCGGCCACGCTGCATCCTGGGGTGCAGGAGGAGGGTCATGGCAGCACTTAGGGGCCCCTGGTCAGTTTGCCACGACCTTGAACCTTTCCCAGTTTGCTTGGAATTTTGAAACACGGTCAAGCCACACGATCAGAGCCGGCTAAGTAAGAGGAAACAGCGGTGGGCCTCAGACGAGACCGGCTGGCACTGGAAGCTGGCTGGCCCTGGCAGAGCTACAGACACGCAGCAGCCTCTCTGTGACCAAGTGGTGTGGTCCACTGCTCCTGCCCGGGAAGGCAGTTTGCCCAGTGCTGTGTGCGACTCCAGGGGAGAGGCCAGGACCCCTGCCTCTCCTCCTGTGTCTCGTGCTGCTGGTGTGCTCAGAACAAGATTTTACCCAGAGGGGCTCAGGGGTCAAAGGCTCAGACCCCAGGGAGTCACGTGCTAGCTTTATGTCCCGGCTGTCAGCTTTGAGCCTCAGTGTCCACATCTGTAAAATGGGAATACGAACAGTGCGTACCTCGCGGGTAGAATGGCCACATCATCTACCGTCCAAACCAGAATATGGTGAGAATTATTCATCTTCAAATCAAAAGCAAGCAAAACCGGGAGTCAGCCCAGACAAACCCGGATGTCTGGTCGCTTTGGGGACGTTGTGAGGATGCAAAGAGGAAACACGGAAGTTTCTAGAACAAGAAATTTCTGGATCAGGAAGTCTCTGGGACAAGCTCTTCTGTCTGTGGTGAGCTCGCTTGCCGTTGCCCCGTCCACAGCATCACTCCTGGCTTCCTGTCCCCGAGCCACTGCCGCTGCTCCTAAACTCACACTAACAGCTCCACCTGGAGGAGGGAAGGCAGGGACCACCCAGGCACTACCCTGCCCCCCCCATGTCCCACCTCCGCTCCTCGTAGGAAGACCCCCGGCACCTGCCTGCAGTCTCGACCTCCACCTCCCTCCTCCAGGGACCTCCTCTTCACTCGGCGACAGCCACGTCCTCCCCGTGGTCTCCACGCGCCTGTGACCCGTCCCAAACTCTTCCCACTTTCCGTCTCCACGGTGGCTGCTCCCTGGCGACACGTGGTCCGGGTTCTTGTCTCCGCATGAGAAGGAACGCAAGAAAGAAAGTGGACGAGGGTGAGCAGGGAAGCAAGGTTATCTAAGGACAAACGGAAGGTGCACACTCAGAAGGGAGCGCAGGCAACCTGGGGGCAATGCTGCGGGGGGGGGGGGGGCAGTTAGAGGGTCGTGTTTTTATAGGCTAGAGGGCGGAGTCTGGGGCAAGGCTTCATTGAATATTCAAATGGCACGGAGTTTGGGGCAGGGCTTGAGTCCGACCCATTGCTGTGGCCTTCTTGGAAACCTCGGAAGTGTCACGGCGTCAGGGGCTGTGGGAGTGGGAGTGCGGACCATGGTCATTTTATAACCGTGACATTATAGTCTCCAAACGTCATCGCAGGAAGCCAGCCTGCAGCCGTATCGGATAACACCAGCCAGCCCATGGAGGGGTGGGGTTGGGTGCTGCACGGGGGGGGGGGGGGGGGGGGCTGCAGGACGGGGCTGGACGCCCAGTTCCTCTTCATTAGCTGCCTGGCGCCTCCACCACCCATGCCGGCACACCGTTCTGCTCCCTGTGACACTCAGGGCCAGCCCCGCCCACACCACGTGCGTACCTGAAGTTGGATCACACATTCACCAGACGCAGTGGGCTGTCTGGGCTCCCTCTCGACAGCGAGTTTCACGCCAAGGACTGATCTGCTGGTGTCCTGGAGCCCAGAACAGTGCCTGGCACCCGGCAGGTGCCCAATCAGTACCTCCCGAATTAATGCAACGGCACTCGTATTTCAGCACGCTCAGATCTGTGCTCCTTAGCTCTGGGGTGCGGATTTACCAGCGCAGGAAACCCCAGCACACTGGAGATGTGATTTTCAAACCGACTCCCCCACTCCCCGCCCCCAACCTCTGTCAGGAGGGCAGGTGTTCCCCGCCTGGGAGGGGCTTCAGCCCCCGGTTCTCCAGATGGGCTCACGGCATTCCCTGGCATTCCGGCTCCTCCGATGTGATTATCACCAGTGGGGGAGCCCTGCCCATCCATCAGGGCCCGGAGCAAGGCAACCCCGTCCGCCCCTGCTCACACACTCGGCTCTTGGGCTGCCGCTGAGCGTTCATTACAGAGCCAGGACGGCCTGGACTGGGACGCCCCCAGCGACGTCCAGGCCAGAAGGTGCGGCTGACACTGAGGGGACACCTGCCAGCCTGCACCTGCTGGCCCGGGGCTCCCGGAGCCTACTGCAGGCCCCCGGGGTGGGTGTGGCAGGAGAGGAGCGCTCTGCTCACCTCTCCCCAGCCTAGAAGGGCTGAGTCAGGGCTGCAGCTCCTGGCGGGCAAGGCCATTGCTGTACGTGTTGAGGAGGCGCCCACTTCCCAGTTGGGTCGTTTGCCTCGGCCCTCAGCACCCAGTGCTGGCCGAGCTGGACCAGGTTTGGCCTTGTCCCCTCCCCAGCACCCAGCGCTCCCCGCCTCTTGTGCTGCGGAATTTCTGGAATCCAGCTGGACCGGTCAGCTCTGTCTCTTCCTGGATCGGAACAGGCCCTGGACCCCAGGGGTCAGCCAGCATTTTCTGTCCAGGGCTTTAGGTTTCGGGCCACACAGTCCCTGCTGCAGTCGCTGGGCCCCGTCCTTGTGGCTCCTGGTTAACCCCGCCAGGCGCAACAGAGGCCCCGCCCACCTGGCTTTCTTTTCCAGGGCCCCTTCACGCGTTTTCTCTTACTTAGTTTGCTCATTGCCCTGCTCCCAGTCCACCTGACAACTCCGCCCGGCTCCTTCTGCTCCGTGCTGCTCCCGCGTATCCCCGCGCGTCACTGCCCCCAGGGAGTGGGCACTTGGCTGGAGCTCGGGGTCGCACGTCCTCCCCTGGGGCCCAGGCCACCCTGGGCTTCTTCCCTGGTGAGTTCCGGCTCTGCTTCTCCTTCCCAAGGCCCTAGACGTGGAGGCCCGTAGCCTGCAGAGAAAGGGATGGGGGTGCCCTGCGCACGGGGTGGCCCCGGCCTCCTGAGCCCTGAGAGGTGCGTGGGGGCCCCGGGCCTGCCTCAGGCCTCACCGTCGTCCGCTTCCTGACAAGGCGGTGACGCCCAGGCAGGCTGGATTCTCCCGGGAGCAGGCAGCGAGCAGGGGACCCCAAGACGCCACTCCACCAGCTCCTCCCAAGTCACCACCGGGTGCCTGCTGCACAGGGGTCCTGGGCCCATCTGCCCCCCTCCCCCCACCCACCATTCCCCCACTCCCCCAGCCAGCGGGCATCAGGGCACCTGCACCCGACAACACACACACAGACACACAGGGAGACACACACAGAGGCAGAAAGACACAAATAGACATACAGAGAGACACAAGCAGACACAGAGACTCACACACACACAGATACACCCGAACACACAGAGACACAAGCAGACACAGAGACACAAACACATAGAGACACATAAACACAGATACACACCCGCACATACGGTGAGACACACACAGATACACAAACACACAGACACATAGACACAAACATAGAGATACAGACACATGCAGACACAGACACACAAACAGACACACAAGGACAGTCACATGCAGAGACACACGCACAGACACAAGCAGACAAACATATACAAACACACATACATAGAGACACAGAGACACACACAGACACAGATACACGCACACAGTGAGACACATAGACACACAGATACACAAACAGACACAAACATACAGCGATATAGACACATACAGAGACAAGCATACAACAAAACAGACACATGCAGACACAGACACACAAAGACACACACAGACACAGTGACACAGAGACACATGCAGACAGACACACAGAAATACAGACACACACAGAGACACACGCACACACTCAGACACACAGACACAGATAAACACACACACACAAACACACACAGACACACATGAACATAGAGCACATGTAGACACAGATACACACAGACACATGCAGACACATGCACACAGAGCACATGTAGACACAGGTACACACAGAGACACACATGCACACACAGACACACAGAACACACGTAGACACGGAGACACATGCATACACAGACACACATGCAGACACGCACACAGAGACACATGTAGGCACAGAGACACACAGAGACACACATGCACACACAGAACACACATAGACACAGAGACACATGGATACACAGACACACACACAGACACATGCACATAGAGACACATGTAGGCACAGAGACACACATGCACACACAGACACATGCACACAGCCGGTCTTGCTGACAGCTCGCCCCCCCCCGGGGGGCTCCGCGCTGGCTGCGTGCCAGGGACGCGCTTTCCACGAGAGCGCAGCTATTATTTCTGCGGCCGCCGACACTGGGAGATTTACTCCTCCTTTTGTTTAAGAAAACACCTTAATGGGCCTGCCGGCCCCTGGGTGCCCCTGGATGGGAGAAGATGGAGACGGAGAGGCATTGACTTGCTCTCATCCACTCGCTCTGCATCTTAAGTAAAAGGAGCTCAGGTTCCCCACGTGGAGAAGGGGGCAGGGGTGGGAAAGGAGTCTGGCAGAGGATGTGGGGAGAGAAGACCGGGCTGGGGACAGCCCCGGGGCCTGGACAGATGGCGAGGAGCGCCCAGACCACACACAGCCCCCACAGCCCCCACAGCCCCGAGGACTGCCTGGGGCCGGGGTGGCCCTCGTAACCACGACCCCCATGCTGCATCTTGGAACCAGGTTCTGCAAGGAACCCCTTCCTGGGGCTGGGACCTCCTGCACCAAGGCCACCTGGGGACGACACACACGCCCAGCAGCGCAGCTGAGGCCACAGGCCCTGGCTCTGCCGCAGTGGGAGCTCAGGGACTGGCCCTGTGCCGCATGGCAGCACTGTGGTAGGAGGACTGGCGGGTGGGTGACTTCTGCCCAGGGCGCAGTGGTGCTGCCCTAGGGGAGGCTGCGCCCAGCCAGGTGGTCTCTCGGGAGGGGCTGTCTCCGCCTGCAGACACCTTTCGGGTCCTGTTAATCCAAGGGCTGGCCCTCTTCCAGCCAAGCACCAGAGGGTCTGGCTCCTGCCGGTCTCTCTGCCAGCACGAGGCCTCGCTGCCCCCGCCCCCCTCCCGTGGCTCTGAGGTCCTGGCAGAGGTTGGCAAGCGGCGGCCTTCAGCTGTTTGGCGCGGGGGGCCCTCTCCCCTCTCGGGGGTGGGGCACAGCGTGCTCACCTGTGTCTTGTCGGGGCTCCGAAAATGACCGCCCCAAGCATCGCGCCTTGTCCTGCAGCGCCGGGGAACCTCAGAGGGGAAGTCCGTCTCCCACGGTCTCTCGCTGGTCTCGGACACTTCTGCATGCCGGGTTGCCTTGCCTGGCCAACAGGGGCCCCTCCCAGCAGAGGTGCAGCGGCTGTGACACGGTCCAGGCAGACGCTGGACATCAGGCACCGCACCTGGAGCCCAGAGGCACTCTGTCTGTTCTCAGAGCCCATTCATTTCCTCTAAAAATCACTTACTTCCATTATAAATCTGCCCGCCCCCACCCCTGCCCCGCCACCGTCTCTCCCTACACAGAGGATAGTTAAGCCTCAACCACCTGGCCCTCTGAGTTTCCGTCGTCTAGGGCTCCTGCGTGCCTGTGAGTGCGTTTGTTGCTTTTTCTCCTGCTACTCTGCCTGCAGTGGGTTCCTGCCAGTGACGCTGCAGGGGGGCTACCTGCACAGGCTCCAGGGGAAGGCTGGCCCCCCCAGAGGGGAAGGCTGGCCCCCCAAGAGGGGGAAGGCTGGCCCCCCAGAGGGGGAAGGCTGGCCCCCGAGAGGGGGAAGGCTGGCCCCCCCGAGGGGGAAGGCTGGCTCTCCAGGAGGGGAAGGCTGGCCCCCCCAGAGGGGAGGCTGGCTCCCCTGGAGGTGAAAGGCTGCCCCCCCACACCCAGAGGGGAAAGGCTGCTCCGGCGCCACCTCCAGCACCTGAGAAAGGTCACCGTCTGCAGCGTTGTCCAAGGACACCACGGGGTCGCTGGACAAGGCGGCTTTGTTCTGCGCGTTGTCTCTGTGTGGGTTTCTGCAGGGGGACACCAGACACAGGGGCTTGGGTGCACAGGACAGTGGCAGTGTTGACCTTGTAGCCTCTTGTTGTTGGTTTCTCTTTACAAGGAGCCTGTGTTCTTTGATGGAAGGCAGTAGAATGGAGGGTGCTGGGGAGAGGCAGACGCCGGGAAGACGCCAGCCACCCTCCGCGGCTTGACTGGGCCTCCAGGGAACAACTCCAGGCCCATTTCACAAACGGAAACTCGGGGACCAGAGGCAGAGGAAGAGGCCTCAGCTTACCCAGCGTCTAGGGGCCACACTGGCTTCCTGCGAAAGAGACAGCGCTTCTGTCCGCTGATTCGCTTCTCAAATGCCTACCAGAGGCCAGATCTGGGCTCAGCTGAAGCCAGAAGCAGGGAACTCAACCCAGGTCTCCCACGTGGGTGGGAAGGAACCCAACTACCTCGAGCCACCACCCGCTGCTTCCCAGGGTCTGCATTGGCAGACGGCTAGAGCCAGAGCTGGCGCCTGGTGTGGAGCCCGGGGCTCTGATGTGACACACAGGCATCTTAATCAGAATCCAAACTGCAAGGACAAGCGCATGACCCAGAGTGGCTTTTAACAGGCAGATCAGGGAGCTGCACGAGGCAGCCAGTGCCACACAGCGGGCATCCCGCATCGTAGTGGCTCCTCGTGAGTGTGCAGGCGGCTGGGCTGGGCGTGGTTCATCTTGGCTGCTCTTAGCTGGGCTTACGGTGCGTCTGGGATGAGCTGGCCAGTTGGTGGGTGGCTGACTTGCCCCGAATGCCCAGGGCTGCAACAGCTTGGCTCTCCTCCCGCACCTGTCACATCCAGCCAGGGGGGAAGTGCACACACTTCTGTGAACCAGTTGGCCACACAGACCCTTGGGGAGCGTGGGAGGTCCATACAGAAGGGCCTGGCCATGGGCAGCCGCTCACAGGGCCACTCCTATCCTCTGCTGACCTCCCCCGACCCGCCCGCCAGCCAGCCCAGGGCCCTCACTGGGCCTGGATCACTCCCTCCCTAAGGCCTTGGGAACCTGACCGTGGGACGTCCAAGTTCTGAGGCCACCACAGTGAGCAGCCTTCCAACCTCTGCTGGAGCTCCAGGGAGGGGCTAAGGATGCGAGAAGGGAGTGGGGGTACCGGTTGAAAGCAGAGACGAGCGGTGGTGTGGCGTGCGGGGGCTGGGGGGGAGTGCATTTAACAAAACACGGGGCCAGCCCCCAGCAGCTTGGGTGTGGATTTGTCCCAGGCATTCATCACAATGTGGCTGACTGCCCACCCTCCACCCCGCCCCCCACTCCATCTCTCCTGCCTCTGGTTTCCACGACCCCCGCCCGTGCCCCGCTGGTGAGCGAGTTCTGACTGTGCCAAAACTCGTGTTGTGTCAGTTTTACCCCAGGCCGGAAGTTCTACTTTCCACTCAGAGACTGGGGACAGGGTTTGTCTCCCGCCGCTGGCCGCCTGGTCCCGTCACCCAGCCCTCTCCCCGCTGCCCCCGTCCTGGGCCGGCAGCCCTCACCCGCACCCCCTCTGCACACAGACAGCTGCCGGCCCGATATGCGGGCAGGCTGCCGTGGAGTGATGGATTCTGCCGCTGCCCGCTTCCAGGAAATATTGCCGCTCACTTCACATTTATCCTGGCCCCGCATCCCGGGTGGAGAGGGGCTGAGGCGGGCTCCCGGCCATCCGTTATCTGCCTGTGTTGCAGATGGAGCCCAGGCCGGACCGGGAGGGCCGGGTGTGGGCTGGGGCTGGGGCTGGGGAGGTGGAGCGTGCGCTCAGTGAGCCACGGATGCTTGCTGAGAGGCGGCTGTGCAGAGAGGCGGAGGAGAGGGGTCAGGGGCCGGGCAGCGTTGCTGGACTCGCACTGGGCGCCTGCGCCGAGCAGCGTGAGCTTTAGAACGAGAGCCTCGTGCAGCACGAGAGGAAGTGAAATGGGACGAGCGTGCCCAAGGGCAATCTGAAACCAGGTCTAGAAGCTTCCATACGCTGCTCTTTGAGCCTTTGGCATCCCGAAAACTCTCTGGGTAAATGCATCCAGGAAAACGCCTCCCAGAGCCTTATATTAAGCCGAGCACTAAGTGACAAGCGTCCGACAGAACAGAAGCGACAGAAGCCGCCGTGGTCCATCCCTGCCGCTGGGCCACCTTCCAGCGTTTCCATGCGTGCGCGGGAAAATGCTCGCTGACACGCGCAGAAGCCCATCGACTCTGGCCGAGAGGGAGCTGGGGAGGGTTAGTGCACATCCCCCCGACCACTGGGCTCCAGAAAGTCTGCAGAGAGTGGAACTGAAACACAAGTTTATTTTGGTTGCAAAAAAAAAAAAAAAAAAAAAAAAAAAAAAGGAATCCATGGGCAGTTTTTCCTAATCTGCATATCCCAGGAATGTTTTTGGAGACTCCTATTTTGCTACTGTCCTCATCTCCCTTTGCCTAAAGGTCTGGAGAAGTTTAGTTTACAAAAGAACCAAATAGGGGTCAGTGCCTTCACCTGCGCCGCCATTCCATATGGGCGCCGGTTCGGGTCCCGGCTGCTCCTCTTCCAATCCAGCTCCCTGGTAACACACCTAGGAAAGCAGCAGACGATGGCTCAAGTGCTTGGACCCCTGCACCCGCGTGGGAGACCTGGATGGAGTTCCAGGCTCCTGGCTTTGGCCTGGCTCAGCCTCAGCCTTTGTAGCCATCTGGGGAGTGAACCAGTGGATGGAAAAATCTCTTTCTCTCTGTCTATCCCTCCCTGTCTCTGTCTCTCTCTGCCAATAAAATAAAATGAAATAAATCTTTTTTTAAAGGATCAAATGGGGTCACGGAGGGTAAGAGCCAAGAGACCTGGGACCCCTCTGGTCCCGACAGAGTGCACACGGCCACCCAGGGCTCTGCCCAGCGGTGCTGATCACGGAGCCCTCAAGGCCAGGATCTTTCCAGAAGGCGGCCTTCGGATGTGCGGGCCAATCGAGAAAGATCTCCATTCCAAATGACCAGCAGGCAAGTCTGATGGTGAGAGACGGGCACTTGTTATTGAATGTGTGCGTGTGTGGGCGGAGTCCTCGCCTGTGCTGCCTGGACGTCCGTCATCAGGGTCTCTCACCTCCCCGTGAGAAGCTGCGTTTTCACCTCCACCCCCGCTGTAGCCCCCCCACGGGGGGGGCAATCTCTGAGCATCACCCCTGCAGACGCTGTGGAGGGAAAGCACACTGGTGCAGGAGCTAGGACCTCCTCCGAGAAGCGTCTGTTTGAACAACTGCAGGTCAAGGAGTTGGCAAGAGCCGGGCTGAGTGCAGCGTGGGCCGCCCCCGGGGACTAATGTCTTCCGGGGAGGCCCCGAGCAGACCTTCAAGGTGGAGGGGGCTTCAACAGGCAGCCGGGGGCAGACCAGCAGGGCTGGGAGAGGTCACGTCACACGGCTGGTAGGGAGCCTTGACCGACCTCGGCTCCTGCAGGGCCAGAGGCTCCTGGTGCCCCGGGAGGATGGAGGAGCCGGCGGGGACCGGGTGGGAGGCGGCCTGTCGGCTCCACTTTGATGGAGTGTCTCGCGCGTGGTTATCACGGGCAGAGCGCCTGGCGAGATGGCCCACTCTCCATTCCGCTCATCTGCATGTGTAAATGCGCGTGTATATATATTGCTTATTAGTGTCAGTGGAATTTGCATTTTAAGTGGATTGGTTTGTTGGCAGTTCTTTAGCGCCCTGGACTCAGAAGGAATTTTCCGACTTTAATGCTACTGCGCCTGGCGTAATAAACCGCTGGGCTCTTTCCCAGGAGCCAGCGAGAGGCGGTGGGCGGGTTGGGGGTGGTGTGCAGGGAGGAGAGGGACTCTGGGCAGAGTGGCCAGGCAGCAGTGACCGCTGGGTAACCCGGGGCTGGCGGCGGGTCGCCCCACCTCAGTCCGGGACTGATTTGGAGTTGCAGGGGGATCACTGTCACGGCGGGTCACGGGGACGTGTCAGATGCCCAGCTGCAGCTCAGCAGTCCACGGGCCGCGTGTCAGCCGCGGTGTGCGCTCATCCGTGTGCGCTCACGGTCTCTGCGCTCCACCCGGGGACGGGACCTTGTCCATCTTCACAGCTCTCCGAGTCTCGGAATGATCTTGAGAAGAGAGACGGGGGCGGGGGTTGTGTTGAAGACCCCAAAGCCACTCAAACGCACCTGTTAGCCACTTCTGTGGTCCAGACCCACGTCCGCTCCCCGCCCCCAGCCCCACTGTCTCGACCCTCACGGCATCTCAGCTTTGTTCTGGAATCTTCCATCTTCGTCTCTCCTACCTGTGGAATGGCTTGATTCTTCTCCAGCTCTGGCTCCCACGTCTGTCTGCCGGACCCCAGCAGGATGCCCGGCCAAGCAAAACACCCCGCCGTGAGTCGGCCTCCCCAGCCAAGCAGAGAGCTGGGAATGTTCTCCGTGGCTGCTCACAGACCACGGAACCACGTGGAGAGTTCACCCCCGCCTGGAGTCGGCTCCCGTGTCGAGGAAAATCGCGATTGAAGACATAGGTGATGCCTTTCTCTTGTCCAACTGCCTTCTGCTACAGGGGTGTCTGTCCCGACCCTATATAACAGAAGGGCGGGGACCAGACCCTGCTCCACCCCACGGAGCCTTCGCCCCTGTGCCGCTCGGCTCACCCTGCACCCTCGTTGCCCCTCGTTGACTTGATGACCGGAAACCAGGCTTTGGGGGTGTCGTCACCACAGAGAACCTCTGCCGAGTGACAGGAATCGTGAGGGGTCGCCCACCAGTGCTCGCCCCGGCCCGGGGACATCTGCAGGGAGCAAGGGCTGGCGGTGCGAAACGTCACCAGGAGACGGAGGGGACGGGGAGGCAGGGGACAGTGAGCTGTGCCACCAATGGCTCTGCAAGGTGTCACAAAACGGGGAGAACAGGCCGATCCCTCACGGTGAGGAATTCTGAGTACAGGACACCATCGCTCCCTCCGGGGTGTGGATGGAGCATGCCTGCCCACTCCCTGGCGTTGGCTGTGCACACGGAGAACAGCACGGGCAGAGAGGAAGAGACGCGTGGGGTGCAGGGAGAGCCCCCCACACCACCAGGCCATGAGAAGAGCGGTGTTTACCAACGGCCTTCGCATCACTCTGGTGTGGTGGTGAGGAAAACACCGGGCAGATCTCAAGCCACCAAGGAAGACCGACGCACCTCAGGGCCGTCAAACCCAGGGAGCTGGGCGGAGCAAGCGTGGCCTCCAGCCAGTCGCATGGTTATCAGCGGCTCACGGATCGCAGCGAAGGTGCCCTACTCGGTTTGGATGTCGGTGGCAGGGCAGTGAGTGGGAGGAACGAGAGAAGGTTCTGCCCTACCTGTGCGATAACTCTGCTAACCCGGAGCGTTCCAGATGGAAGCCCTCCTGGAAGAAAGCTGGGTGTGGGCGATGCCGTGCACGGCTTGCTGTGGTCCAGTCTCTCTCGAACCTGACCGAGAAGCGGTCGTGTTTCCGGTCCCCCGTGTGCTGGTTGCTCATGGATGTTGGCATCGCCAGGAGCTCGAACGCCAAACGGCTCCTCTGAGAGGCCTGGCAGCAAACCCAGCTGGCACACAAGAAGCTGCTCAGGACTTAGCGTGCCCTGCCCAGGGCGTCCCCCTGCCCCGCCCCCACCAGGGAAATCACGCTGCCCGGGAAGTTGGCTCCTCCAGCTCCGGGTGCACCTGGGAACTCACCGGTCTCTGCCGAGCTTCCGGGTGCCCATCAGTGAAACAAGCATGACCAGCACCGCCCTCGTAGGGCTGCACAGGACACACGAAGCACAGAACACGTCTCCCTCTGCTGACAAGGCTGATGCCCCAACTCAGCGGCCGTGGGGATCGAAGCCCCCCTTAGCCCACGTGTGAATCTTGTGGCTCTCCAACCCCCGCCCTATCCCCAGGGACCAGAGGAGTGTCTGGTCCCCAGCAGGTGCCCAGTACACGAAGGGTTACTCCGTCATTGCTCCCCATTCTTGACGTTGTCCCCTCTGGCTCCAGACACCCCCTGCAACCCCGGACACGCCCCACCTCCCTCCACGTTCCATCGAAGCTCACATTCCTGCAAACGTCGAGTGTCCGTGATGCACGCACCCTTCGCCCGTACACACTGAGCCCGCCCCCGTCTCTGGTGTGACAGGTGAGAGCAGGTGCGTCTGTGCCGGGGGCGGGGCAGAAGGAGGGGCACGGGCTGTGAGGTCAGCGTGCCGTTCCCCGCGCCTGCACACGCTTACACTCCAGCGGGCACGGCGCTGAAGTAGATGCCTCCCATGACCCCCCTCTGGAAACAACTGGGGTTACTGGGAGCCGCACAAAATCAAGGACCTCTTGTGGCATGCGTGGATGGCACGGAAGGACTCAGAGCCCCCCAACAAGACAGAAGCAGAAGAACCAACGTCAAGTGCTACTGCAAAACCTGGACCACCTGGGCTGCCATTTGAACGCTGTCCAAGGGGAGGGAGGCAGGAGGAAAACCCTGAATCTAACAGCAGGCCACATGCGTCTCTGAGCACTGAGACTGCTCCGTCACGTAAGGAGAATGTTCGAGGCTCCGCCCCTCCAAATCGGAAGGGAGCAAGGAACGTTGCTCATCTTGCTCGACCTTGACGTTGGGTGGAGGAAGAAAAATGAACTCACTTGAGACTTCGCAGTCGTGAGCTGATCCTCACATGGGGTTATGGTTATAATTAAAGCCGCCCCAAGTCCCAGAGATCTCGAGAGGAAAATCAAATTGAAAGTTGTTCTAGCTTGCTAGAGCATGGCAGAAACCGATACGCGTCCCCTCTGGGCGACTCCACAGCGCACCCTTCATAGAATTCCTAGAAAGGTCTAGGGAACATGGCGGCCGAGAGAAAAAGCCCCAGAAGCCTCTCTGCTGGGATGCCAGAAAGGTGAAGAATTGTTTTAAAGAAGAGAAGAGAAATGGAGCGAGAAGATCCAGCGTTTGTTACGATCAAAGTCCCAGAAGATGGGAGAAAGACATGTGGACGAGGTTGTATGCAGGAAGACGGTATCAGAGACGTTTCAGACATTTGTTTAAGGCACACATTTCCTACCCAGGAAGCTCTGCTCGGAATTTGGTGCTATTCCTGGTGTCTTCAAAAAATGTTTGGCACTTCCACTTCTTAGACTGTGGAAAGTTGCAAAAAAAAAAAAATGTTCTCATCCAAATGAGAAAAAACTGGACACATGACAGAGCACAGCTCTTCGGAAAGCTGGAGCCCCCCAAAAACAAGAAAGGAGCAGGCCCCGCCAGGAGAGACACACGGGCGCCTCCCTGGGGCCAAGCGTGGGCGGAGGAGGTGTCGCACGGCTGTGGCACAGACAGCGTGAAAAGGATGTGCCGAGACTGTGAGCGTGCCGAGGCCGAGCGTGCGCTGGCGGAGCAGCTGACGAAGCTGCGGCTCCTGTTCCCCCTCGAACAGTTTCCCACCGGCCTCTCCCAGGAAGACTCGGGGCGGGGCGGAACACCTGCAGGGGCCACCCTGGGTGGGGTGACCTGCTGGAGGCATAAAATGCAGCCGTGTCTGCAGCCCTGCTCTCTAAGCAAGAGCCTTGAGCCCCTAGAGGGGAGACTGCAGACCCTTCTGCCCACCACACCCAAGAGGACAGGCGGGGGAGGCAGACGGAACAGTCGTTAAGACACCGCTCGGGATAGAGAGCTTGGGTTCAAGGCCCAGCTCTGCTCTCTGCTCATTGCACCCTGGGGGGCAGTGGTGATGGCTCAGCCACTTGGGTCCCTGCCACCCACGTGGGAAATCCGGACTGAGCTCCCAGCTGCTGGCTTTGGCTCATCCCAGCCCCAGCTGTTGCAAGCCATTGAGGAGTGAACCAGTGGCTGACAGCTTTGTCTGTGTCTGTGTTACTGTCTCTCTGTCTCTCAGCCTTTCAAATAAATAAGGAAAAACTTCCAAAAAAGGAAAACGTAAGTGATCCACAGCTGGGGAAGCAGGTAGTGACCGTCTCAATGTCAGGTCTGGTTCTCATACAAGTTCACATACAAGGTGGTTGAAAGGAAGAGGCTTCCCCACAAAGTCCAGGTGCTCAGGCCTCCCCAAGACTGGAGCTAGACAAAGCCACAGTCCTGCCCAGAAGCCCTGCCTCTCCACAGTCCTGCCCAGAAGTCCCAGCTGCAGGGACAGGGTGGAGGGGGCAGGGATGGGGAAAGCCTGGGGGCCCCCTCTGTGGCTCAGGTGTTGAGGCTGAGAGTGGAGCAGGAACTCTGGGAAGAACCTGCAGCACCAGCACCCGTCCTGAGTCCAGGCAGCCGCCGGCCACCTGGAGACGAGCTCATGGCCAGGACCCCACCGATGGCAACCACAGCAAGAATACAACCCACACCCTGCCCAGCTGGTAGCTGGGCTGAGCCAGCGTGGCACGGGGATGGCCGACACAAGCAGCACACCTTTCCCACGGGTGAATATGGCAGAGTTCACGCTGATCTGTTCCGAGCCTGATGCCTGGCACTCAACCAGAAATGAAGAGACACCACACACAGAGACAGGAAAACACGAATTGCTGAAAAGAGACAGGACAGCCGGGAGAATGAGACTCAGGTATGACACAGCGTTAGAGTGATCAGACAGGCGCTGTAGAACATCTATGGCCTTTTAATAAGCAGTTTATTTTATTGACAAGTAAAAACTGCATATATTTATTGTCTACAGCTTGTTGGCTTGCTTTTGTTTTGATTTTTGTTTTTTGACATGAAGAGTTACAAAAAGAGAGAAAAAGGAGACAACAGAGGGAGAGATCTTCCATCTGCTCAGATGGCCACAATGGCCAGTGCTGGGCCAGGCCAAAGCCAGCAGCCCAGGACTTCTTCTGGGTCTCCCACATGGGTGCAGAGACCCAAGCACTTGGTCCATCTTCCACTGTTTTCCCAGGCCACAGCAGAGAGCCGAATTGGAAGTGGAGCAGCCGGCACTTGAACCAGTGCCCATATGGGATGTCAGTATCACAGGCGGCCAGTGGCTTAACCCACTGCGCCGCCCCCGGGCCCGTGGCTGGGGCAGGCTTCGTGGCAGCTCCCCCACGCCTTCCACGCTGCAGGCAACTGGCGTGCTGACCACAAGGGATGCTGAAGGGTGTGTGGGCACAGCCGCAGCAGGGTTGAGACAAGGCGGCAGAGCGGGTGAGTTTGGAGGGGGCGGATGAGAATTAACACATCCCGGTGTGACCCGGGAGGAAGCGGAAGGCCAGAATCGACTCTGAACTTCATCAAGCCAAGCGCGCACTTGAGAGGTAGCTACCTCTGCCACGAGACCGGCACCGAGCACCTTCCCCAGGCGGAAGGGAAGAAAGGAGTGACAATAATCAAAGCTAAATTCAAAATGTATTCTTAAAGAGGAGATAAGAGGAGCAAAATCATAAGCAAAAGTACATAAACATGATAGAAATTAACCCAAATACCTCGATAAATAAGAGAATAAATGAGATTTTTGAATAAAAAAAAACCAAGATCAACACACTGGTTTTTTAACTTGTGTTGGTTTGTTTGGGGAAGCAGAGAGAGTGAGAGAGACAGCAGGGAGAGAGAGAGAGAGAGAGCGAGAGTGAGAGAGAGCGCTCACACCCCTGATTCATTGCTAAATAAATGCCCACGATGTCCAGGGCTAAACTATGCAAATCTGGGAGCTCAGAATTCAATCCAGGTCAGACTGTTTTTTTTTTTTTAAACATCTAGCTAAATGAGGTTTAGAGGAGACAGAAAAATACGAAGTTTGAAGGTCAAATAGAAAGTTTAAAAAAGGGGGAAGATGTAACAGGAAATACTGAGCCAAAATTGCTGATGAAACTCACCGCTCGCTCTCAGATGAAGCGGGCTTTCAGACACAAAGCTTTAATAAAGAGATGGGAACTTCTGCATAGTGATAAAAAGGTTCGGCTCCTCAAGACAATGTAATAGTCCTAAACTTCCATGCTCCAGAAACAAAGCTCACAAAGTATAAAGGAAAAATTGACAAAACGACACAGAGAAATGGAAAATTCGCAATCAGAGTGAAAGGTTTTTAACGCATCCATCTCAGCTATTGATGAGACGGGCAGAAACACTAGCAATATTAACAACTCGAACAGACCTCTGTTAGCTGGCCTTTCATTGCTACGAGGCAGCACCCAAGGCTACCAACTTTATAAAGAGAAAGGGTCCACGGAGCTCAGCGTTGGGGAAGTTCAAGTCCAAGATGAGGTAGCCCTGCTCGCCTGGCTTCTGGTGAGAGCAGAGGATAGCGATGGCGGAGGAGGGTGGAGCTGGCACCACGCTTTGAGCCCAGAAGCAGCCGCATGGCAAAGGGAGTGACCCTGGGCCCCCTGCCATGCACGAGAACCGCCTTCCGAGGGCACACCCCAAGGACTGGGGACTCACCGAGCCCCACCTCCTCATGCCCCCATGGAATTGAGCTTCTACTCGCTTAGAATCATTCATGACTTCAGAGTTTAAACTCCTGCATGGGTCTGGGGCCAAGTCATGTGAAACCACACAAGTGCTAAGGACAATGACCTCATAGTTGGGGCCAGCACTGTGGTGCAGTGGGTGAAGCTGCCACCTGCAACACCGGCATCCCATATGGGCCTCGGTTCGAGTCCCGGCTGCTCCAGTTCCAATCCAGCTCCCTACTAATGACCTACGAAAGCAGCAGCAGATGGCCCAAGGGCTCAGGTTCCTGCTGACTTCAAACTCCTTCATTTGGGGAGTGAAGTAGAGGATGGAAGACCTACCTCTCTCTCTCTCTCTCTCTCTCTCTCTCTCTCTCTCTCTCTCTCTCTCTTTCTCCTTCTCACACTGTAATTCTGCACTTCAAATAAGTAAATACACTTTTAAAAGAAGAGAAAGATCTCATAGCCATATACAGAATTTTGTACCCAACCATAGATGGATACACGTTTATTGCGAAGCACACATGAAGTACTTAGAAAATCTAACTATACTCTAGCCCATAGCACGAACCTCAACCAACACTAAGAAAGCCATATTATCTGACTGTAATGCATTCAGGTAAGAAACTTAATAACAGAAATAACCATTTAAAATCCATATACCTGCACATTTTAAAAGATCTAAACAATCATGTCTCAAAGAAGAAATTAAAATGAAAATGAGAAAACAGGATTATGAATAACTAAGTGATAAAATGATTCCATATAAAAACTGGGGGGAAGGGGTACCGTTATTTGGAGGAAAATTTAACTGCTAACATCAGAATCCAAGCAAGACTCAAAATCAACCCTTTGTGCATCTAAGTCAAAAGAAAAAAACCAGCACCAACCTAATGAGAACAGAAAGAAGGGACCATTGAAGCCAACAGCGAAACTAAACGCACAGAACAAATGCAAAAGGAAGCAATATCAGAGCTGAAAGTTGGTGCTTTGGAAAAAAAAGGGGGGGGGGCTTTTTGGAAACATCTCTCCCTAGCAAGATTAATCAGGAAAACAAAGAGGTGATGGGGAGAGAGAATGAAAAAATAAGCAATATTAAGACTTAAGAAGGGATTATAACTTAAGACCTGCATTGATGAAACAGAGGGAAGGAGATCTGTGAAACGCATCAGTGTCAAATGCAGTCGCTGTGTCAAACCCTGACTAAGCGGAGCTGGGAGACCAGGAAGGCCGCCCCTGGGACCCACGAGTGTGACCGCGGGAGGAAGTCCTCAAAACCACAGAGCACCAGCCAAGCCGTGGGCACAGGCACACTTGCCTAACCACAGCTGTCTCCACCAGTCGGCAAAGGCCAACTCCGGCCACCGAGGATGTTGCAAGACAGCCCGTGGGGACCCCTGCTGGTCCCGGCCTCTTGGGGTGCTCCTAAGGCCCCCCGTGATGCACCAACCTGCAGTGCCACCCCCTGCCAATCCCAAATAAACTCCTGGTTTTGGAGAGCTCCGGTCTTTGCTGTTCAATACTTTCTTACAGGTTACTATAAAAACTTTGTGGGAATTTTGGAACTCAGACAAAATGCATAAATTCTAGGAAAGCACAACTTATCAAAGAAGGAGTTGAAAACCCAGGGAGTACAATGACCTTTAAAGAAATTGAATTATTAGTATAAAATCTTCCAGAAAGGAAAAAAAAAAAACTGGGCCCGGATGATTTATCAGCAATTTCTACCAAATATTTTAAGAACCACTCTTCCAGATAAGAAAGGTAGAAACCTGCCCCAGACCAAAAGGTTAGCATCCTCTTAATTCCAAAACTAGTCAAGAAATATCAGTAAGTAATGTCTGCAAGAAAAATCGGTCCCGTCCTGTGTAAAAACTGCATAAGTCCACGTAAAATAGATCATTTTGTAGCAACAAATTCCACAGGCTCGGTCTTGCATCGTCAAAGCTTCCGCTCTCGCCCACATCACGGTCTGCTGCAGGCCAGGCAGCTCTGCTCCAGGCAGTAATCCAGGGGCCCAGGCTGCTGCCCCCTACGGCTCTACCACCTAGAACACGCGGCTCCCAGAGCTGCTGTCAGAAGGAAGAAAAGGCTGAAAGAAGTATTTGGGATGATTTTAACTCCAGGGCTTTGCAGGGACTGCACGACTGCTATGTGCTGCCCTGCACCCCTGCATTCCCCAGAACGCATGAAAAGCCTAGCCCCAGTGCCTCGGAGGGTGACGAAGTCTAGAGACCGAGTCTTTAAAGAAGTGATGGGTCCCAGGGGTGCTCTCTATTCCAGTATGGCTGGGGTCCTCACAAGAAGAGATTAGGGCACAGACATCCTCACGCAGAGGAAAGATGGTGGGAAGATGTAGTGATGAGGTGGTCATCTGCAGGCCAAGAAGACTGATCTTAGAAGAAACCAACCCTGCCAGCAACGTGATCTTGGACTTCTACCCTCCAGAACAGTGAGCAATTAATTTCTGCTGCTTACGCCTCCAGCCTCTGGTCTTTGCAAACTAGTATAACTATTATCCTTTTAGTTGGAAATCAGCCCCTTGGTGCCAATCTAACTGCAAAGGAGGTTGGGAAATTGGCTGTTCTCCGTGCCCTAGAAAAGAGACAGTGGACTGAACATGTTGCCTGGTTCCTGCCACATGAACACAGATGCGACCCATCCAATACAAAAATGAGCGAAAACATGAACAGGCGTTTGCTTGGTGATAAAACACAGTGGTCTGCAACAGGTGAGACACTATCACTCGGGCTACTGGGTCTGCAGACTGGTAGCACTGGCTCCGTCTGGGACACACTGGTCATCAGAGACACGGAAAAGAAGACTCTTTGGAGAGGCCACTGCACACCTACCACCTGGGGGGACATCAGCACCAGGAGATGAAGGAGGGGTGGGCCAGCAGGAACCTCACCCTCCTCTGGGGTGCAGTGGGCACTGGCAGGACCAGGTTGGAGAACAGTTTGCAGATGTGTTGGGAAGTGGAATTCTTGACTACCCTAGGACTCCACAGTTTCAATTCTCAGTGTAAACCTTGGGACACACATACTTCTCAAATTCTGCTGCGCAACCAGCCTTGCTAAACTGTAGAGTCTAATGCAGCTGGTCTGCCATAGGTCCCTGCAGTTCTGCATTTGACATTAAAGCCACTGCTCGGAGAACCTCACAGAGTGTAGCAAACACAGGAGTCCCCGAGACTGATATTTACAGCAACGCTCACACAGCCAAAATCCCAAGCTTCCACCAGCAGTAGGCTGGTCAAACAAATGATGACACAAGCACACACTGGAATACTATTCAGAAGTGAACTTGATCGAAACACAACTACTCACATTAAAAATACGGGAGTCCAACAAATAGGTTGTTGAGCAAAAGAGCAAGGTACAGGGGCTGGCGCCATGGTGCAGTGAGTGAAGCTGCTGTCTGCAGTGGCAGCATTCCATGTGGGTGCCTGTTCAAGTCCCGGCTGCTCCACTTCTGATCCAGCTCCCTGCTGATGCATCTGGAAAAGCAGTGGAGGATGGCCCACGTGCTTGGGCCCCTGCACCTGCATGGGAGACCTGGAAGAAGCTCCTGGCTCTTGGCAGGCAGCAGTCCCCATTGGTAAACAAGGAGAAAAATCTGCTGAGGCTGCATCCCCAGGGAGCCCCTCCAGGACGTGGTGAGTAGCTGGGACTTCTCCCTGCTCCTTCTCTAAATTGGGGGTATACATTTCCTGCGCTCTTTTGAATAAAAGAGTCGCAAGAAGCTGTTTTGTGCTCAAGTCCCTGGTGACTAGGAAGACGAATCTAGTGGCTTGTAAAAAAGTCTAAATTTTGAAAATCAAGCTCAACTCGCACCTGTGAAATAAAACACACAGACACCTCGATGTGCAAGTCGCGCAGGGGTAGACACAAAGGGGACCCGCAGGGACCCGCTCCTCTTTCGATCCAAACCTCCCTGCTTGCAACAAGCCCGTGCAGGAGCAGCCGAGCGGCAGAGCCAGGTAGACAGCTAAGGCCCCAGAACAGCAGGTCCATTGGCACGCAGATCGGGGTGCCGGGGGGCTGCAGCGGGGCAGGACGTGGGTAACTTCCTGGAACGTAGAGAGGAGGGGGTGCTGGGGAGCCAGCATCTCCCCCTGCGTCATTTTGGAAGCTCTCCGGAGAAACGCGCTTGCGAAAATCCTCACCAGACTCTGCCTCCCACCCTCCAAGGAGTACCCGCCAGCTGGCTGAGGGAGCCGGCGGTGGGCAGGTGAATGCCGGAGCGGGGGCTCTCTGGTGGGGGGCCCAGGCCCCCGGGCTCCCAGACAGAGGTGGTCCCTGCGTGAAAATTCTGCCACTTCGTGCCCTGCAGCCACTCTGCTCGCCGTCTACCACTCCACGCAAGAGGACTGATACGGCTGGATTTTAGCTGAGGGAGCAGCAAGATATAAATACATCCTGGTGTACTATTAACGTCAGTAATATTAGTGCAATTATTTCCAGACTATCAGATTCAATAAACGCGGCTATAAACAAGCCTGGAGCAGCCCCCAGGTGAGCGCCACGGAGGCCGCCCAGCTGGTGTCACCGGCGTGGGGATGCTTCTGGGCTGCGCTGTCCTGTGCCCGTCCCCACCTCCCCCCGGGGCCCTGAGGCTTCAAGGGACAGGGCAGGGCAGCCCACGTGCAGGCCTGGCACAGCCAGGAGACAGTTCTGTGCCGTTTCCAGGGGAGGCCCCTGGAACTCAGAGCCCAGGAGCCAGCTCTGCAGCCCTGATGCCATGAAGCTCTGGGCACCCCGGCTTCTCTCCAGCTCTCCTCTCTGGGCTGTGCTCAGCCACTTTGCTGTCTGTGGTCCCACGAGACTCCGGCTCCTCCGAGTGCCAGGAGCCCCTGGTGCTGCGGCGGTGTGCAGGGCGGAACGGGGCCCAGCCAGCCTCTGGCTCAGAAATCCAGGACCCTTTGGCCTGGCTGTTTGGGGGATCATCTGCCGTAGGGGCTGGGCAGTCAGGGTGGAGTCGGCCAGGCGTGGAATCAGAGGGTTTTTTTCCTTACACTTCCTGGGGTAAGTTCCTCAAACGTGCTGGCCTCGCTGTCCTCATCTGTAGAATGGGCACAGTAACATCTTAGCCTGCTGGGCTGTTGTGAGGATCCCAGGAAGGCTGCACGCCAGCCGAAGCAGCAGAGTCGTGGGCGCACATACGTGCTTGCTCCACGTGTCAGGGTGCTGCACGTGTCTTGCGTGATTGTCAGAGCTAGCGTGGTAGAGCGGGGAGGAGCCGGACTCCGCCTGGGTTCCTGGATCAGCGTCTTCTGCCTGGGGGGCCTTGGGTGACCTCAGGAGGCTGGGCCGGGACAACACGAAGGCAACTGAGGCACCCAGGGTGTAAAATGTGGGGTGCAGCTCCTGTCCTGGGCCTGTGGAACAGGCCAGTGCCCCTGGGTGTCACACAGGCAGTAGTCACCGGAGGTGACTGTGCCCTGGACAGTTGTCCATGTAGCAGACTGCTTCAGCGTCACACAGAAAGGGAGAAGCCGGGGCCGGCGCTGTGGCACAGCGGGTAAAGCCATAGCCCATATGGGCGCCTGTTCTAGTCCCGGCTGCTCCACTTCCGATCCAGCTCTCTGCTGTGGCCTGGGAAAGCAGTAGAAGATGGCCCAAGTGCTTGGGCCCCTGCCCCCACATAGGAGACCTGGAAGAAGCTCCTGGCTGCTGGCTTTGGATCAGCAGAGCTCCAGCCCTTGTGGCCAATTGGGGAGTGAACCAGTGGATGGCAGACCTCTCTCTCTCTCTGTAACTCTTTCAAATAAATAAATAAATCTTAAACAAACAAACAAACAAAACAGCAGCGCAGTAGAAGACACCGGGAAGGAACGGGAAGGAAGCTGGGAATCGGAGCGGAGGCAGTGGCGGCTGCCCACAGAAGCGAGGTCTGGGTTCCTGTTGCCGGCTCCCCCGGCGGCCCCCTCGCACCCTCAGAGCCGGGCGACCCGGCTGCTGTCTCAAGTCAGGGCTCTCCTCCACCCAGAGGGCAGAGGGGTCACCCGCGCATGGGCAGAGGGGTCACCCGCGCATGGGCAGAGGGGTCGCCCCGCGCATTCGCCTGCAGAGGATGCAAAGCCTTCGCCGGGCTGCTCTCCGATCAGAAGGCCACAGTGCGCGTTTTATTCTTACAAAGGATGACGCTGTCTTGCCAGCAGCCGCCAGGCTGGGACTCCAACAGCGCGTCCTGGCCCACGTCCGTGCCTTTCTCCTCCAGGGTCCGTGCTGCTGCATCGTGAGGAGGACCCTGGAGACAGAGTCGGGGGGGGGGGGGCTTCTCCGGCGGCTGCTGTGCCCCGGGAGGGCGAGTCCGTGAGTCGCGGACCCCAGCCCACGGCGAAAACGGGGCAGCTCCGCCGCCTCAATCCTGCCCCAGACACTGCCCCTCCACCCCCCACCCCCACTCTCTCCCTTTCTCTGCAGCCTAAAGCAGACCCTCCCGCGTGCACCGGAGCCCTCCACAGCGGCTGGAGAGGGGCCCGGCCAGGTCCATTCACCGAGACAGGACACCAACCCACGGAGCGCGCGCTTTCGAAGGAGCGCCAGGCCCTGCGGCCGTATGCCTCTTCTCATCCCCAAACGCGGCCTCTGCCCTGAGATCCAGCACAGCTGTCAAAGCCGGCGGCTCTGGAAGGCCACGTGGGGTCTGCCTTCTGCCTCCCCAGCAGGAAATGAGCTCCAGGCCTGCCCTCAGACACGGGAGGCCCTGGGGCGGCGTGGGGCAGGGGGCAGAGGTCCTCAGGCCTGGGAGGACCCTGCTGTGGACCCTCAAAGAGCTGAAGGGGGCCGGCAGCCCACCCACGTCCTCGCCGGCCTGGGCCCCGCGCTAGGAGTCACAGGTTCTCTGCCCCACTGCAGCCCATGGTGGAACTGGATCCAGAACACGGAGCTGGAGGAAAGCCATCTCCTACCCAGGCAGGTCCTGGGTGCCACCCGGGGTCCTGACGGAGGGGGCGGGCATGGGGAGGGGGCGCCTCCTTTGCAGGGCGAAGTTGGACAATTGCGCCCCCAGGGAGCCTTCAGGCTGCCCCGGGGTGGATGTGAGGGTGATTGGTGGGCGCTTCCTCGTGGGGCTGCTCTGAATAGGAACACCCATCCTCCTCCTGGGGCAGGTGTGGGGTCCTGGGGACTGCAAATGAGACACCATCGAGTCTGACTCAACGGCTGGCACAGTGGCCCGGTAGGATAAGCCGCCACCTGCGACGTCTGCATCCCCACTGGCTTCACCCCGGCGGCTCCACTTCCAATCCCGCTCCCTGCTGATGCACCTGGGAAAGCAGCAGAGGATGGCCCAAGTGCTGGGGCCCCTGCATCCACATGGGAGACCCGGATGGAGTTCCAGGCTCCTGGCTTCAAGCCCAGCCAGTCCCAGCCATTGCAGCTGTTTATGGAGTGAACCAGCAAGTGGATCTCTCTCTCTCTCTCTCTCTCTCTCTCTCTCTCTCTCTCTATCACCCTGGACTTCAAATTAATTAATTGATTAATTAAGCCGACTCAAGCTCATTCGGTCCGAGCTGGGCGTTGGTTTTCCGTGGCTGACCTCACAAACGGCCACGGAGTCAGTGGCTTCACGCACAGCTGTGCTGTCCTACAGCGCTGAAGGTCAGAGGCCAAAACCTGGCTCTGCGCGGCTGAGATCGGGACGTTGCCCCTTCTGGAAGCCGCAGGAAGTCGCAACGCCCACTTTGTTGGTACACGCCCCCTCCCAGCCATGGCGTAACCTGGCCCTCTGCGCCTGCTGTCGCCTCGCCTTCTCTAACTCCAGCCCTTCTGCTTCTCCTTGTCACTACGTTGCATCCACATGGATAAGCCAGGACAGCCCCCCCGCATCAAGCTCCTGCACATAATCCTATCTACTACGTCCCCCCCCCACACCTTTTGCCATGGAAGGCGCCATGGGTACCGATTCCAGGGCTGTGGATGTCTTCAGGGCCATTATTCTTTCTACAACTCTGGAGAGTGGACTTCAGGCATGGATGGATCTAGGGCTCAGCTCTGTCACCAGGGTCTTCCCCTTATTTCTCTCTCAGTGTCCTGCCTCCTGTGTGTGATTCATGTTCTTTACGCCATTTCAAATAGCCAAGGAAAATGCTGCCCGTAGCACCAAATCGGGGCATTTCAGATTCTTAGTTAATAACAACCATAATAATAATAATCGCCATCTCTCTCCTGTGCTCTCTTTCTCCACCCCTGCTCTGCTGACCCCCTGAGTTCCACCAGACTCCCTGGGGTGCTTGGAAAGAAGGAGCATAGAGAAGGGGCACCAGGTTCAGGGTGAGGCAACCTATCGTGTGTTAAGCAGCGAGCACCCAGTGTGTAATCCCAGCGGAGGGCTGGCCCAGCCGCGTGAAACACACTCTGATCACTGGTTCAGTCTCTTCCCAGCGGGCCAGGAAACACACAGCACCACGAGCCAGAGCCCCAGACCCGCTCGGCCTCGGACACGCACACTTGTGGTTAAGCAGAGCCCAGGGGAGCTGTTCAAGCCCCCTCGGCCTCCCCTGGTGCCTCTTGAACCTGGAGGGCCGAGACCCCTCCCGCCTGCGCTGGGCTGGGGCTGAAGTCCTTGTGCCCTGCTGGCCTGCAGGGCTCAGCGACAAGTCCTGGATACTCGGTGCTCACCTTTGCGTGGAGAAGGCAGGGGGTTGGGAAGGTGGACCCCGGGAGGAGCCACCGCGAGGGTGCCCTGGCCAGGTTGCACCTGCCGTCCTGAGAGAATTCCTGAGAGTCCCCCCCGACTTCCTTCTGAGAGGGATCCTTGGAAATCACGGATGCTGTGGTTGCCCAAGGGTAGCAGAAGCAGGAGAGGATGTATTTCCCCTTCCGGTGACAGGGGGCAGGGCAGCCTTTTCTCTCTGCCGCCCCTTCCCCCCAACCCTCCCACAGCCCCTCCCACAATCCCCCCACAGCCCCTCCCACAGTCCCCCCACAGCCTCTCCCACAGCCTCTCCCACAATCCCCCCACAAGCTCCCCACAGCCCCTCCCAGTCTGCTGGGTCTGTGCCCTGGCTCCTTCACCCAGACGTGTGTGCTAACAGCTCAGGGCTTGGGGAAAAGAATTTTTACACCCTTTTCTATTTAAGTACAGTCGGCCCTTGCTATCCATGGGATTGGTTCCCAAATATCAGTGACTTCGGATGCTGGAATCTCTTACATAAAACAGTGGAGTATTTGCATATAATCCATGCACGCCTTCCCATATACTTGAAATGATATCCATGTCACTTACCACGCAGAATACTCTGTCAGTGCTACGTAAATTGCTACACTGTATTGTTCAGGGAATAATGGCAAGAGAAAATTCTGTAGGTGTTCAATGCAGGTGCAAGTTTGTTCCCAGAGACTTTGGATCTGTGGTTGGTGGAGGACACAGATGTGGATGCCATGGATACAGAAGCTATATAAATACACACACACACACACACACACACAGGACGTGTGCCGCGTTCTAGACCCACACAGGCACGCGTACACCTCTGCATGTCCTTACCGTGGTTTATTTCGTGAAGTTAAATCCCCTTCCGTTTCTTGCGTCTTTCTTTTCTTCCTCCACGATACCTTGGGGGGATCTCTTAAGTACTATGGGATGGCTCAAATGGACTGTTTTCGCTAGTGTGTAATACTCCCTGGTGTGAAGACCCTTTAATCGGTGTGAACACTCTTTCTTCGGGAGAAATTTCCCACATTCCCCAGCCTATACAGATGTCACCCTTTGGCCATAACCCCCTGATTCATGTACGATTGAAAAATCTCTGAAGCTGCGTGTCTATTTGAAGAATGCCACAGGTCTCCATTTTCCTGTCCGGAGTTCATGGTCACCTGCCAATCAAGCTGTAGGTGCAGCCCAGGGCCCTTAGCTCCACACACACCTGGTCCAGACCAGCCTTTTCTTGTGTTTGCTCTTTGAGTGCAAGGCAAGCACTGGGTCCTCACCCAGGAGCCACCGCAAGGGCTTGGTTCCGTCTTGGTTCACATCCTGGCTCCACCACGTGCAAGCTTGGGAGATTGGGATCAACGCTGCCTGCAGCAGAAAGCGGGATTGCAGACAGACCACACAGCAGGTTCAAGGCGATGATGCGGCTCACACATGCCGTCCCGGGAAGCCTCCAGCCCAGTCGACCCCAGGCGCCAATCAGGAGTCATGGCAGGGCTGGAAGGGGGCAAGTTTAGATGACCCAGTAGTGATGCGAGGTGGAAAAACAAACACAAGCAGGCTGTCCTCGGAATCATCAGACGCCCTGGCAGTCTGCAGAGTGGCGTGTGCCCCAAGGGTGCTCAGGGCAGCTTGCCGCCAGTGAGTGGCTGCAGGAGAGAGACCGGGCGCCCAGGGAGACATGAGGGCCTGAGACAGGATCCGGGGGCGGGGTGCTGTGGGCAGCGGCGGCCTGATGTCGCAGGAGCAGGTGGCCCACAGCCAAGGTCACTTCCTGTCCCCACTCTCCAGGCTCCTCGCCCACTGCCCTGCACCCCTAGAAGCAGGCAGAAGTGGCCTGCACACCACAGACCTGGACCGACTGCCGCTCTGTGTCTCCTCCCCATCTGTCTGCCACGGGAGTGAGAAGGTGGCCGTGGGCCAGCCGGGGAGGGAGCCCTCCCCACAGCCACGTCTGCTGGCACCGTGGCCTTGGACTTCCACTTTCCCGAACTGGGAGAGAGAAATGCGTGTTGCTTGAGAACAGAGGCTGAGAGGAAGTCGTCGCTACACCTGTCTCCCAGCAGTGAGTCCCGGAGCCAACACGCGCCCCCCGCCTCATCCGTTGCCACATTTCCAGGGAGCTGTGGCCGCGACAGGTGCGGAGGCATCTGGGGTGCACACAGGGCATGAGAGCCCAGGAAAATCCCTAATATCATGGGAGGCCTGGGAACCAACAGTTCCTTAGGGGTGAACGAGAGAGCCCCAGTCCCCACTCCCTCCCCCCACATCGCTAACATCCACTTTGGCCTCAAAACCATCATTCACTAGCTAAGCCCCTGAGAAGCTCGGACTGCAAGAACTCTGACTCCCTTCCTCTGAGTGACATCCCCAAATGCCCCTCCCCTGGCAGCTGCATCCCCCAGCCCCTCCCCCTACCTCAGCTTCACCCCCGGAAGCTGATGCGGTGCCTCCTACCCGGGACACGGAGATATTCCTCTGCACCCCTTTGGTGTTAAGCACAGGCGCCTTGCACACAGTGGGTGCTTTGTACATGTCAGGGAGACACTGACTAAAAATAACAGATGTTGGGGTGGACGCTGGTGCGGCGCAGAAGGTGCTGCTTGGGATGCCTGCAACTCACGTTAGATTCGAGTCGCAGCTCCGCTTCCAAGGCAGCTTCCTGCCAGTGCCCACCCTGGCAGGCAGCAGGGATGGCTCAAAGAGCTGGGTCCCTGCCACCCACGTGGGAGACCTGGAATGAACTTCCGGCTTTGGCCTGGCCCAGCCCCAGTTGTTATGGCCATATAGGGAGTGAGCCAGCAGGTGGAAGATCTCCTCTCTCTCTCTCTCTCTCTTTCTCTTTCTCTCTCTCCCCCTTTCAAATGAACAAAAATTAAGTAAGAATTTAAAAAGCAGTCGAGGGTGGACTGGAGGGAATGGAGAGAGAGCCTGGGTAGCAGCAGTTCCCTGAGTTGGAGGGAAGGCGGAGACCAGCCTGAGCCCCAGCCCAAGTGGGAACTCAGACTCCGGCCGGGGAGGTGGGAGCCACCGCGATCAATACTCAGGCCAGAGGGGTGTCGTTCATTCATTCGACTCTCCAGAGAGGGAGCGTGTGAATGGCTTTCCCCTGAAGGTAAGAAGATTTATCGCCCAAACTTACATTTTATCGCGCACAACCGAATAAAAATGATTGATTTCCCTGCCCGCCTTACAGTGTCCTTCCACAGTTATTAAAGTCTCTCAAAATGTTTTCTTAAAAAAAAAAAAAAAAAAAAGCTTAAAAGAAAGAGAGGTGGAGGGAGTGGGCGCAAACCCAGAGGAGCCGGGAAGTGCTGCCTTGCCCGGAGCCATCAGTCTTGTCTGCCGCACCGCCTAACCTTGGTGTCACTGTATTTTCTGCTCATATCCAAATGTGCGATTTGCCAGCAAGGAGATGGAAACGACAGACTTTGCCTGTGAGGGGGAGGTGGGCTCAGAGAGCCGGTGGGGGGGCACCCCAGCTTGGAAAACTACAAAGGCTCGGGCCTGTGCCAGGGCTCTCGGCAACATTCCCTGAGCTGGGAAAACCCAGCCCCCAAGGACGGGGAGACGGACCCGAACTCCAGGGCCCCAGCACCTTCAGCCCAAAGCCCTTTGCTCACTAAGGAGCAAGCAGGTTTCCCCGTTGCAGAGCCAGAGACGGACCTGGACAGGTTGGATTGCACAGGTAATGGGAGGGTTGGGCTGCCCGACAGACAAGGCGTCCACCAGTGCAAAAGGGGGTGCGTGAGCGGCCGGCAGCATCAAGGCCTGCGGGAGCCCCAGTCTGCAGAGGGGCACGCAGACGGGCAGTCACGCACCGCGCGTTGGGCTGCACCAGCAGCGCCCTGCGAACCTCCAGCTCACCATTTGGGTAATTTAACTTCACTAAGTGCCAAGTGATACGACTGCTTAGAACTCGTGTCCCTGGCCCGTTGCACATTCCTTCAGGACAAACGCAAGGCCCTGTGTCTGAGTCACACACACAAGCACCCTGGGGACTTTCTACAGCGTCCGCGGAACCCTGTTTGCCTGAGCGTGGCACCGCCTTGCTTTAAATTCCCACAATCGTGGCCCGCGTTGTGCCGCGGTAGGTCACCCCTCAGCCTGCGGCACTGGCATCCCAAGCCGGTTCTAGTTCCAGCTGCTCCACTTCCAATCCAGATCTCTGCTATGGCCTGGCAAAGCAGTAGAAGATGGCCCAAGTGCTTGGGCCCCTGCACTCACATGGGAAACCTGGAGGAGGCTCCTGGCTCCTGGCTCTGGATTGGCCCAGCTCCGGCCGTTGTGGCCAATTGGGGAGTGAACCAGCAGATAGAAGCCCTCTGTCTGTCTGTCTGTCTGTCTCTCTCTCTCTCTCTCTCTCTGCCTCTCTGTGTCTGTATGTTGAGTCTCCTGGGCTTGTTTCTGGGGGGGATCCAGGCTCTGTCCTTGGCCCACATGAAGTTCACAGTCAGACAATTCCACTGTGACTTCTGGAGGGCGCCACCACTGGAGGGCTCCCCGCAGAGCATCATGGGGGGTGGCGGCATCCCCAGAAGCCTCCCTCCCCTGTTCCGGGGGCTCCGAGGGCGAGAGAGAAGAGTTTCCCGCATGGAGCACGCTCCTGGCGGGACCTACAAGACAGCCATGAATCTGTCTCGGGCCATTTGACTCGGGCTCCCGATGCCAACTCCAACAGACACTTCCATCAGCCCTGACGCGCCAACGAGCTGTAAGCCATTAACCAGGCAGTATCAGGCCTCCCGACTCGGCCTCTGCGTGGGAGCCAGCGCAGGGGAGACAGAAGGAGGCGGCGAGAAGATCCAGCACTGGGCTGCAGACGGGTGCTACAGCTGCCCTCGGCCCTGTCGGGGCCCTGGATCACACAGGGTCTGCTGGCCAGGTCCGACCCTCGATGAAGGGTCACACAGGGAAGCCGACCTTCTTGGGAAGGTCAAGGTCGGCAGATCAGGCACCAAGGCTCCGACACCTGCACACAGCAGCTCTGCTCTCACCGACCAGCTCCTGCATGAATTCCCGCCCCGCACATGCCCTAGGGAATCCAGTGCTCTCTCCAGATTCTCCATCATTGTTATACCCACTTTGCAGCTGGGGAAACTGAGGCTCAGCACTGGAAAGAAACTCCCAGGTCTCACAGCTGCTGAGTGGCAGAGCCGGGTTCTCCCCGGGCCGCTGGACTCTAGTACCTGCGCCGTAGCCACTGCAGTCACTGGAGGCCGAAGTCAAAGCAGACCAGAGAGAGGCCAGCTCGCGGAGGGTCCGCAGCCAGCAGCTGCTGCTCCGGTTGGCCTGGCCCCGGCTCACAGGCGCAGCGGAGTCCTTGCCCAGGGCTCAGAGGGCCACAGCCGCGCCTGTTCCTTCCAGAAACGACCGTGTCTACTGGGCCGCCGCCGTCACAGCCTTCGGCTGTCTTCTCAGGTTCCCAACCTTCCATCCTCAGGGTCTCGGCCGCAGCTCCGCCAGCCTGCAGCGAAGCAGCCGGCCTGGGGCCCGGTCTCCCAACAGCCAGTGATCCCTTTGTACACAGACGGGGCGGCTAGAATGGAATGAGCGTGACCTGTAGAAGGAGGGGGAGGGAAGGAGAGAGGGGAGGGGAGGGGAGGGGAGAAGAGAGAGGGAAGGGGAGGGGAGGGGGAAAAGGGAGGGGAGGAGAGGAGAAAGGAGAGAAGGGAGGGGAGGGGAGTGGAAGGAGGGAAGGAAGGGAGAGAATGAGAAGGGGGAGGGGGAGGGAGGAGGAAGGGTGGGGAGCCCTGGATTGAGTTTCTGGCTCTTGGCTTTAACCTGGCCCAGCCAGTGCCAGCATTTGTGGGCATTTGGGGTGTGAACCCCAGTTTATGGTGCTCTCTCTCTCCTGTGTCTTGCAAATAATTTTTAAAAGATTTATTTATTTGAAAGCCTAAGTTACACAGAGAGAGAAGGAGAGGCAGAGAGAGAGAGAGAGAGAGAGAGAGGTCTTCCATCTGCTGATTCACTCCCAATTGGCCGGAACGCCTGGAGCTGCGCCCATCCGAAGCCAGGAGCCAGGAGCTTCTCCCGGGTCTCCCACATGGGTGCAGGGGCCCAAGGACTTGGGTCATCTTCCACTGCTTTCCCAGGCCACAGCAGAGAGCTAGATCGGAAGAGGAGCAGCTGGGACTCAAACTGGCACCCATATGAGATGCCGGCACCGCAGGCAGCAGCTTTACCCGCTATGCCACAGCGCCGGCCCCAAGCAAATAAATTTTTAAAATTTTAATTAAGTTCTACCACCTCTTGTCACAGTCACACTAGGGGCCAAGCAGCCTCCAGGACATGAAGCCTGAAGGGACAAGTCACGTCCAAGCCACAGCAGAGGGTAGCACGGGAAGGGATGGGAAGGAGACGGAATGCGAGGAGGGGGAGACGATGCAGAGCCACACGCTCCAGGCACCCCTTCTTTCTAGAACATTCCAGGAAGCCACAAAAGAAGCAGCATCCCTATACCTCTAACACCTGCCAAATGGCAAGAAATGCAACTGCCGGCGACCCCGTGTCATTGGCCGAGGACTGAAAGGCGTCATACCAGCCTCTTCCCGTGCTCTGCCTCCCAGCCCTTGGGCCCCAACCTCCCTGGATTCACCTGTCTAGGCCCAGCCCACCCCAGTCTTCCAAGAAGCCTCTCCCACCACGTCTTTCCTTTTTCTCATCCCAGATCTGCTTAGAATGTGTCACCCAATTTAACACTTGCTTCGTACAATGCCGTATTGATCTTTAATCTTGTAATCCAGACGTACCCCGCAGAGCCCGTGTTTCTGCCCCGTGGCAATTGTGAATGAATTTAATTTCTCAGCGATTCAGGAAACAGACGCCCGACCTGTGCGCCGTCGCACGCACGCTTTGGGACCTGTGCGCCGTCGCACGCACGCTTTGCAGATTTGCAGACCGAGGCTCAGAGAAGTTAGGGGAGCTGCCTGGCTGCTGAGCCAGAGGCTTCCGCCCAAGTGTGAATGGGGGAGGGGGCCCCCACGTCCTCCCCGCCGCGAGGGTGAACCTGGGCGCGGGGTGGAGCACAGGGGAGAGTAGAGCGTGAGAGAGGTGGCGGGTGATGCTTGCCGGATGCCGCATGGCGTAGCCGTCCCCTCCGCGTGTGTGACAGCCCCGCTGCCTCCTACAGCTCCTTCGGTGTGCTGGCTCTGACCAAGGAGGCACCGGTGGTGTTGGGGACACTCCAGGGGGAAGCAGACCCCTCCCAGCCCCCATAGCCCTGACACACTGGGGAACCCCGGCACCTGGCCGGCTGAGTGACAGGCTCTGTGCCCTGGGGTCCCACCAGGGGCTGAGTCCCTGGCATTGACAGCTACAAGGGAGCAGCTTCCTGTGGGGCTCACTCCTGCCGGCTTCTCTTGGCCCCAGAGTACGCCGGGAGCCCCCGAGACAACTGCCCTTCCTGCCTGGGTCCTGGCGACCAAGCCCACTCAGCTCCCAGCCCAGAGAAGTCCCCGCGGCCCAGAGGGGCAGCAGAGGCGGCTTCGGGCAGGACAGCCTCCCACGAGGGGGTGTGGCACTCGCCTCGGGCCCCGCCTACCACGCTGCCCGTGCCAGGCTGCTGGGTGGGGAGAGGCAGTGACCAGGCCGAGGGTGGCGCCCCGCTCTGGTCCCTTTGCCACAGGGCTCAGCACCTTGGCGTGGGAGAGCCCACACCTCTCTCTGGGGTGGCCCAGCAACCTTTGCCCCTGCTCATGACATCAGCAGGCGGGCTCAGGTCCACGTCGCCCCGTGAGCCAGGAGCAGGGAGGGGCGGCCCACCTGGGAGCCCTGGGGCGCAGAGGTGAGGACCCTACACACCCCAGGGTGTCTAGGAACCAGCGCCCCCCAGCGGCCACCACGGGGGAGGGCTGGCTGAGCTCACGCAGCCTGTGTCAGGTGCTGGACTCTCTGCCTCTCTAACCTCTCGCCTGCCCCATATCGTGGCCCAGTGAACGGCTGCCACCGCGCCCCAAGCGGAGAAACTGAGGCTTGGTGATCCCAAGAGACGGCGTGAAGGTCATGCCCGGCGAGTCCCCGGCTGACCTGGGCCCCTGTGGCTCACTCCTGGCCAGCCAGGAGCAGCTCCGAGCTGAGCCGGGGTCGGGGTGGGCGGAGGAGAGGCCACGGGGCTTTCTGGAGCCTGCAGCCAAGGTGGGCAGTGGCCAGCCAATGGCCGATGGCCGGGAAGAGGAGAGGCGGCCACACCGCACCCCTCAAGCAGCCATGAATAAGCAAAGGAAGCCGCAGGCACCGCGGGCCCCAGCCTCACGCAGCCCCTTCCCCGCCGCCCTCCTTACATCTGCATTCAATCTTCTTTGCCCATTCGCTCTGTGCCTTCCTGGAGATTGGTGTGAAATAAAAAGACGGCTCTCCTACAGATGTAATCAATCGGATTGGCGGGCAGCTGCAGACACCCAGGAGGAGGAAGGAGCCCACAGCCGGCCGCTGTGGACACCCCCACCCCACCCAGTTCCTCTGTGTCTCCCTCCTTTTTGCGCTCTGTTGCCTTCTCTGGGGCCTGGCTTCGGGCCTCCTGGTATTGGCTACTTTGCATTTCAGGGGCGTGGCCCAGCCCAGGGGATTTCCCCCTTGTCTCTCTTTTTCCTTATTGAAGGAGCGACAGCAGGGGCCACGGGCGGGCGGGGTCTCCCTTTCCTGGCTGTCTTCCAGGAGGACGCTGGGGAGAGGGAGTGGGGGGCTGCTGAGTGTTTCGGGGAACCCTGTCAGTCCCTCAGGGGAGGGGAGACCAGGTTCAAGACCTTGAGGGATCCCTGCTTCCCGCCAGGGAGTGGAGACACGGCTGTAACACTGGTCCTAGAGCGGCATGGCTCCCAGCATCCCAGGAGGCGTGTGGAGGAGACTCGCGTAGTTCCTATCGTGTGTTCAGACCAAATCTGCGCTTATTAAGTGACCCCATGAGCCAGGGAAGTGGAAGTGGAGAAAGCAGCCAAGTACACCGTTGGCCACTGCAGGTGCTCGCCCGCTGGTGGTCAGCGCTGGCTTTCACTGTCCCAGAAGCTTCCTTGACTTGTGCTGGTCTCCCCGCTTCGAGCAGCAAGGGAGACTGGCCGTGCGTGGTTTCCTTCTTCTTGGTCTTTGTTATTAATACAGGCTGGGATGGAGGAGGGACACGGAAATGTTTGCTCTGGTCTAGTCGAGATTAGAAGATAGTCATTAATGCAAATAAACTTGTAATTAAAAATTGTGATAAGTGGTGTGGTGCAAACGCACAGGGGAATGCAAGGAAGCTTAATTTAGCAAAGGGTGGGGGGGGCTCTTAAAGAAACATGCCTTCACTCAGAGTTCTCTGAGCGGGTTCCTGTGGCGGTGGCACCAGCGGTGGCACCAGCGAACTTGCTGTTAATGCGAAACCTCGGGCCACCCCAGAACTATTGCTCTGGGGGCCAGGCCGAGCTGCCTGAGCTCCCGCAAGCTGTCCAAGTGGCTGGTGCTCTCTCCAGAGTGTGAGGACCCCTCGTGAGAGCCAAGACTGGAAGGAAGAGCTGGAGTTGCCCAAGGGTGGGGAGCAGGAAGCCACTTCAAGCAGTGAACAGCACGTGCCAAGGTCCTGCGGCAGGAGGGACCACCAAGAGGTCAGAGGGTGCAGCGGGGGAGGGTGCAAGTCAGATTGAAGAGTGCGGGCTTTCTCCTAAGTCCCCTGGGCTCCCTACAAGGCTCCGAGTGCAGGAATGACACCACACAAAGCCCAGGAAGCCCCCACGCCCACCTCTCAGCTGGCTGCGTCTCAGCCCCACGTGGGGTTGCCCGGCGATGGCACAGAAGTCATGGCAGAAGGCACCTCCTTTCTAGTCTGCGCCAGCACTGCCTAATGACCTTCTCCAGCTTCTGTAAAACTTATTTTGATCTTTTTTCGAAAGTCAGTTGGGAGCACCAAAACAATGGCATCACAGCGCTTTGTCCTTCTCTGAAAGCTGCCGCATTTCATGGAATATAAGCACACACGCTTTCACGGAGCCCGTATTTATCAAGTGCCCTCCTGTCAGCCGCTCTGTGAGTGCTCTGGCGTCTTCATTCGTTCAACAAGTGTCACCGCGCACCTGCTGCGCCCAGGCACTGCGCAGGCCTGGGATAAACAGGAAAGACCAACGTCCTGCCTCCAGGAGCTTCTGCTCTGATGGCGGGAAGGGCCAACAAGCAGACTGATTTATTTGATTTATTGGGGAGAGAGCACTCTCATCCACTGGTTCACTCCCCGAATGCCTGCACGGGCCAGGGCCGGCCAGGCTGCAGCCAGGAGCCAGGAAGTCCATCCACGGCTCCCAGGTGATTGGCAGGAAGTCAAGTACTGGAGGTCACACCGGCCACCTCCCGGGGTCTGTGGGGGGCAGAGCTGAGACACAGACAGGGGCACTGCTACGGGGAATGAGGGCTAGCCAAGTGGTCTCCTTAAAAAAAATGTATTTATTTGAAAGGCACAGTTACAGAGAGGCAGAGGGAGAGACGGGGAGAGAGAAAGAGAGGTCTTCCATTTGTTGGTTCATTCCCCAGTTGGCCGCAACAGCCGGAGCTGTGCCGATCCGAAGCCAGGAGCCAGGAGCTTCCTCCAGGTCTCCCACGTGGGTGCAGGGGCAAGGACTTGGGCCATCTTCCACTGCTCTCCCAGGCCATAGCAGAGAGCTGGATCGGAAGTGCAGCAGCCAGGACTTGAACCGGCGCCCATAGGGGATGTAGCACTGCAGGGGGCAGCTTTACCTGCCAAGCCACAGCGCCAGCCCCCCTCCCCCACAAGTGGTCTCTTATCTGCCAGGCCAAACACCTGCCCCAACAAACAAATGTAAAAGGCCAAATGGGGTAAGCGTTTGGCACAGAAGTTAAGGTACTGCTTGGGACACCTGTGTTCCCTATCAGAGCCTGGACTTGAGCCCCAGCTCCACTTCTCACCCCGCTTCCGGCTAACGTGCACCCTGGGAGGCAGCAGGCGATGACTCAAGTTCTTGGGTTTCTGCCACTCATGTGGGAGACTCGGACTGAGTTCTGGGCTCGTGGCTTCGGCCCGGTCCAGCCCTGGTGGCTGCTAGCATTGGGGGAATGAACCAGCAGCTGGGAGAGTTCTCTTTATCTCTGCCTTTTACATAAATAAAATGCAAAAGTAAATATATGGTAAACTAAAAAGGAAAACCTATGCCAGCGTTTGCCCTGGAAGGGGGACAGAGCGCGCCAGGGTGGACTGGTCAGGGGGAGCCTGAGGGGCCGGCAGCCAGGCAGGAAGTGGGGGGGACCAGCAGGTACACGAGGGGTGGGAGCTGGCCTGAGGAAGGCCGCGCCAGGAGGAAGAGGAGGAGGAGGGCCGAGAGGGCTGGGGAGGAGCTGTGAGCCTCTCTGTGGGCTTTGGCTTTTACAGCAGTGACAGGGTCAGTGGACCCAGCGACAGGACGTGACATTCTTGAGGACAGCCTGGAGGAGGAGCAGCCTCGGAAGGAAAGTGGGGAGCCAGCGGACGGGAGGGCGGGTGACCAGCCAGGCAGGCGTGAGGGTGACATGCGCCGCAGGGCGACAGTGCAGGGCGGGGCTGTCGCCGGAATGCTCAGAGGAGGCCAAGGTCAGTGTCAGTGTTCATCATCACGTGAGAGGCAGAGAGAGAGGGTGAGAGAGGGAGGCGTGGAAAGACGGGGCTCCCAGCTGCTGGTCTGCTCTCCAGATTACCCTCAGCTGCCTGCGCTGGGTCAGGCTGAAGCCCAGAGCCTCCACCAGGGCCCAGTCCCGAGGACAACCGTGCCAGCCAGTGGGGAGCCCTTGGGCCAGAATCTCCATCAGGGCCGTCCCACGGGAATGGGCGTGCACAGCACCACCCCTGCCTCCATCCATGCCCCTGCCCCGCCCTGGGCTGCGGAAGCCCACAGGCTGCACGGGCACAGTAGGCAACGGCGGTGGGTCCCGCAGGTGGCAGTGGGGTGGCCGCGGCGTGGTCCCCTTCTCGGAGCTGGGAGTGGCTTGTGTTTGTACCCCCTGCAGCTCTGAGACACAGGGTGGACATGGAGCAGGCAGTGGAACGTACGAGTGTGGAGTTCAATCTGAGGGCCCAGCTAGAGAGAAAAGTTTAAGAGTCCGGCTTGTATGTGTGTTTAAAGGCACAGGAGTGGGTGTACCTGGGCAGGGTCGGCTGCACCTGCCTCTGAGTCAGGGCGGAGCCAGCTAGGGCGGCCAGGGCAGCAGGAGGGAAACCCAGCACCTGTGAGGTCCTGTTTCCAAGAGACGACACCCAGTGTCACGGGCCAGGCGACGTTCCAGGGACTCTGCGTGCATCCTCCCCCCAGTGCATCTTCTCTCCTGCCGCGGACACTGCTGCACCTCCCAGGGCCAGCACAGCTGCCCCCAGCCTGGCCGCCAAGGCCTGAGGTCACACCCCTCTTGGCGACAGCTGCACCCAGGCATCGTCTGCCATTTGCGATCCTCCAAGGGCCACCCCAGCCTCAGAGCTCCCAAGGGGTCCACTGAGGCCGCCACCAATCCAGGTAAAGAATCGCTGGGGGCCGGGTGCAGGGGCTTGGAGCTCGTCTGTCCCCCGACAGGTTCATGTGTGCGGAGGTGGGGCGAGGGGCCAGCATTTGGTGCAACAGCAGCCATTCTTGGGATGCCCACGTCCCATATAAGGAAGCCTGGGACCAGCCCCGCCTTCACCTCACTAATGCGGGCCCTGGGAGGCAGCGGGTGACGGCTCCAGTACCTGAGTCTCTGCCACCCACCTGGGGGACCCCAGCTGTGTTCTGGGCTGCTGCTATTGGCCTGGCCCAGCCCTGGCTGTTGTGAGCATTTGGGGAGTGAACCAGGGGACGCAAGATCTCTCTCTGTCTCTGTCTCTGTCTCTCTCTCTCTCTCTGCCTTTCAGATTAAACAAACAGCTGGCAGAGAAGGAAGAGCACTGGGCAGCTGGCAAGCTGTCTGCCCGCCGTCTGCCACAGGGCCCTTGCAAGAGCCTGCGCTGTGCTGTTTGGACCTGCAGCCTGCATAGCTGTGCGCTCAATAAGCCTCTTTGCCGTGGGAAGTGAGCCGGCCTCGGTGTTTCATGAAAGCAGTGAGAGATGGCCCAGTACAGCGGGTCTTGGGGAGTAGGGGGGATGCTACCTCCCAAGAGGTCATTGGATGGGGACCAGCGCTGTGGTGCAGGGGGCGAAGCCACCACTTGAAATGCCAGCGTCCCCGGTGAGTGCCAGTTCTAGTCCCGGCTGCTCTGCTTCTGATCCATCTCCCTGCTCATGCACCTGGGAAAGCAGCCGAAGGTGGCCCAAGCGCAGCTCCCCTGCACCTGCGTGGGAGACCCGGATGGAGTTGTGGATTCCTGGCTTCAACCTAGCCCAGCTCTGCTTGCTGTGGTCATTTGCAAAATGAACCCGAAGATGGAAGCGCTCCCTCTCCCTCTTTCTTTCTCTCTCATACACAGACACACTCTGCCTTTCAGATAAATAGATTTTTTAAATCTTTGAAAAGAATTCAATGGATGCTTCAATGAGACATGGGAAACTCACAGCTTCTGGGCCCTGTCCCGAGGTGTGGCTCTGCAGCCCCCCAGGCAGCCTGTCTGTCTTTTCCCAATACTTTTCCTCCTGTCGGTAGCACCTACCAGCTTCCCACCGGCGGTCCGATCTCCTTGGTCCTCAGCCTACCGCTTCCTCCCCTCCTCCACAGAACCACAGAACGCCAGCTCCTGGAGCAGGGACATCTCAAGTACTTGGCACAGAGCCCGCGCATAGCAGGCGCCAACAAATGCTCGCTGAATGAATTCACGGAGGAGCTGACCTTGGCGAGGGCACAGCCCCTCGGCCCCCCCCCCCCCCACCATGAGGCCTGCAGACACACGGAGGCCGTGTGGGACGCAGGCACGGACTGAGGCCCGTCTGGGAGCTGCCTGGCTCGAGGGCCTCCGTGTCCCCGTCTCCGAGCTGGGACGCCTGCAGAAGCTGGGTCAGACACGGTCACAGGAGTTGCCCGGGAGCCTCGTGACACTGCCCCTGCTGACGGCTCACGGGCCAGCCTGGGCCATGGCCCTGGTCAGGGGCCTGAGCGGCATCCGCACCGTGGCAGGAAACGGCGTTCTTTGAAAATCGTCCCTGCTGAACTCCCAACGAGGAGGACGGACAGACAGTGCCACAAGGCGGCTCAGACTTGAATAGAAGGTTGCGGTGCGCTGGACAGACTGCCAGAGGGGCCTGGCCATTCCTCCAGGCACGGCGGCTTCAGGGCTGCCACCATTCCCAGCGACTTTAAAACCCCCAGAAGCTCAATGTTACCACCCATCAGATGGGAACGTGGCGTGGGATTTTGTGTCTGAAAATGTTTTCTCGCGCCCAAAGCAGCAGGTGCAAGACTTTGAGACTCCCTCCCTGAAGGAGGTGGCAAAATCCAGGGCTGCATAAGGAGTCCCACTTCCTCTTTGGCCACCTAAGGACATTCGACGGCAAGCAAGCTTGACGTCACTGTGACGTCACCGGAGCGGGAAACACACTTCAAGCTCAAAGCAGAAAAGACCCCAAGCTCCAGGTACAGGACAGGCCTTGAGATGAAAACAACAGGAGAAAGCAGACTTCTTGCTCTGCCGAAGAGGGAGGAAATGGCGCCAGGAGAGCATTTTTCAGGAAAACTCGGCGGACGAGAACCAAAGGCCGGAGAAGGAGGAGGAGAAATTCAGGCCTGCACCGCGGGTCATTTCCTGGAAGGCCCTCCGGACCCCCCCGTGGCCGTGGGCGGCCCACGACACAGCCTGGCCGTGCCACGGGACAGGAGGACGTGGGTTTTATGGGCGAGGGTGACCCAGAGTTGGGGTCTCCACCTGTGTGCCCCGCTCTGAGGTTCCTCAGGGTACTCGGGTGGCCGCTGTGTGTCCAGGAATCCAAGGCGCTCTCCTCCCGGGAGGAGCGAGCTGCCCAGAGGTGCAGGCGGGGCACCTCCGCAGTCTCACCGCCAGTGAGTGGCCGAGCCGGGTGCTACCACGTGGTGGGGTGAGGGGGCCAGCAGGGGGCTCAGCCGGTCAGAGGCAGATTTATACAGAACCCCTATGACCCCACTCCCACACACCCCAGCCCTAATGCTTGGGGCCCCACAGCAGAGCCACTGTCTGGGGTGGGTCCTCCTGCCGCAGGGAACTGAACAGCAGCCCCCACCCCGCCCCCACACATCCCAGAACCCCCGAAACCTGAGAGATGACCTCACTGGGGGACGGGGCCTTTGCGGATGTAGTCACAGACCTTCAGATGGGATCGCCGCTGACCTAGGGTAGGTCCTAAATCCACCCAAGGGACAGGAAAGCAACAGGCGCCCAGAGACTCCAAGGAGATGGCTGTGAGCCACGGGGGCAGAGCTGGGAGCCGAGCGTCCATAGCCAGCACCGCCAGGGGCCTGCGGGAGGGGGCAGGCCTGGGTCCCCCTCAGACCTCCACAGGAACCAACCCTGTCCACCCCTGATGTTGGATTCCAGCCTCCTGAATGCGGGCGGGGGAGACGCTTCTGTGGACGGAAGCCCCCAGCCTGTGGCACTGGGTCTCCCCACCCCCTTCCATCCCTCCTGCGCTAGCGCCTTCCAGACGCCCAAGCCCCCAAGAGTCCTGCTGCTCCCTTCCCTTCCCCCCACCGCCACGTCCATCCCCCTGAACCCACCATCAAATACGGAAGCCACCAGGTCCCCATAGCAACGGCTCTGATGCCAGAACCCAGGAACTGGGTCAGCCAAGGAAACGCTGGGGCGGGGACAGAAGGGTCTGCTGGGGGGTGGGGGGGCACACCAGCCCAGCAGCCTGGGCTCCAGGACCTGCAGGCACCAAGTGGAGAGGTCAGAGGACGGGCAGAGCGGGCGCCTCTGCTCTCAGGACCCCAGATGTCCCAGAGCCCCTTCGTGTGCCCCAGAGGGCCACACACACCTGGATACCAACACACGCCCACACTCACACACACGTACACACACCTGGACACCAACACAGGCCCACACTCACACACATGCTGACATTTACACACTCACACACACACATGTACACACACCTGGACACTAACACACAACTACACTCACACACATGCACATGTTGACACACACATGCACACACACATGCTGACACACCCACACTCACACACATGCACGTGCTGACATTTACACACTCACACACACATGTACACACACCTGGACACTAACACACGACTACACTCACACACACATGCACATGTTGACACACACATGCACACACGCATGCTGACACGCCCACCCTCACACACACACATGGCCATGCTGACACACACACACATGTACACACACCTGGGCACTAACACACACATGCCCATGCTGACACACACATGCCCATGCTGACACGCCCACCCTCACACGCACACATGCCCATGCTGACACACACACACACACATGTACACACACCTGGGCACTAACACACACACATGCCCATGCTGACACGCCCACCCTCACACACATATGCCCATGGTGACACGCCCACTCACACTCACACACACACAGTCTGGCTTCAGTCTGGCATAACCGGGTGATTGCAGCCATGTGGGGAGTGAGTGAAGCGGCGGATGGAAGACCCCTCTGTGTGTGTGTGTGTGTGTGTGTGTGAGTGTGTCTTCCTCTCTGTAACTCTGCTTAATAAACCTTTGTTAAAAATAAAAGAATAAAAGGCAGCTCCGAGCGCAGAGCCGGGGCGTCACGGAAGCGCGGGCTGCACTTCCTGCGCTCGCTTCCCGGGGCTTCTCTCCGCCCGCAAAGAGGACGGACCGGTAGGGAGGAAAAGGCTGGAGCTAACAGCTCAATTTCTTCTGCGGCTTCGTGTGGGAGGGGGCGGGGAGCGAAACTGAGCGGGATTAGACAGGTGGGTTTTTTAATTCTTAATGTGGCCGTCTAGTTGAAAGTTTTCTATGCATTGAAATGTGTTCCCCTGCTTTGCAAATGAACATGAAACCAGCCCCTTCCCAAGGCTGGGATTGCAGGGCTGCATTGCCAGCATCTGATGCCCCCAGGGAAGCCCCCAGCCGGCAGGGGCCAGTTGAGGGGGGGAGGGGGGAGGAGGATGGGAGGGATGAAACCCTCGCCCGCAGCTGCAGCTCCAGGCTCTTCACCGCAGGGCGGACGTCTGTCAGCCTGGGGGATCAGACAGGAAGGTTTCTCTCTCCGCCTGGCAGGTGCACCCTGGTCACCCGGCATGGCCTGGAAGGCCTGGCTGCGCCGACGCTGAGCTGTGCTGCAGTGGCAGAATCCCCGGGAGGCTTGGCTGGAGGTCACAAGGTTAAGGGGGTGCGGGGAGGGACTTGAACAAACTGTCCAAGCCAGGGCTCTCCGGGAGCCCAAGCTGACGCCGATACTGAATGGTGCCAGCTAAGGTCGCAGTCAAGGAAAGTGTCACCCCGCATCAGAGCCGCGCCAGACGCTGCTTCTCACATCACAGCCCTGCGGGTGGGAGCTCTGGGGGGCAGAGAAGGTGCTCGAAGCCTCGGCTCTGCAGCCCGGCCGACGCGGGGTCACCTTGCGCCACAGCCGATGAGCACGGAGGCCCGGGGCAGCTGTGAGAGGCTCGGGCCCCGCGCCTCCTGCCACCTCGCGTGACAGCAAAGCCCAGGGCTCTGCCTGTCTCGGACAGCTCCCAGCTCGGCACCTCGGGCAGCGGCACACACACCGCCCCGAGGGAGAGGGGCTGACCAGCGCCATCGCGTCTGCACCTGGGAAAGGCGCTTCTGCGAGGGGCGGTGGGGGACTCCCACAGGCCCCAGGCGGGGTACCTGACGTCACCACGCAGCCTGACGTCACAACGCACACCTGACGTCACCACACACGCCTGACATTACCGCACATGCCTGATGCCACCACGCAGCCGGACGTCACCACGCACGCCTGACGTCACCACGCACGCCTGACGTCACCACGCACACCTGACGTCACCGCGCACGCCTGACGTCACCATGCACGCCCATCTTCCACTTCTCTATCGCAGGAAATGAGAATTACGCGTCCACAAGCGGACGGCTGTCGCGACCGTCCAGGCGCCCACTCCTGGGCTGCAGGGGTCAGCCCTCCCACTGGGCACCCTCCCACCGCGTCTCAGATGACATGCTGGAGTCTCCGCTCTGCACTTCTGACAGGTGGCTGCCCAGTCCCCCATTTCAACACAGCACACTTCCGTCTTGCTGGAAGAGTCTCCCAGTCCATCGCCCCACCCCTCTGCCTTGATTGTTTTTCCACCACAGCTTTGTAGAAACGGGCATCAGTAGCACCCCTCGGTACGTCCTCTTGCGTGCCTGGATTCTTGCTCCCCGTATGGCTGCAGTGTGGTCATTCCACGTGGCCGCACGCACCACGAGTGCCTTTTCCTCGCTCAGCAGTGCTCGGCAGCGTGGCTGTGCCACACCTGTGTGCCCCCCTCCTGCCTACAGATATCCCGTCCCTTCCAGTTTGCAACGAGCAGCTCCGTACCCGACCTCGTAATCCCACCTCTGGGACAAACACCCAAGGGCAGATCTACTAGGGCAAAGGTAGGTGTAGGGGTGACTCCATGGGATGCCGTCAAACTCTCCTCACAGTGGAGGTAACATTTGGCAGTCCCATCAGCGGTACAGGAAACTTCTGGCTGCTCCGCGTTCTCACCAGCATTTGGTGCTGACAGTCTTTATAGTGCTTTTCTTATTTATTCTCATATTGTTTGAAAGGCCCAGAGAGATGGGGAGAGAGACAGAGATAGGTGGAGAGAGAGCGTCCATCTTCTGGGTCACACCCCAGATTCCCACATCAGCCAGGGCCGTGCAAAGCCAGGAGCCCGGAACTCAATCCAGGTCTCCCAGGAGGGTGGCAGGGACTCATGTCCGCAAGTCATCATCACCGCCGCCAGGAAGCTGGGGCGGAAGTGGAGGAGGCGGAACCTGGACGACGTAGTCCAGTACGGGGTGCAGGGTCCCATCTAGCCGCCTAACCGCCGCACCATGCACCTGCTCCTCGCCCTGTTTCGAATTGCCGTTCTCTGTTGACTAACGCGTGTGGAGCCTTTTTACAGTGCTTATTGGCCAACATAATTCTTCCTTTGTAAGGTGTCTCTTAGAATCTTTGGGTTATTTTGTACTGTGTTTGTCTCGGGTATTTTCCATGAGTTACAGACTTCCATTATGGATCCTAGATTCACGTCCTTTGTCAGACTCATGCTTTGTGAGTATTTTCCCGGCGTGTGCCTGTGGTTTCGTTCTTGTATCTTTCCAGGAGCCATTTTCAGTTTAGAGAGAGTCTAATGTAGCCTTCTTTTCGTTTATGGTTGCTGTTTTCTGTGTCCTGAGAAATCTCTCCCTAGCCTAGCTTAGCCTTCCCCAATAGCTTTTTAATGTCTGTTTTTCTCTTTGGGTCACTCATTTCATATCAACTTTCAGGTGTTGTGTGAGGTAGGGGTTCAAGAATTTTTTTTTAATTCCCAGTTATTCTAAAAAGCATTTGTTCAAGGGATTTTCCTTTCCCCGTTGAAATGCTTCGGTGCCGCTGTCAAAAATCAGACAATGGCGTGAGTCCGTGGCTGGCCCTCGCTCTCCTGTCAATGACCAATTAGTCGATTATCATATATATGCTTATCATTATATATAATATATATATCATTATCATATATTTATGCTTACTTTACACACTGAGCCTTAAGCTTAGGAAACACAAGTTTTCCAGCTTTGCTCTTCTTTTTCAAGACTGGCTGGTTATTCTAGGTTCTTTGTCTTTCCTTGTGAATTTCAGAAGGTTTTAAAGAGGCAAAGAATTTTGATTGGGATTGAGTCAAAGTCTAATTAGGAAAGAGTTTGCATTTTGACAGTACTGAGTCCCTTAAGACGCACACGGTGTATCTCTCCATTTGTTTGTTACAGGAACAATTATTATTGTTACAGAACTCATACACACACGTTGCGGAAATTGCTATTGCAGAACCTGTCATTCCTCCGGTGAGATTCCGCAGGCTCAGGAGTGGGAACTGGCAGATCTCCCAGTAAACTTGTTCCTGCTGTGGACGGAATCGTGTCACAGCTCCAACGTAGGGGTCTGGGGGGCGGGACGCCCTGTGTTGGAGCCGCGACCCCAGCGTGACTGTAGGTGGAGCTTTCAGAGTGGGATGGAGGAGCTATGAGGTCCTGAGGCTGCGGCCCCTGAGCTGTGGCATTGGCCAGAGGGGATGGGGAGGTGAGCTTGAACCTGGGAAAGGCCACGGTGCAGGGCACCGCAAGGCAACCGTCTGCAAGTCGGGAGCAGAGCCCTCCCTGGAACCCGATCAGAGGCACAGACAGCCCCCAATAGAGGAAGCCCCTCGGGGGGCGGCCCCCCTCCCTTTTCTGCCCACTGAGCTCAGCATTTTCAGCTGAAAATTCCTGCGGGCTCCTTCCACCCCCTACAGTCTCACGGAAACTCTGCTCCCCGGGACGCCTGGTGTGGGGCATCTCTGTGAAGCCTTCCACTCCGTGCGATCATCCGGGGAAGCAGCCCCTGGGACTCACACGCCTTCCAGACGGGAGCGGGAAGCTGCCAGCTCCTGGCTCCGGCCACCCACTTAGGCTGCAGCACGGAGCCCACTGGTATAAAATTCTCACAAACCGGCCCAAGGAGTCCAGCTTTCCTGGGCCCCTCATTCCCTGCAGGGCTATCTTCCTTAAGAGACACCCATTGCTGAACCCCTTTACACCTGCTGGGAAAAGGCCGCCCATGGTGCCGGACCCACAGGCGAGCACCTGCTTCTCGAATGTCAAGCGGATACTGACGTCTGGGTTTGTGCGTGCGCACTCGGTGCCCTGTTGCTCAGCGCCGGCGCTTCTCCTGGAGTGTGCGAGCCGGAGCCGCGCTCCTCCACCGAAGAGGTGGCCCTGAGGCTCCAATGACCACCGTCAGCCAGGAAGGGACCGGGCACACGCCGAGTGCACCTGCCGCAGCCAGACTGCTGGGGGCATTCGCTCCACCCCCTTCCCCCCAGGTTAGAGCTAGCGTCTGCCCTTGATTGTGGCATCAGCGTCTGCTCTTTGCGGATCTGGGAGTGACCTGCAGGGGCCGCTTCCGCCCTGATCCGGGCACTCATTCACTCAGCTCGTAGCTGAGCTTCTAGGAAGACGGCAGAGAAATAAACAAGGCAGTGGCCCAGCCTCGGCCTCGAATAGCTTACGTTGCCGTGGGAGGGCTGTGCTGGGGGGAAGGAAACGCACTCTAAAGATAATAGGATGCCGGGAAAAGGTGTCCAGGAAGAGGGGGCCTGCTCACTCGGGCAGGACGGGCTCACCTGGGCAGGTCGGGCTCACCTGGGCAGGTCAGGCTCACCCGGGCAGGTGGGACTCCCCTGGGCAGGTGGGGCTCACCCGGGCAGGACGGGCTCACCTGGGCAGGTCGGGCTCACCCGGGCAGGTTGGGCTCACCTGGGCAGGTCGGGCTCTCCCGGGCAGGTCGGGCTCACCCGGGCAGGACAGGCTCACCTGGGCAGGACGGGCTCTCCCAGGCAGGTCGGGCTCACCCGGGCAGGTCGGGCTCCCCCGGGCAGGTCGGGCTCCCCTGGGCAGGTCAGGCTCACCTGGGCAGGTTGCCTTCCTGTAGCACAGCCTCAAAGCCTTCCTCGGCCCCCACAGGATCAAGCTCAGGCTCCTTAAGGTGGATCGAAAAGGTCTCCTTAAATCTGGCCTCCTGTGCCTCTCTCCAGGCAATTCACGCCCCAGGCAAACCAAGTTCTTGGCCTTGACCTGCCTGCAGGAGGCTTCCTCCTCGGTGAGCCATCGTCCACGGGGCCTTGTGGGGGCACAACTCAAGTGGATTCAGCCAGCGCCCCAAGCAGGGCGCTAGGAGGGGCCACTCAGGGTCCATCCCTGGGCCTCGACAGGTGTATCCCAGGGGTTGATGGGGCACATGGCCGAGAGTTCGTCGTGAGAATCGGAAACCAAGGTCAGAGGCCATGCATGCGCCCCGCTCCAGGAACTGCCGATTCCACTGGGCGGGAGCAAACACCGCTGACGCAGGCTGCTTCCGGAAGACCCCTCTGCCTCCCACAGACGCAGACACGGCATCTGCGCCTCGTCTCCGGTCCTCGCCACGTGAGTCCCACGGTAAGGACGTGAGTTGGACAAATCTCTTTTAAAAATTTACTGTTTTTCATTTAAAAGACATACAGTCATACACAGAGGGACAGACAGACAGAGCTCCCAGCTGCTGCTCCACTCCCCAGGCGCCTGCAGAGGCTGGGGCTGTGCTGGGCCAGAGCTGGAGGCTGGGAACCCCATGCAGACCCCCCACCTGGTGGCAGGAACCCACATGCTTGAGCCCTCGCTGCTGCCCCCCAGGGTTCACCGTAGCAGGATGTGGCAATCATGACATTGAACCCAGGAAACCCAATGTGGGCTGTGGAGGTCTCAACCACTGTTTTACACGGCTGAGAGAAGTGCCCGCCCCAGGTCGGACAAATTTTGAGAAGCAGAGCTGGGTGTCAAACGTCACGGTCCCCACCCTCACACCTTCCAGAACCAGGCAGAGACCACGGCAGCACCTCCAACCGGAGGGACCCCATGTCCTCCCAGCCACACGCACCTGCTGGAAGAGGGGGCTGAGAGAACGGACTCCAGGCCAGGCCGGTCTGTCTGTGCCCGGCTCCTGGGTCCCGTGGCCTCTCTCTGCCTCACCTGTGAAGACCGGTTCTCCTCTGGGGGGGGGGGGTGCTGGGGGGCAGCAGGTTAAGCCACCACGTGGGATGCGTGCATCCCGTATCCGAGAGCCAGTTCAAGTCCCGGCTGCTCTGCTCCCCACCCAGCTTCCTGCTAACGTGCCTGACAGGCAGCCGAGGATGGTCCAGGTACTCGGGTTCCCATCACCCTGGTGAGGGACCTGGATGGAGCTCCTGGCGCCTGACTTTGGCCTGGCCCAGCCCCAGCCCTTGGAGGCATTTAGGGAGTGAACCAGTGATGGAAGATCTCTCTCTCTCTCTCTCTGTGTGTGTGTGTGTGTGTGAGAGAGAGAGAGAGAGAGAGAGAGAGAGAGACTTTGCCTTTCAAATAAATCCTTTTTAAAAAAAACAAGAACCTGTTTATCCTCACTGGGACGCACGCCCTAGGCAGGTTCGGTGAGCGCCCTGCACCTGCACAGGGCGGGTCCCAGCAGAGCCCCGCCCCCCGGCCCACCTGTCGGTCCACACCGCTGGCAGCAGGGTGAGAAGCAGCCCGGGGTCACCATTTGTCAGGGTGCATTCTGTGTTGTGTTTTCCGTGGAGTCAGCCCGGTGCTCTCTGCTCTAAAGGATGCTGCTGTCCAAAGCGGCTTCTGTCGGTGCTGCGGCCCCGCTCAGCACCCAGCGCCGGCCACGAGGTCGTCCCCGGCTTAGCTCATTGTCTCCTCGCTACAGACTCTGAGTCCCAACCTAAGAGGCCTCCGTCTGCCGGGCTCGCAGCCTGGCGGATTCTATCACAGCCATAACTCTCCCGAATAGCGGCCGTTACTCCACAGTTACTAGTGCACAGCCGCACGGCCGTGTGCGCCGCGACGCAGCCATAAATCTCATTTATTGAGTGCCTACTGTGTGCCCCATGCAGACGGCGGCCGGCCACTCTGCCTCTGCCAGCGCTGCGGCACACACACCTCGCGGTCGTCCTCAGATGGATTCCACGTCCTCTCCTCTCCGGCCTTACCCCAAGTTAGGCTGGAAGCAGCCCCGCGCCCTCCCCACCCAGCCTCCGCCCTGTCCCAGCCTGCAGAGAAGCCCCAGGGAAAGCGCCTCTGGCCGTGGCCCTCAACACACCTTGCTGTTTCCTGCCCTTTTGTTTTTCATTTTAGAAGTTGATGTATTTGGCCAGGGCTGCAGCTCACTAGTCTAATCCTCCACCTTGTGGCGCCGGCACACCGGGTTCTAGTCCCGGTCGGGATGCCGGATTCTGTCCCGGTTGCCCCTCTTCCAGGCCAGCTCTCTGCTGTGGCCAGGGAGTGCAGTGGAGGATGGCCCAGGTGCTTGGGCCCTGCACCCCATGGGAGACCAGGAAAAGCACCTGGCTCCTGGCTCCTGCCATCGGATCAGTGCAGTGCGCCGGCCACAGCGCGCTGGCCACAGTGGCCATTGGAGGGTGAACCAATGGCAAAAGGAAGACCTTTCTCTCTGTCTCTCTCTCTCACTGTCCACTCTGCCTGTCAAAAAAAATAAAAAAAAAAAGAAGAAGAAGAAGCTGATGTATTTGAGAGGCACAGAAACACACGTGGAGAGAGACAGAGAGAGCTCCCAAACTCTCTGCTTTGCTCCCCCAAATGCCCACAACAGCCAGGGTCTGGGCCAGGCGGAAGCCGGGAGCCAGGAGCTCCATCCGGGTCTCCCAGGTGGGTGGCAGGGACCCAGTCACTTGAGCGTCAATGCTGCCTCCCAGGGTGCGTGGTGGCAGGACGCTGGGGTCAGGAGCGGAGCTGGGTGTCTGAGCCAGGCACTCCATGTGGACGCAGCTGTCGCAAGTGCTGGGCCAAACGCTGGCCCCTTCTGTGGCTTTTAGACACCCTGGGGCTGCTGCCACCCCTCCTGCATCTCCAAGGGGTCCCTTCTCTCTCGAGCCCTCTGACTAGACATAAATCTTGCCACCTCCTCATCACTGCCCGCCCCAGCCTAGCCAGCAATTCTGAGAGCAAATATGGCCACGTTCCGCCCCACAGCTCCATCCACGGCAGCTCTGCCTCCCACATGGGGTTGGCGGGGGGCTCACAACCCCAGCTCCCCGGGTGCGCCCCTCACAAGCCGCTCCTTCAACTCAGATCCAGCCACTGGCAAAAGGAGAGGGGATTTCAAGCCGTGTCTCTGCGGCCGATCTGCGCCTCGTTTCTGCTCTCCAAGTGACAACAGACAGGACCCGGGCACCCAGGCTGCGAGCTGTCCATCTCCACCCCGCTGCATGGTCCCCATCACGCTGCCCCCAGCGGGGTCTGCCCGTTGTCTCTGGCATTGCTGAGCTGTCTCTGGGCTCTGGAGCACGCACCGTGGCACGGGGGCGTGCACCTGCTCAGGTGGGAGCGGTACTCCCCCCCCACCCCCGTCACTTTCCTGCACTTGTTTTTCTTTGCTTCGAAGGACCACAGAGAACCTCCAAACTGGCCATGTTCTTGATTGTCAGCGCTGGTTGTACATCCCACAGATTCATTTTCTAGATTTTTTTTTTTGGTCATTTTATTGAAATAATTCAAGAATAGCTAATACTATCCTTTCTTTTGTAGCTGAGCATAAAGCCGGAACAGGGGTGAGCCCGGGGGCTGGAGGTGACTGGAGGACCTCCTGGGCCCCCGCCTTTGTCGGTAGGAAGTTGTGGGTGCTGCCTGCCGTGCGACCACAGCCCCGATCTGCAGCCAGCAGCAAGTGCCCGGTAGCGTCGGGACCCTGCCCTCCCGGGCCCACGAGCAGCACCTGAGCCTCGAAGGGTAGACAGAGCTTGCGCCCGCTGCAGGTGCAACCCAGGTCTGGCTGGACGCTGTCACACGCGTGGCTCGGGAACAGCGACGTGAGAGGCACCCTCTCAGCCAGGGGAGGGGACGCTATGACCTCGCCAGCTCCTCAGGGAGGCACCGCTGCACCTGCTTCTGGGGCTGCGGCCTGTGTCCCCCCCTGTGCCCACCATGAGAACAAACGCACCCACACACCCCTCATCTGTTCCCCCCGGAGCCAGCCCCACAGCCGCCCGTCAACAGGGCCCCAAGCACAGCTCTTTCCGGCCCTCACGGGTCCCCCTCGGCTCCCGTACACGGAATCCTGCTCCTGGGCTTCCGACGTCCACACCAGCTGGACAGAAACAGTCACAACCTCAGTGGGGCCACGAAGGGGAGAGGAGGGAACGGAGTGACCCCTGGCCGGGCTCCACCCGGACGGAGCTGTGGGCACTCGGACCTCGCCCAGACCCCCGCGGTCTCGCCCATACTCTCCCCATGCTGTCCGCCTTGGGCCCCTCCCCAGCTCCAGGCCCTGCGGGGTCACAGATGTCCTCCCCAATGCCTTCCTCTCTGGAGGGGGCTGCCCCACCTTGCTTCTTGTCCTTTAGTTTGAGAGAGAGAGAGAGAGAGGTGGCTCCCCTATGCTGGTTCACTCCTCAAACGCCCGTGAGGTCCAGAGCCAGGAACTCGGTCCCACCCCAAGTCTCCCGTGTGTGTGGCAGGAACCCAACCCCTTGGGCCATCACCCTGCCCACCAGGGCCTGCCCTAGCAGGAAGCTGGAGTCTGCAGTCGGAGTCGGGAATTGAACCCAGTTCCTCCGACGTGAGACGCAGGCGTCCTAAACACTGGGCTTAAACTCGTCCTCCGGCTGCCCTCTTCGAGCCCCAGGGCCCCTCCTGCTCTGGCCTTTTGCCCTGCGGACCTCAGCTCCGGGCTGCAGCTCCTCCTGCCCGAGTGCCCCGCTGCTGCCTGGGTCACAGAGCGGTGCAGCTTCCGCATCCGGCCTCGTGCTGTGTCTCTCATTACCACCCAAGGTGCCAGGGCTCGGAGCAAGGACGGAGCAGAGGCTGACCGTGCACGAGGCTCTCCCCATGTCCTGAAACCCGCCAGCCCCTTGGTCCCTGACCGGCGTCCTGGACCCAAGCTGCACGCTGTGCGGGATGCGGGGCCTGGGAGTCTGTTCTGCACCCCCAGCCCCCCAGCGAAGCTTCTGCCTTTCTCCGGGAAGTCTCCTGGCTGCTTTCTCACCATGGGGTGGGCTCAGGACAGCATCCTGGGGCAACCCGAGGGGAAGGGTCTCAAATGGTCCCCAACATACAGAGGAGTGAAGTCGAAGCGGACGTGAGGTGTCCAACATGGGGACAGTAGGAGGAAGACACTGGCCAGAGTGCCAGCTGCTTGGTAAGACGGCGTCCCCCACAAAAGCAGTGTCTCCTCGTGGGCTGGGGGCCGAAAAGGATGCTCATGCCCTCAGGGGTTCTGAGAGCACGGACAGACGGCCTCCTGCACCCTGAAGCTGCCTGGTCCTCTCCCGCGGGGAGCCGTGCCCAGCAGGTAGGACACCAGCTAGGGCGCCTGCGTTCCCCACTGGGGAGCTGGCTCGGGCTCCTGACTCCAGCTCTGCTAACGCACACCCCGGGAGGCAGCAGCGATGGCTCAAGTGACTGGGCTCCTGTCACCCACGCGGGGGACCTGGAATGGATTCCCAGTTCCTGGCCCTGGTCTGGCCCAGAGCAGGCCTTTGGGGAGTGAAGCAGCCATCGTAAGCGCTCTCGCTCGCTCGCTCGCTCTCTCTCGGAACAAAATGACCACAGATGCAATACAGACAGACTTTGTGCCACCCCCGCACAGGCCTGCCTCACCCTCGCCCCTGCCCCTGCCCCGCCCTGCCCTGCCCCTGCCCTGCCCCTGCCCATCTCATATTTAGAAAGCTGATATTTGGTTAATCACATATTTTTTTTTTTTTGCTTTAATTTCTCCTCCTTTGGGTCACTGATTCCAGAGGCTTTGAGCCCCTCTGAAACTTGCCCGGGGGGGCCTCAGCCTCCTCCCCTCGCCCTGGCCCCGTCCCCCCAGGGTTTTGCTCCCCGTGACCTCTCTGCTCTGGGTGCCTCCACCTCCCGGGGGGCTTGGGGAAGGCCGCTGTCCCTGCAGCAGACAGGGCCGGAACAGCCTTGGCCTTGGCGGTGCTGTGCGTGCACCGTTGGACCGTAAGCCCCCGTGGCCCGGCCCGAGGCCTTTCCCTGGGGGCAGCGCCAGGACCCAGCCCCAGTGTCTGCCTCCTGGAGGCGTGGAGCCCACACCCTGCTCCTTCCCCCTCTGGGGGACAATCTGGGTCCTCGTGCCAAGGGGTGGAGCAGCAGGTGACGGTCACGCACTGCCTCCCCTCCCCAGTGGGCTGGAAGCACCTCCCCAAACATCTTCTCCTGGGTCACCCTGGTCCAAGACACCACTGCCACCTCCTGCCTGGTGTCCCTGCTGATGTCCCCAGAGTGTCCCTGTGCCCCTTTGCTAACCAGGGCGGGAAGGGATAGGACTGATCTCTTCCCTTTGGCCCAGGAAGGCTCCCACAAGTCAGAGAGCAACCTGGAAGCCCCGCCCACCCCCTGCACACCGTGGCCCTGTCTCTCCCACCCCAGGATCTCCCGGGCCTTCCTGTGAGCCCACCTAGCACAGTGGGGATTCTGAGGGCCCTCCACGGCCGGCTCTCTCGCCGGCACGGCCTCAGATCACGTGGCAGAGTCACAAAAACCCCTGGTCTCAGCTCGCGCACACCCAAGTCTGGCCCGAGAGCCCCTGGAAGAATTTCCTAGCAGGCCGAATCCTCAGAGGTGGAGACTGCAAAAGGAAATCCTTCGATGGGAAGCTCAGGGACTCCGCGGAGCCTCCGCCTCGGCGCTTAGGCCTGGAAGGATCTGAGCTGCGGGCGGCACACCCCAGCCCTCCTGGCCAGGCCTTCCTGGAGCCGATCACGGGACAGAGCAGAGCTTGGTGGCCGCTGAGCAACGCTGGGCGCGGCTGGGCCAGGCTCGCCCCTCAGCTCTGCGAGCCTCGGTTTTCCCACCTGAGAAAGGGGCGGGTCGCCCATGTCTCCTTCCAGCTACACGATTTTTATAAAGACAAAGGAAGCTTTCTCTCTGGAGAATTGGGGATGAAAGGGTGTTTCCTAGACAGCCCAGCCGGAAGTCTCCAGGATTAGGGGAGGAATGCAGTGGGCCAAATGCGGGGAGGCAGGTGCGGGGGGGGGGGGGGGGGGGCGGGCGACGCTCAGGTGATGGTCCCTGGCTGCTCTCTGCTCACTCCGCAGCCATCGCGGGGACCAAAGGCGGGAAGGTCGTCGAGATCAGTTGGCCTGGTTTACTTTACGGTGGGCAGACAGGGAGGTTCCGACGTGGGAAGGGCGCAAGAGTGAGAAGGGGCTGACGTGGCCCAGCGGGAAACGCTGCAGCTCCCGGCTCCTGACGCTGGCGTCCCACGTCAGCTTCGGTCCAATCTTGGCTGCTTAGCTTCTGATCCAGCTCCCTGCTACTGCGCCTGGGAAGGGAGAAGACGGCCCGAGTGCTTGGTCGCCTGCAACCCACGAGGGAGACCCTGGTGGAGTTTGTGGCTCCTGGCTTCAGCCCTGACTCTTACAGGCATTTGGGGAGTAAACCAGTGGATGGACAATCTCTCTCTCTCTTTCTCTCCCTCCCTCTCCCTCCCTCTCCCTCTCTCTCCCTCTCTTTCCCTTTCTCTCCCTTTCTCTCCCTCCCTCTCCCTCCCTCTCCTCCCTCCCTCTCTCTCTCCCTCTCTCTATCCCTATCTCTGTCTCTGTCTCTATCTCTATTTCTCTATCTTTCCTTCTTTATCACTCTGCCTTCCAAATAAGTAATTTTTTTAAAGGAACCAGTAGCAGGATCTGGCCTGGGCTCAAACCCACGCTGATACACAGGGCAATGATTGGCCTCTCCCAATGCTGGCAGCTCAGTGACGCAGCCACGGAGCAGTCTGGAACGGCCTCTCTCTTGCTAAGTGTTCCCTTGATGCCCACAGGGAAGAGATAGGGTAGAGCATAGAAGACAGAGGATTTGGGGCAAGTTGTAACTTGGACATAAACACCGACAGTGGGCAAACCAGCTGTACCCCCTCTGCCTGCAGGCTGTGGGTGAGGCACGGTCACGAAGATGAGAGTCGTGGCACTGAATGTCTTAGCTAGGACCACGCCCAGCGGCACGCAACCCGAAAGCTAAGGTAGCAGGGGCTTAGCCAACAAGGCAGCCCCTTCCCGTTGGTAAGCCGGAAGTGTGGTTACCCAGCAGTCCTGTCGCCCACATCCCACATCCATCGCAGCACCTGAGTTCCGGTCCCGATTCCAGCTTCCTGGCAGCGTAGTTGGGGGGGAAGGGGGGTCTGTGGCTCCCAGCTTTGCTCTGCTGTGGGCATTTGGGGAGTAAACCAGGAGACGGGAGTGCTCTGTCTCTCAAATAAATTAAAAAAAAAAATGAAAAAGAAATGCAGAGCCAAGTCGTCCTTGGCTGGTGAGGCGACTTCATGGTGACCTCAGGCACCCCCGTCTCTGCTCCTGCCGGCCCAGCACTTGGCTGCTTCTCCAAAGTGGCGGCCGGAGCTCCGGCCATCACCTCCCAGGCAGCAAGGTGGGAAAGATCGAGCAGGCATCTAGGGGCCGGACTCCCCCGGAACACTCAGCACAGACGTCGCAGGGAACTGGCCCTTCACACCCAGTGGACAGAATCTGTCCTCATGACCATGCCGGCTGTCAGAAAGCCAGTCGCTTGGCTGGTTTTATCGCTGCCCCAAACATAACAGAGGTTTTCTCGCTAGGAAGACAGAATGGCAGCTCTTGGCTGGCCCCAGCAGTCCTGCTCTGTGGGTGTAGCCTCAGTTTTCTGCATTTGTTAAATGAAAAGAGGAAAGGAAAAGTCTTTAACTCCCAGGAAGGGAAACAAGGCGAGGAGGCCGGGCGAGGAGAGGCCCTGGCGCCGGCTGAGCCCAGCTCCGGGAGCCGATAATCACCTGCTCCCCACCTGGGAGCCTTTGGAGACCCAAGGACTCTTGAAGTGTGGTGAATTACCCCTCACTGACTGAGGTTTTCACGTGTGAGGCCATTTCACCTGTGTGGCACCTTGCCTCGCCCACATGCAGGTGGAGGGGTGCCGGTGGGGGAATGACGGTGGGGGACAACGCAGGTGGGGGATGGTGCGGGGGATGGTGAAAGTGGAGGGGTGCAGGTGGAGGGGTGCAGGTGGACCCATGGTGCAGGTGGAGGGGTGCAGGTGGACCTGTGGTGCAGGTGGAGGGGTGCAGGTGGACCCGTGGTGCAGGTGGAGGGGTGCAGGTGGGGGGGTGCAGGTGGAGGGGTGCAGGTGGACCCGTGGTGCAGGTGGAGGGGTGCAGGTAGATCTGTGGTGCAGGTGGGCGCAGGGCACCAATGAGTGCAGGAGAAACAGCATGGGCAGTGCCTGCCCGGTGGGACCCCCCGCTGCTCGCCCAGCCTTTGTCCGGCGTCACTGAGAGGTGGCTGAGGATCTGGGGGCCGCCTGGGACCAGCACTGTCTGACAGCAGTGGACGCTGCTTCTCCCAGCACTGAGTCTGCAGCGTGTGGACTGGGGGGGGGGGGGGGGGGCAATGGCGCTGTCGGCAGGGAGGAGGCGAGGACAGGGGTTAGTCGTGGTCCAGGAAGAACGGCCCACATGCGGCTCTGCGGGGACGGGCAAACCCAGCTCCCAAGAGCGGCACCCTCCGCGGGGCTTTGTTCTCCTTGGAGGAAAGAGGCCGTAAGACCAGGCAGCCAGGAGGGAGCTGGAGGAGAATGGAGACGCCCGGCCACTGGAGGCCGCTGCAGAGCCGGAGACAGTGTCCCACCCTGGCCGCAACCCCAGAATGTGCAACAGACCACGCATTTGTCCTGGGCTCTCAAATCCACAGAGCGTTGGCAGAGAAGACAGTGGGACCCAGTGGCAATCAATGACAGGGATCCATCAAACGTCAGTAAGGACTTCTGGGCTGCCATAGCTTCCTAGAGGTGGTCATTCTTGAAGAGGTCTTGTAGGGTGAATAGGAGTTCACTGGCTGCACCGCGAGGAGAGGGCGTCCTAGCGCGAGGCAGCAGCGTGTGCAAAGCCCCGAGGTGAGAAGTGGCGGGGGACATAAAGGGCAGAGCCGCTGGTCGGGCCTGGGTGAGGTGGGTTTGTAGGGGAGCGGGGCTGGAGAAAGGACCGCCCATGAGATGTGCACTTTGGCCAGAGCCAACAGAGCCGTTGAAAGGTGTTAGCCAGCGGGCAACCTAGCCAGGAGGCCGTTCTAGGGCACGCAGAAAGGGGAACGCTCGCTGGGCGGTGGCTTCCGGCACACGGACGCCTGCACGGTCGGCAGCTGTGCTCAGAGAGGAGGCGCCGGGACCCCCGAGGCACTGCAGGTGGCAGCAGTGGACAGGGGCCCATCAGAGAGGCATGGACACGAGGTGGGAGCCATGCCGGGTCTGGGTGACTCCCGGATCCCTGAGGTCGGTGACTGGCTCGGTGGTGACTCCAGGAGCTGAGCGGGAGACACAGGAGGAAAAGCGAGACAGGGCTGACTGAGGAGTTTGCTTTCCGACACTTCCATTGGGGGGCGGGGGGGGGAGTCCAGCTATCACATGTGTGCGGAAGCTTCTAAGTGTTTGTGCAAAGGGGCCAGCGCTGTGGCGTAGCGGGTAAAGCCACCGCCTGCAGTGCCAGCATCCCATATGTATGCCGGTTTGTGTCTGGCTGCTCCACTTCTGATCCAGCTCCCTGCTGTGGCCTGGGAAAGCAGTGGAAGATGGTCCAAGTCCTTGAGCCCCTGCACCCACGTGGGAGACCTGGAAGAAGCCCCTGGCTCCTGGCTTCGGACTGGCCCAGCTCTGGCCCTTGTAGCCATCTGGGGAGTGAACCGGTGGATGGAAGACCTCTCTGTCTCTCTGCCTCTGCCTCTCTGTAACTCTGCCTTTCAAATAAATAAATAAATATTTTTCAAAAAGTTCATGGAAAATGCGTATTCTGAAAAGCGAGCCGTGGATCTCAAGAGCGGCTGCACCAAAGTAAACCAACCTTTCCATTCCATGTTCCAGGAAGTTTGTTTTGAGAGGCAGAGAGAGGGAAATAGAGAGAAAGACAGAAGTCGCCTGCCCACCGGCTCGCTCCGCGAACGCCCACGGCGGCCGAAGCCAGGAGCCGGGAACTCAGCCCCGGTCTCCCCGTGGGTGCCGGTGAGCCAGGTGCCTGGGTCATCCCTGCTGCCTCCGTGGGCGCACGCTGGCAGGAAGCTGGGAGGGAGCAGATCCAAGACGTAAACCCCGGCGCGGATGCGGGCTGCGGGCGTCCCCGCCGGCAGCTCCACCTCAGGCAAACGCCTGCCCCTCCATGAGCCTCCTGTAGGCCCCCGGGGTGACCCATGTCCTGGCGACTCCGTGGGCCCCTGTCCTTCCTCGGGGCTCACAGAAGCTGATCACACTGGAGGAGGAGGAGGAGTGAGGCCGCGGGGAAGAGGCCACGGCTCACCAGATGGCAAGGGGGGGCTGAGCAGGAATCCCCGGGGGTCCCTGGCCCCCACCCCTAAAGCTCGGCCCCACACCCACGACGGAAGCTTCTACATCCGAGCTGCTCAGGGTGGGAGCTCGGTGCTGACGGGAAACGAGCTGTCTCCCAGAGGCCTTCCGGGCAAGGCGCCCAGAGCCTTCCTTTAAAAAAATTATTTTATTTATGTGAAAGAATTATATCTCTATAGAAAGAGATAGAGACAGAGAGAGAGAAAGAGAAAGAGAGAGGTCTTCCATCTGCTGGTTCACTCCCCAAATGGCTGCAATGGCTGGACTTGTGCCAATCCAAAACCAGGAGCCAGGAGCTTCTTCCGGGTCTCCCACATGGGGCTGAGGCCCAGGCACCTGGGCCATCTCCTACTGCTTTCCCAGGTGCATCAGCAGGGAGCTGGATTGGAAGTGGAGCAGCTGGGATTTGAACCGGCATCCGTATGGGATGCAGGCACTGCAGGCCGTGGTTTTAACCCATCTGCACCATAGCACCGGCCCCCAGAGCCATTCTTTTAGATGCTGATTCCAGGAAGACCCCATGGCGGGGAGGGGGAGAGGGGCCTTCAGAGGTGAGGACTGCAGGGGGAGGGAGGGACCTGGACAGGGCGGGAAGCAGAGGGGAGTCCAACCCAGGAGCCCTGAGACAGGCTAGACCAATAGGCAAGCCACCGGAAGCCAGGCCAGGCCAATGGATGCCCGAGTCCTGTTACCTGAAGGGATGCAGACACAGTACAGGGTATTTTCAAAAAGCTTGAGGAAAATGGGACTAAAAGGTAGATTTTGTGGTGCAAAAAAAAAAAAAAAAGGAGGGAAAGGAAGGGAAGGGGAGGGGAGGGGAGGGGAGGAGAGAGGGTGGGGGGAGGGGAGGGGAGGGGTCCACGCAGAGTTTTTCCATAAAGTTCATTTTGCACCAACTTGTCAGGGCTCAGCAGCGCCCCCTCCTGTCTGCGGCAGGTCCCCTCCCCCACCCAGGCCTGCCCCGGGCATCTGGCCCACTCATCCCTGCCGGCGGGCCCATCGTGGTGGCCGTTCCTGAGCCACGGGCGCTGCTGACAGGTGACCCTGGAGCCGCATGTCCCGCCCGCTCCTCCCCCCGGGGACTGGAAATTGGATGCACAGCTTGGAGACTGAAGGGCGTGTATTCCCCTCTGCAGCCACAGCCTGATGCCCACTTCAGGGGACACGGCCAAAGTCAAGAGGCCTCCTCCACGTAACCCTGGCCGCGAGGCTGCAAACCCGGACCGTGTCAGCCCAGGAGCCGCCATCCAGGGCAAGACCAGGGACGGGTGTGGGGCCCTTTGAGAATGAGGCCCTGTGGGGGCTGGGGGGGCTGTCAGGGGTCTCTGGGGGAGGAGAGGGGAGACAAGCAAAGGATGGGAGGAGGAGGAGGAGGAGGAGGAAGAGATCCTCCCCGGCTTGGCAGCCTCTCCCCGCCACTGCAGGGACTGTGGACCAATTATTCCATCAGAACCGACTTCATTAGCGCTTCAAGGCGCATGCAGTGTTCCTCATGGAAACCTTGATATTCTGCAGGAGAGACTCACTCTGGGAAGAAAAAAAAACACACTTTCATTTTCCTTTGAGGTTAATAGAAGGCTAATTTGAAAGCACTTGGTTAATGAGAAAGCTAAAAATACCTCCAGCGGGATCACATGTCTCCGTCCCGGCCTCAGTGGCCCCGGCCTCTCTGGAGCGAGACACCAGCCCTGCACCCAGGTGACCTGTGCCTACGTCCACCCGTGGGGCAGGGGCGCACCTGGCCCCAGGCTGCCGTGCCCACAGCCGGAAATGATGGGAGGCAGAGACAGTGCGGAGCGGCCCATGCACTCTGCCAGACACCTTGCTGGAGTCTCAGATGCTACCAGGGGTGGAGATGGGTGCCCCTGGCCGGGGGGACACCCCCACCCCAGCCCCCGGGACGAGTAGCAAGGAGGACACTCACTGGGGTGGGCAGCAGCGTTCCTCTGGGTGGAGCGGAGCAGGCACTAGCCCCTCCAGGTGAGGGCGGCAGCCCACCAGGAGACGGAAAGCCCCGTGAGTGGGGGGAACCAGACGGCGCGGGCTCCGAGCGGGCGATGTGCAAGTCTGCGTGTCTGAAACTGGGAGGAGCGGGGTTTACAAGAACAGCGGCCCTCGCGGCTGGCAGCTTCGGGAGCTGTTAAGCGCAGAGGGGAAGGCGCTGCGTGTCTGGGAAAAGGATGCAGGGGGCTCCACGCGGCGCCTCGGGAGCCGCCGGCTGCCAGCAGCCCGGGCGGACGGACGTGGGTTGGAAGCCGGCAGCGCCTGGGGCTCTGTCCTCGCTGCAGCTGCAGACCCCGGGCTCCCCAGGCAGCTGAGGCCGGCAGAGCTCGGGAGATGCTGAGATTCTCTCTTTTCAGTGGAGGAGGGAGGAGCCGGCGGAGAAGGGGCCCTCCACGCGCCTGGGGTCTGGGTGGGCTGAGGGGCACTCTCTGCCCAGGGGAACAGTCAGAGTCGCGCTCCCGCCCGGGTGGGAGACGAGAGAGGCGGCTCCGTCTGTCTGGTTGCTGCCATCAGCACCACGCTGATTTCAAGGATGCTGTCAGCGGAGGTTCTGAGTGCCGGGAGCACACGCCCCTCTCCCCTCCCACCTGGAACAGGGTGAGGGCGAGACAGGTGAGGAGTAGCCCCCAGCCGCAGGTGGAGAGCAGCGAGGCCCCACCCCTACCCCAGGGGGGCTGGGGAACCCCAGCAGTCCCTCCTCCCGGGGTTCCTGGGAGGCAGGCAGCAGGCAAGTAACCCATCGCCCTCCTGTGGCGGCATTTCAGCTCACTGGAGGGCCATGGCGGGGTGGTGCCCTGTGCCTGTCACTCCCTACCACGCCCTGTTGGGGACTCCCTTCCCACTGCCTTAAGGACAAGTGACCCCAGGAGGGCCACTGCTGCCCCATGCCTGTGCAGGCAGCCCCAGGGTTTCAAGCAGAACCAGCCTGACCCCCGAGGACTGGGCCCAAGAGGAGGAGTCAGTCCAGGGCGCCCAGGCACTGCTGCTGCCCGGGGCCACTTGGAGCCCGGCCGCTTTCCTGTGGCCAGAGGGCCCCGGGGCAGGGCTGCAGCAGGTGGCTGTGTCCCAGGGTCCCCGGGCTCGCACAGGGACTCGGGGGACAGGAAGGGCAGAGGAAGCATCCAACCTGCCCCCCCCCCGGGGACCTGCGCACAGCTCTGCTGACCACGCCCCACCCCCGTCTGAGGACGCTCTGTGGACGGCTTCACGGCGGCGCCACGAACGTGGACTCAGCCACAGGGAACGGAAAGCCGCCTCCTCTTGCTGCCCTTGCAAGAAAGAGGCCGAGCAGAATGGCGGCCAGCGAACCCCACAGGCGCAGACGGGGTCCCGCGCATGGGAGACGTGAATCCAGCCGCACACGGGAGCCATGAATCCAGCTGCTCCAGCCACTGCAGCGACACCCCGGGCTACATCCGGACGCTGCGCCCCTCCCTGCAGTGTCCGCCCCCCATGGGCAGCCCCGACTTCGCCCATCAGCCTCAGATCAGCCCCAGGGGACAGCGCTTCGCCTCCCTGTCCTGGGCCCACGCAGAGGAGCCTGGGGTTCTAGCTCGGCTCTGATCCTCCCCAGGGCAGAAGCTGCTCCCCCCAGGGCACCTGAGCCCCCGTGGCCTCCTCTTGGCAGCCTGAGGGTGGCGCTGTGTCCCAGGGCTCAGCCAGGTCCCGCGTCGGCAGAAGGCGGAGCTTCAGTACGAAAGGGTCCACCTGGGATTCCCCAGGGAGACGGAACCAGCAGCAGGTGGTGCATGTGTGTGCCCACGCATGTGTGCGTGTGCATGTGCGTGTGTGTGTGTGCCTACACGTGTGTGCGTGTGCATGTGCATGTATGTGTGTGTGTATAGAGAGAGTTTAGGGAACCGATGGTTTTAGCCTATCCAATGGTGGAGGCTGCAAGACCTGCCCAGGGGCCATCGGGCTGGGGACCAGGGAGGAGCCTCGGATGCTGCCCCCAGGCTGTGGCTGGCAGAGCTCCCTCCTGCACTGGCGGCGGGGGGTGGGGGGGTCAGTCTTGCTCCATCCAGGCCTTCAACTGCTTGGGTGAGGCCCACCACACCACGAGGCGAGCCACTGGACTCAGAGCCCATGGACATAAATGCCAATCTCATCCAAAAACACCTCCCCAAAAAGACCCAGAATAAGGTTGAACCAGATATCTGGGCTCCACGGCTCAGCCAAGCAGTCACACCGCTTTAGCCACGTCAGTGGTGGCCAGCCATTCCCCCTGGGGAAGCCCCGGGAGCAGGTGCACTGCCTCCTGCCATCAGCACCCAAGGCTGGTGTTTGTGCGTGCGTGGTGAGGCCACAGAACCTGGGGCTTGCGTGGACACGTGGCCTGTGCACCCCTGTAAGGGGACTCATGGCTCGAGAGGCAGCCGGCTAAGCTGTGCCCACACCCTGGGGCCAGTAGGATCCAGTGTGGAGGCAGCAGGAGGAGGCGGGCGGCGCTGGATCCCACTCCTGGCTCCTGGCCACAAGCCCAGGCACAGCCGGAGTCTCCCAAGTCTCAGTGTCCTCCTTGAAGTGGTGACAACACCCCCGTGGCCCCCGCAGCTGTGAGCAGTGAGCCGCGCGCGTGCACAGATGAGACGCATCCAGCCGGGTGAGCTGAGGCCCACGTCCCCGCCGCCGAGGGCCGCCTTCCCTTCCACGCTCGCCGAGAGGAGCCCGTCTAAAGCAGAGGAGAAACTTAATTAGGACTGGAAAAATGTGAATTCCAAGGCTTATTAAATTCATGATATTTTTACTTACCATGTACCCAGAAATATATTTAGCAAAGCAATTTACACCACACTGGCTGGCGGATCGTGGCTTCCTAAGTTGGGTTTGAAGATGTAAATGGGCTCCAATCAGGGCTTGGCGGGGAGTAGGAAAGCGCTCTCTGTACCCGGCCCGAGGCTTTGGCTGGTGGCCTCCCGGGGCCAGAGAAGGCAGGTGGGAGAGGGTGGGGCAGCCAGTGTGCCCACAACCACCACGGTGCCCTTTTACGGAGCGCTTGCTGTGTGCCAGGTGCTGGGAGCTTTGCCCCCAGCAAACCCCGTGAGATAAGGGGCCCTGGCACCTCTACTGCCCAGTCCGTACGTAGTGGAATCACAGCTCGGAAGCAGGTGCACAGGCAAGCCAGGGTACAGCAAGTGGACCCCCGCATTCCCACACGGGAAGGCCTGAGGTCCACACCCGGCTCTGACTCCCAATTCCAGCTTCCTGCTGATGCAGACCCTGGGAGGCAGCAGGTGGTGGCTCAAGTCCCTGCCACCCACGTGGGAGACCCCAGACTGCGCTCCTGGCTCCTGGCCATTTTGAAAGTGAACCAGCAGATGGAGTCCCTCTCCCTCCCTCTCTCTCTTCCTCTCTCTCCCTCCCTTTCTCTCTCTCTCTCTCTCTCTCTCCCTCTCCCTCTCCCTCTCCTCCCTCCCTCCCCTCTCCCTCCCTCTTTCCCTCCCCCCCTCTCTCCCTCCCTCCCTCTCCCTCTCTCTCCCTCTCTCTCTCCTCCCTCCCCCCTCTCTCCCTCCCTCCCTCCTCCCTCTCTCTCTCCCTCCCCCCCTCTCTCCCTCCCTCCCTCTCCCTCTCTCTCCCTCTCTCTCTCCCTCTCCTCCCTCCCTCTCCCTCTCTCTCTCCTCTCTCTCTCCCTCTCCCTCTCTCCTTCTCCCTCTCTCCCGCCCTCTCTCTCCCTCTCCCTCTCTCCCGCCCTCTCTCTCCCTCTCCCTCTCTCCCGCCCTCTCTCTCCCTCCCCCTCTCTCTCCCTCTCTCTCTCCCTCCCCCCACCCTCTCCCTCTCTCTCTCCCTCTCTCTCTCCGTCTCTCTCTCCCTCCCTCCTCTCTCTCTCCCTCTCCCTCCCCCTCTCTCTCCCTCTCTCCCTCCCTCTCCCTGTCCCTCTCCCTCTCCCTCCCCCTCTCCCTCTCTCTCTCTCTGACTCCCAGCCTCTCAAATAGATCAATGTCTTTGAAGCAGGTGTCCATACCCGCAGGCTTGCTCTGCAGGTGGACAGGTGCGTGGATGCGTGGATCAGGCCTCTCTGCTGTCCAAGCGAGAACCTGAGGACCAGGGAGTCGGCGAGGTCTGGCCGGGCCCACCTCCGAGCCCCTCACTCCTGGGGAAGCCCAGGCAGGGCCCGAATCTCCTTGACCGCTGACCTGTAAATGAGACGGACGCTCGCTCCGAAAGGTCCCTACTCTGGACAGGACGTGGGTGGGCCAAGAACCCCGGCCTCCCCGCGGGACTGTCACAGTCCTCCCGCCTGGAGTGGCCTTGCCTGATGCCAGAGCCCGCAGCAGGACGAGCGGCGGCCTTGAGGTTTCCCTGCCTGAAATAATTTGCTTATGCGCCAGGCTTCAGAGGCAGAGCCGAGCGCGGCCCCGCTCGGATGAAGTCACAAATTCCCAGTTAATGGATTTCGTGGTGCGCAGAACACCCGCTGAGCAAGGCCGGGTGCTCCGGAGCCCTCTGCCTGGGTCAGCCACAGCTTCCCAAAGACGACAGGGGCGCTGCGGGCTCCAGGAGGTCTGGGGGTCGGGACCCCAGCCAGCCCTTGGTAGGGGGCGGGGAGCGGACCGCAGCTCTTGAGGGTGCAGCCCGGCGACCTCCTTTCCTGGCCCTGGCTGAGCAGGGCGAGCTGCAGCCCTGTCCTGCTCCCTTCTGACCCCTGCCCCGGACCTATGGAGACCTCTGCTTCCAAATGATGCCTCCTCCACCAGGAAGCTACCCTGATTTCCCCCAAGTGCACCGACTCACTCGTCCTCATAACCCCTGGTGAATCACTATAATCATGCCCACCTCTGTAGCTCTGGGGCCCCGACCTCCCCCTCTGCACCTGCCGCTCAGCAGTGGCCGCTCCAGAAATGGTTGCTCACTTGAATGGAGACCTAGGCTGAAAAAAAAAAATCTACTAAAAACAGCAACCTCAGCGGAATGAGAGACTATGGGGGTGATGGGGGAAGGGCACTGGCTAAGTGAGGGGCTTAGCCCCAGCTGCCTACCACCAGCTTCCAACCCTGCACCCCGCAGGGTGACCAGGGCCCGGTGAGCCATTCCTCACTCCAGAAGGTTCTCGCAGACCCCAGAAGGGGCTGCCCAAGGCCTGAGGAGGGACCACCAGTGTTCCACAGTCATGGGGGCACAGGCCTAACCATCCCTGGGCAGTTTCAGAGAAAACCCTGGAGCCAGGGCAGAAGCCCACCCCTCACCATGCCTGGACCATCCGACGTCACCCCAGGAGCTTCACGGAGTGGCTGGGGAGCAAGGTCCTGACCTTTCCCCTCCCCGCGGAGGGCCTGGGTGCAGAAGTTCCCACCCCTAACCTCTTCACTGCCCCCTCCGGGACCACCTGGCAGGCAGTGGGGGGCTCGCTATAGAAGCTGGAAAATCTGACTTGCATATCAGCTGCAGAGTGTGAAACAGGCCAGGCCACAAGGCAGCGTCCAACAGCGGGCGGGGCTGCTCCCGCCCCAGCCTGCAGGGAGCCCTCCTCCTCAGGGCGCTTCTGCAGCTGGCCAGCAGGGGGCGGCAGAGAGCAGGGGCTCTCTCCCACAGGTGCCTCCAGAGGGGAGCAGTGCCCACAAGGACAGACACATCAGGCGCCCCTAAGATGTGTATCTTCCCATTCAGGGATCACAGGGAAGTGAACCCCAAAACACATTACTCCCCTCCAGGAAAGACGCACCCTGCTCCTGTCGGCCTGAGCAGACATACATATCTCTGCCAGATACCGGGCAGTGCGCTTTTTATGTGCAGGCTGTAACGGCAACACACGCTGACTGCAGAAAAGCTGGCGCATACCGAGAAGTGTAAGGGACAAAACCAGGACCACGTGCTCCACAGCAAGTGCTAACTGCGGCCACTCGTGTGCACTCACATCGGGGCCGCAGCTGCCGCGCACTTGCTTGTGTGCTCTGGTGCGGGGAGTCCATGTCACACAGCACAGCAGGGGCACACCTGTGCCTCTGTGTCACACAGCACAGCAGGGGCACACCTGTGCCTCTGTGTCACACAGCACAGCAGGGGGCGCACCTGTGCCTCCGTGTCACACAGCACAGCAGGGGGCACACCTGTGCCTCCGTGTCACACAGCACAGCAGGGGGCACACCTGTGCCTCCGTGTCACACAGCACAGCAGGGGCACACCTGTGCCTCTGTGTCACACAGCACAGCAGGGGGCGCACCTGTGCCTCCGTGTCACACAGCACAGCAGGGGGCGCACCTGTGCCTCCGTGTCACACAGCACAGCAGGGGGCGCACCTGTGCCTCTGTGTCACACAGCACAGCAGGGGCACACCTGTGCCTCTGTGTCACACAGCACAGCAGGGGGCACACCTGTGCCTCTGTGTCACACAGCACAGCAGGGGGCGCACCTGTGCCTCTGTGTCACTCAACACAGCAGGGGGCGCACCTGTGCCTCTGTGTCACACAGCACAGCAGGGGGCGCACCTGTGCCTCCGTGTCACACAGCACAGCAGGGGGCGCACCTGTGCCTCCGTGTCACACAACACAGCAGGGGGCACACCTGTGCCTCCGTGTCACACAGCACAGCAGGGGGCGCACCTGTGCCTCTGTGTCACACAGCACAGCAGGGGGCGCACCTGTGCCTCTGTGTCACTCAACACAGCAGGGGCTACACCCCGTGCACCCATGTCATACAACATAGCTGGGGGCACCGCGTGTGCATGTTCTCGGCCATCTTTTTCCGCACACATGATTTGATGAGCCCTTTGACCTCCCCCCCCCCCGCCCACACCCCACCCAGCGTTGCAGGAGCTTCCAGTTCCTTCTCAGGGCGGCCTTGACCCTTCCGCTTGTGTTTGGGTCTTCCATGGAGGCCGAGGCCTGGCTGTCCACACACCGCGGGAGGGAGGGAGAGACAGCGAGCGGCATGCATTAACCCAGAGTGGACAACTTACACGGTTAAACATTTCAGATGCAAAGATCCCAGTTAATCAAATAGTCAATGCGCCAGAGGTCGAAGGAGATAAACTCGGCCTGGGTCTCAGGCTCTGAACGCCGCACGCGTGAGTGCGCTCACCCCCAGCCCCTCCCCTCCCAGGCCGGGGACATCCTGCCGGTCTGGATCCCTCCACCCTGCCCCGCATCAATTCCTTGTCAGCCGCCCATCAGCGTTCTGCCACGTGCTCACGGAGGCCGACAGCCTTCCCATGGGAGACTGGTGAAAGGAGCCGGGTCACCTGCCGGGGAGACGGCTGTGTGTGCAGGGGCGTGGCTGCCTGGGTGGACAGTGACGGCCGAGATCCGACAAGGTCAAGGGCTGGGGCCGGCGGGGGGCGGGGATTGTCTGTGGCACAGCCCTGAATGCCAAATGAGCAAAACCCTCTAACGATGCTGTTTCTCTTGTTCTCAGTGATCTTAACCCCTCTAAGGGGCACTTCTTGGGGAGGGGAGCTACTGGCACCAGGCAGGGGGGGCCCAGACACTGCTCAGCCCCCCACAGCGTGCAGGGCCGCCCTGCAGCAGAGAGGGGCCCCCGAGTGTGAGCGTGAGGAGCCCTCTTTCTCTCCTCGCCCTTGGTCCTCCCGGCAGCCCACGCTGAGACCCTTCTAGACCGACAGCTGGGGGTTCCCCGAACCCCGGCGACGCACGCAGGACGACCTCAGATCAAGGCAAAGACACGCGTGGAGCCAGGGGAGGGGGCCTGGGGGCCGGCAGAGCTGTGCTTCTTTGGAGTTGGTGACCTCACCCGCTGGCCCAAAGGTCTCGGGAATCACACCTGTTTCCTCTACCCGCTTCTTGGGCTCGACAAGGGACCTGTCCACACTGCAGGCTGCAGGAGCGGGGGACGGAGGCATCCTGGGGACAGACGTGGCCGGGCACGTGCTTGGAGTGGTGAAGAGCTGTGTGCTTCCTGGGGCTCTGGCCGGCACCCCAAACTCCCGGGTGACAAACGGCCTCGAGCTGGCCCCTGCTGTACCTGTGCCTCTCGGGACAAGGGGTTGACCTGAGACACAGCTCAGAGGCCGGAGGGAGGGAAGCCGTCTTCCCTCCGGGGACCAGCTGCTTCCTGCACCGCCAGCGCCAAGGCTCCCGCGCGGGGTGGGAGGGGTGGGTCTCCTCGTCTACCTGGGCTCTTTCTTGCTGCGATCATGTGATTTTTAACCGAGAACAGAGTCCCTGGGAGCTGGATAGTGACGAGGTTAGGGTGAAGAGAGTCCCCAGGTCAGGGTAAATGAGGGTCAAGGAAAAGAAGCCTCCCTCCTTCAGGTTTCTCAGAACCTGTCTTCCGAAGAACGAGACTGAAAACCCATCAGCTGAGCCTCGGTGCTGGGCCAAGAGCCTCCCAGAGCAGAGGCACAGGACAGAGCAGGTGGCCCGAGCACCTGTTTTCAAGAACGCTGGCACCTCCCAGAAGCTCCTGGAAAAAGCTCTGGTGTGAACTAGCTGTTGGTGTGACCTTGGCATTGGAGTGAACTTGATGTTGTAAACGTGGCATTGGTGGGACCTTGGTGTGAACTCGACATCGGTGTGACCTTGTATTGGTGTGACCCTGGCACTGGTGTGACATCGGTGTAAGCGTGGCATTGGTGTGAACTTGGCGTTGGTGTTTACTTGCCCTTGGCGTGCGCCTGGCATCGGTGTGAACCTGGCTGGCAGAGACTCATTTATGTAATAAAATTTCCTAAGTACCTACTACATACCGAGCACCGTGTCTAGCAGCCAGCATGGTTGCGTGGTAGACAGTAGGCACTTAATACTTGTCTGCTGGGGAGATCTGAGATCACCCAGTGAGGAAGACAGGTGTGCCAGGCCCAGGCCTTGTCCCTCCTCGGAATCCACCCCAGGGCTCAGAGAGCCTGGCAGTGCCTTCCTGAGGGCTCCCTGCCCACGGTAAAGCAGATGCCTGCGTGAGCCTGCTCCTCTCTGACCGCCCACAGGAAGTGGGACAGGCGCATCCGAGGCCACCACCAGCGGGGCAGCTCAGGTGCACAGGGCGGTGGGTGTGAGAATCGTGAACGCACAGCGCTGGGGGCCCAGTGCACGGTGCCAGGCTGCGCACATCAAAGCCTCCCTCGCGTGCATCAAGCTGCACGTGCAGTGTCCTAGCCTGACCGACTTCCCCACATGCCCTCCGTGGACGGGGCAGCATCTGTGCATGGTGGGCGCGAAATAAACACTGCTAATTGGACATTCAGAGTCACACACGGGTTGTTCAGAACCAGACCCTGGGACCTGTCCGACAAGGTCAGGTGCACCAAAGACGGGTCGGCTGGAGCACGGTGAGTACAGCGGGGACCTGGGCCCTGGAGCCCAGCGAGCTGGCCACACCCCCTTCACTGTCTGACCGTGCTGTTTTTCAGGGACAGAGTGATGAGGCCTGGGGGGAAATGAAGATGTCTTGGGCCAGGTCACAGGCAGTACGATACGGAGGATCGCGGCTCCCGGCTTCACTCCGTCTCCTCTCTTCATCTGAGCAAGCGTCGGTTAAGGCAGGAGAAAACCTACCCGGAGGGAAAGACAATTGCCCTGGGCGTTCAGGTAGCTTGGGAGGCTGGCGGGTGGCGGGTGTGGGGTTGCAGGGAGGAGGGCTCTTGAGCTGGGGGTGGCGAACGCTTTCCTGTGCTTGGCAAGTCCCACGCCAGCAGCTACGTGGCCGCCAGAGCGCTCTGTGGCCACTGGTGTGCACACGGCCCTGCACGGTCGATCCCAGGATGAGCACGGCTATGTCCCCACAAAGGAGGCTTGATTCCCAGATGCTGAGACCGGGCGGGGGCTGGGCTGCAGTTCACGTGTCATGGACTCAGAGGGCTTTTCTGATGTTTCCCCCGGCATTTGAAAAACTAAATATCGTTCTTCGCTCATGAGCTCTTAAAAAAACAAAAGCAGGTGGTGGCTGATGGGGCCCTGGCACAGCAGGGACTGTCACTAGAGGGCAGTGTCTCCCTCGGCCCTGGGGACACAGCTCTGAGGACACAGCCCTGGGGACACAGACACAGCCCTGGGGACACAGCCCTGGGGACACAGACACAGCCCTGGGGACACAGCTCTGAGGACACAGCCCTGGGGACACAGACACAGCCCTGGGGACACAGCCCTGGGGACACAGACACAGCCCTGGGGACACAGCTCTGAGGACACAGCCCTGGGGACACAGACACAGCCCTGGGGACACAGACACAGCCCTGGGGACACAGCCCTGGGGACACAGCTCTGAGGACACAGCCCTGGGGACACAGACACAGCCCTGGGGACACAGACACAGCCCTGGGGGCACAGCCCTGGGGACACAGACACAGCCCTGGGGACACAGACATGGCCCTAGGGACATATCCCTGGGGACACAGCCCTGAGGACACGGCTCTGAGGACACAGACACACCCTGGGGACACAGACGCAGCCCTGGGGACCCAGCCCTGGGGACACAGCCCTGGGACACGGCTCTGAGGACACAGACACACCCTGGGGACACAGACGCAGCCCTGGGGACCCAGCCCTGGGGACACGCCGGTGTCCTGGACAGAAGGTTTCAAGTCTCAGATCCCGTTCTGCCCTCTCCAGGAAGCTGCTTCTGCCAAGAACGAGAGACTCCGTGTCGTCGCTCCAGGCTGGACAGCCAGAGGTGAAGCTGGAAGCATGTGTGTTCCCGTCCATCCAACCCCGGCCCCGGTTGCTAGCCTGCGGCTCCTGCAGCCTGAACCCATTTTTTAAAGATGCATTTTATTTATTTGAGAGAGTTATACAGAGAGAGGGAGAGAGAGAGATCTCCCATCCACTGGTTAACTCCCTAGATCCGGGTCTCCCACTTGGGTGCAGGGACCCAAGCACTTGGGCCATCTTCCGCTGCTTTCCCACTGGAAGTGGAGCAGCCGGGACTCGAGCCAGTGACCACCGTGGTTTAGCCTGATGTGCCACAGAGCCGGCCCCCAGAGCACACGCCGCAGCTCCTGGGAAAGCAAACAGTCCCCCTTGTCTCCAGTGGCAGAGTCCGCAAACCTGGGGGGCGGGGGCTCCCTGCTAGGTGGCCCCGCAGGAGGCGCCCACTTTAAAGTTCTCCTTTGTGGATGGAACTCCAGGGCGCAGAGGTTTTCTCCTTTCTATGTGGCAGAAACAAAGGGGGAGCAGGGGTCCCGGAGCTGAGACAGAAGGACCACGTGCGTGACGAAGTACACACGGAGGACAGGGGAGCCCGAGGTCCGTAAAACATAAACACGTGAACAGCACGCGTGGGGCGCACGTGACTGCCTGACCACGCGCTCAGAGAAGCCGGGGAAATCCTGGGAGGACGGGGCTGGACAGCTTCAGGATCACCCGATGTGCGCTCACAGACCCAACCCGGATCGTCATCAGCTACGGAGGTCTGTGTTCCAACCTCAAGTTCAGACGATGAGAATCAAGCGGAGACAACCTGACTCCACCCACAAGGCAGCAGACAGGGGGTGGAAAGCATCTTAAGAACATGCATTATGGGGCGGGGGGATCCCGGGCGCACCCCACACAGCCACTGCCGCCCCCCCCCCCCGCCCCGTGAGAACCCAGGTGCCTGCAGCTCACCTGAGAACCAGGTGCCGGGGATCCCGCCAGCCCTGGGCCAGCAAGGCCGGGGAGGAAGTCCCCGTGCAGCGCCCGGCAGAGGGAGCTGCCTGAGGGCGTGCCCGTGGCCTGGCCCCCGCAGGGAGGGCGCAGACGGGAGCCACAGCCCTGGCGCTCCACGTGCTCTCTCCCGCCCGGTCAGCAGCCTGTCGCCGGCACTGATGGTTTCATTTTCCTGAGGAGGAGAGAACAAACGTGGGAGATAATTGTAGTGGAACGGCCGATAAGTAACGTTTGGTCTCCTTTTTATAACCGTTCCCCAGGGCCCCATTATGGTAATTTTTCTTCTATAACTGGCAAATTGTATAACGAGTCAGATGATAAACCAGCCAGTGAGGCAGGCATCTGTGATTTCATACCAGTGCCGGTGCCGCCTCCCCGCTCCCCGCCCCGAGGTCAGGGCCCCCGGCGCCCCACCCCCAGCACTCAGGGCTTCACCTGTGCTCTGAGAGGGAGGGCCTGGCACACTCAATAAATGCCCAACGCTGGGGCCGGCGCTGTGGTGTAGCAGGTAAAGCCGCCACCTGCAGTGCCAGTATTCCCCTATGGGCGCTGGTCGGAGTCCCGGCTGCTCCACTTCTGATCCAGCTTCCTGCTATGGCCTGGGAAAGCAGTAGAAGATGGCCCAAGTGCTTGGGCCCCTGCACCCACGTGGGAAGACCCAGAAGAAGCTCCTGGCTCCTGGTTTCGGATCGGCGCAGCTCCGGCCGTTGTGGCCATCTGGGGAGTGAACCAGCAGATGGAAGACCTCTCTCTCTCTCTCTCTCTCTCTCTCTCTGTGTAACTCTGACTTTCAAACAAATAAATAAATCTTAAAAAAAAAAAAAAAAAAAAAAGCCCGATGTTGTGCAGCATGGAGAATTGCGACCCGGGGCCCTGGGCTCAGCGGGCAGGCCTCCCCCGCCCCATCCCGCTCTGCTCCTACAGACGATCCCGAACTGGGCCTCAGTGTCCTTCCTGTCATTCTGCTGTCCACACTCTGGGGCTTTTTTTAATGGTTGCCTTGTGCAAAGCAAATACAATCAATATTAGTATTTATTATTAGAATACATATTACTAATATTTTTAATAATATTATTATTACTGTTAGTAAATACTATTAATATTATTTAGTGGTGAGGATGATGAAAATTATCAATAACAAGTATTATGCAGGCTGGCATTGTGGCTCCGGCATCCCATGTGGGCGCTAATTCAAGTCCTGGTTGCTCCACTTCCCATCCAGCTCCCTGCTCATGGCCTGCGAAAAGCAGCAGAGGATGACCCAAGTGCTTGGGCCCCTGCTACCCATATGGGAGACCCAGAGGAAGCTCCTGGCTCCTGGCTTCGTCCTCGCCCAGCCCTGGCCATTGCGGCCATCAGGGGCGTGAACCAGCAAATGGAAGACCTCTCTCTCCCTCTCTCTCTGTAACTCTGACTTTCAAATAAATAATTGAATCTTTAAAAATAATCATAACACATGTTACTGGGGCAGGCATTGACCTAGCAGTGGGGACGCTGGCTGGGACGCCCACGCCCCACACGGGCAGTCTGGGTTCCGCACGAGGCTCTGGCTCCTGACTCCGCCCCCTGGGAGGCAGCAAGAAAGCTTGAATAATCAGGCTCCTGCCACCCACATGGGAGGCCTGGCTCCCAGCTGCCCCCCCCCGGGCCCAGCCTGGCCTGTGCAGGCATTTGGAGAGCAAGCCAGCAGACGGGAGGTTTCTGTCTGTTTCTCTCTCTCTGCCGCTCCAAGTAAATTAAGAAAATGAAATCTTTTTTTTTTTTTTTTTTACTTTTTTGACAGGCGGGCAGAGTTAGACAGTGAGAGAGAGAGACAGAGAAAGGTCTTCCTTCCCTTGGTTCATCCCCCAAATGGCTGCTACACCCAGCGTGCTGCGCCAATCTGAAGCCAGGATCCAGGTGCTTCTCCTGGTCTCCCACAGGGTGCAGGGCCCAAGCACCTGGGCCATCCTCCACTGCACTCCCGGGCCACAGCAGAGAGCTGGCCTGGAAGAGGGGCAACCGGGACAACGTGCCCCGCCTTCGTGGAGCTTACCATCCAGTGTGGGGAAACACACACACACACACACACACACGCATGCACACACATGCACACACACACAAGAAGGGGGTGACTTGCATGGTAGAAGTGTGGGGCTGGGTTGGATCTCCCACAGGGAGCGCGTACAGAGCCGAGTAGTTTGCCCCGATTTTCCACACCTTTATTGTAACGGAACAGGACACGCTGTCTCCTCGCAGGCGACCGGCTGTGCCTCCCTGCCCGCCCAGAGTGGGCGTGGCCGTGTGACACGTCTGAGCCAATCCTACGTCAGCTGCGATGATGCCTCAGAAGCTTCCCGTGGGCCCTGCTGTGGCCCCTCCATGTCCCCAGGTGAAGGACACATCAGGTCAAACTCCAACACAGGAATTAGACTGACCCCGCCCCGGAAGCCAGTCTGGCCCCGCCTGGCCCCGCCCCGCCCCGCCCATTACAGCGGGGAATGAAATGTCAGGGGCCTGGGTGCTGGGTGCTGGGTGCTGGTTTTCTCGTGCTGGAACATGAAAAGAAGTCGTGAGCACAAACCTACATGGAGACGCAGACCCCGACCTGTCCCCTCCACGTTCCTGCGGCTCAGGCGTCAGCCGTGGCTCCAGGAAACCAAGCTGGGCTCTTGGTGAGAGGCTGCGGGAAGATCCGCTCCCAGCTCGCTCAGGCCACGGCCACAGCGGTTGCTCCCAGTTCTAGGAGTGAGGGTCCCGCTGCCCAGCCCTTGGCCACGGTCCCGTCGTGTCAGACTCAGCGCTGGCACGCCGTCTCAGCCCCACGGTCTCTCTGCTTCCGCAGGCTCGTGGGGTCGTCCTGGATACCGCAGCTCACCCTGCCCCTGCTGACGGTAGCATGAATGTCATCGGTTAAGCCCCTCACACCTAGGCTGCCGCTCGATTGCAAAACCAAGCACCGGGACCCCTGAGAAGCAACCTGGGGTCCTGCCTGCAGCAGCCTGTAGTTTGGGCTCGTTTTCCACATGGTTCCATCGCAGCATGAACCCGACTGTCAGGACGGCCACGAGGCCTCCTGAGACGGCGACATCGGAGAGAAGGCTTCCTGTAAGCCCTCTTCCTCTCCCTACCATGGTCCTGAACTGCTTCCACGCAGCTTTGGCCGTGTCCACAACGGCAAAGCCACGAGGATGGGTGGGGGAGCAACACAGTGGAGGGGCCCGGCCCCCGCGTGATGGCAGAGAGCAGAGGGCTCCCAAAGCCCACCACTCTCGCCCCAAAACTGGGTGAGAAACAGCCTAGAGTATTGACCCCACTGTCCTGCAGTGGCTCAGTCTTTTGTCCCAAGACCTGTCCCACCCTGCAAACAAACCAGGGGATGGGGGACCCCTCGGGGGGAGAGGCAGCCACTTCCACCAAGTAAATCCCCAGACCCTGGCCTGAACCTTTAAAGTCCACGCACGCAACAGATTCCCGGACGAATGGCCTGTAGTGGATGGACACAGCGAGTGGAAATGGAGTCACTCAGCGTGAAAAGCAATAGCCCTGGTTAGAGACCCCCAAAGCAAGGAAGGAAGGAAGGCCGGTCCAGGAGGGGCAAGGGACGGACGAGCACCGTGAGACCCAGGGAGGCTCCCCGGCAGGGTTCCCGCCGCCAGCCGCGGCTGCACTAAGGGGCTGTGGTTAATCCTTTGGGAAGAGGCTGGGAGGCGAACGGTGATGTCCAGTTGAGTTCAGCCCCTCAACACCCAACACCCCCAGCTGTTAGTCGATGGATGGCCCAGAGGAATGAGCCCTCCCCCACCTTCCCTTCCACCGACTTGGGGCGCTCGGCAGAGATGGACAACCTCTCAGGGTGACACGCGCGCACCCCCGGAATGTCAATAGGCTGAGTTTCCTATCATTCAATCAGCTTTCCCGGCGCTGGGTGCGACGTGGCCATAAAGGCGGCTGAGCTATGACTCCTGTCGGGATGAAGCCTGGGCGCAGATGATTAAGACCTGCAGGTGGGGACCGCAGAGAACACGGAGACACGATGTGCGCGCGGCAAAGTGTAGAGACAGCCGCCTGGGAACCCAAGGACAGGGACCTGTGGGCTTGGGCGGCGGAAGGGGCTGGAGGGAGGCGGACGGGAGGGCTCCAGCGACGCGGGCTTGGGCAGGGCATGGAGCCCTCCTGGCCCCCCTTCCCTCTCAGAGCCTCCCAGGATTGTCCGTTTCCTTTGTGGGCAGAGGTTCTGCCCCAAGCCTTGCAGAACCAAACTGCTGGGGAGCCGTGGTCCTGACTGGGGAGGGCCAGAGCCCCCGGATGCCGGGGAGCTGTCAGCAGCCCTGGGGGGGACAGGAGCCCTGCCCCTCCCATCTCTGGAGCCTGCTCTCATCCAGGCAGGTGTTAGTGACGGCTCCTCCTGAAAAGCGGGGAGGGGCCAAAGCCCCAAACCATCGGAACCCCTGGGTGCGCAGGCAAGGTTAATACGCACCAGCAATGGCGGGCAGCGGCCGAGCGCTCGCCGCGAGCGGGGACACCCCCACAAGGGCGGCTGTGCCGAAGGCCTGCGCCTCTCGCAGGCTCAGCTCTCGCTGCTCTGCTCTCCATCTGCCAGAGGCACCCAGGGACACAAGGGGACATCCGAGACCTCCTACCCCCCGAGCCACAGAAGCGACCGAATCAGGCCTCTCTCTGCTGCTCCTTGGAACGAGGAGGGAGGAGGAGGAGAAGCTGTGTCCCGAGCCCCTGGGCCGGCTTCCCGGTGTCTGCTCCCCAAGATGGAAGCATTTGGGGTGGAGCCCTCAAGAGTTGGTGGTCCCTCTGCCTTCACAGCAAGGGGCATGGAGCAGCCATTAGAGGTCGAGGGCCCCGGAGAACTTGGGCGCACACATCGACAGGCATCAGTCAGCGAGCGAGAGCCAGCCCCGGAGGCGAGGGTGACAGATGTGGGCAGATTTCCCGTGCGTGCTCCTGTCTGCCTGGGAGCTGCACCAGCCTCGTCGTGCCCCGAGCCCAGCGCTGCCAGCACTTGGCTGCCAGACCGCAGCACGTCCCTGGACCCTGCCAGCTGCTTTGGTGGCCCCAGAGAGCGCCTGGGGGTGGCGGTTTACCATCTAAATGCCACATCCAGAAGCTGACAGGAAAACAAGCGCTTGGGTGACACCCAAATGCGGCGTCCACACCGACAGGCTGGTGTTTCCATCTGCTGCGTCGTCCCGAGAGTCCTCGCGTGCAGGAGACGCTGTGTGGGCGGAAAGGTAGGAGGACACGGAGGACACGGGGCAGGGGCTCATCAGGTGCTCAGCTGCCTGCTTCCGGTGGGAGGGGAACACGGGGAGGGGCCCATCCTCTGTCCGAGTGGCGAATGGCGACATTCTTGCGTCTCCGCTGCTGGTTCTCAACTTGGAGTCCAGAGCGACTTCATAAAACAAACACAAGCAGGCAGCCCCGTGTGTGGCCGCCTCGGCCCAGGTAGGACCTGAATCTGGGGAACAGGCCGAGGCGGCGACAGGACTTCAATTCCCCGGGGGTTCTGAGAAGATGCAGCCTGCTCCGGGCCGGCCGAGGGGGCACGGCCCTTCCTGCCTTTCCCTCTGATCCTCCTGATGGGAGAGGGGACTGGAGGGGAAGGGGTCTGACGCTGAGCAGTCTCACCTTTGTGTCTCCCTGCAGCCTGGCGCAGGAAGACCCCCCCCCCCCGCAACGCAAGCCCCATTCCTCTCCACTTATCTGTGTTTGACCCAAATCTTCAAACCCCAATTTCAATTCCTCTTCCCCTGCCGCCCGGAGCACTCGGCACGCACCTGCCGGCTGGGAAAGCTGCGTCGTCCTGCGTCCTCTCTCCTCCTGATCTCACTCCCCCGCCCACCCCTTGGCTATTTCCCCGTGGATCTCAGTTCTAGAGACCAGCCATTCCCAAAGTGGGGTCTCCACCTCTGGCCCGGATCCCCGGCCTCCGGGTGGTGCTGACCAGAGCCGCAGTTGCAGAGTCACCTCTCTGGGGTCTGGACGCTGCCTGCTCAGAGTGTGGTCCCTGGACCAGCAGCCGCAAGCTCACCTGGGAACCGGCGAGACATGAAGGATCTCAGGCCTCCTTCCAGACCTGCTGGCTCAGAGAAGCACCTGGCTCCTGCCATCGGATCAGCACAATGCGCCGGCCATGGCGGCCATTGGAGGGTGAACCAACGGCAAAAAGGAAGACCTTTCTCTCTGTCTCTCTCTCTCTCACTCTCCACTCTGCCTGTAAAAAAAAGAAAAAACAAAACAAAACAGACCTGCTGGGTCAGAACCAGGATTTTTCACAAGGTGTGCAAAGGGGGAAGGCGCACGGGGATGTGGGAGAAATGTTGACCCATCCGCAGCCTGGGAAAAGGGAAGTGCTGACAAACATCGTGACCGCCCTGTATCGGGGGAGCTCAGCAAATGGGCCGGCCCCTGTCTGTGAGCGACACACTGCTGATCCAATCTCCTTTATCCTCACAGAACACCTGAGGCTGGGTAACTTACAAAGAAAAGCAGTTTACTTAGCTCGCAGGGTTTTTTTTTGTTTTGTTTTGTTTTGTTTTGTTTTGTTTTGTTTGTTTGTTTGTTTGTTTTGACAGGCAGAGTGGACAGTGAGAGAGAGAGAGACAGAGAGAAAGGTCTTCCTTTTGCCGTTGGTTCACCCTCCAAAGGCCGCCGCGGCCGGCGTGCTGCGGCCAGCGCACCGCGCTGATCCGATGGCAGGAGCCAGGTGCTTCTCCTGGTCTCCCATGGGGTGCAGGGCCCCAGCACTTGGGCCATCCTCCACTGCACTCCCTGGCCATAGCAGAGAGCTGGCCTGGAAGAGGGGCAACCGGGACAGAATCCGGCGCCCCGACCGGGACTAGAGCCTGGTGTGCCAGCGCCGCAAGGCAGAGGATTAGCCTAGTGAGCCGCGGTGCCGGCCAGCTCGCAGGTTTTTTAAAAAGATTTATGTATTTATTTGAAAAGCAAAGTGACAGAGGAGGGGGGGGGAGACTAAGAGGGGGCGGGGGTCTTCCATTCGCTGGTTCACTCCCCAAATGGCTGCAATGGCCGAGGCTGGCCCAGGCCAGAGACAGGAGCCAGGAGCTCCATCCAGGTCTCCCACAAGGGTGCAGGGGCCCAAGCACTCGGGCCGTCTTCCTCTGCCTTCCCAGCACATCGACAGGGAAGTGGATTGGAAGCAGCTGGGATTCCAAGCAGCCACTCACAAGCAGCAGCCCAACCTGCAACCCCTCCACCACGGCGGACGCGGTCATGGCAGGGGCACCGGCAAAGACAGGGAGCCAGCATGGAGGAGGCAGCCCCTGTCCTGAGAGCCACAGCAGTGCCACAGGAGCTTCCTAGTGCCCGTGGACACGAGTGCCCTTCGTGTCCTCTCACAGCCACTCTGAGGACCAAGCATGCAACACGCAAGCCCCGGTGGGGGGTAAAGCCACATCCGAACCCCAGCGCCGACCAGGTGGCAAGGTCAAGGTGACCAGGACTACATCCCTGCTGTCCCCGTTCCTGGCACCGAGCCTGAAGTGCGCGGTGCTGCACTGAGTCCTTGGAACCCAGGCCGGGGCTCCGTGTGCTTCGCAGGGGCCGGCCCTGGGGAGGGACTTCCCGAGGGCCTCAGACCCTCTGCCTGCTTCCCTTTGGGCCTTGCAGGTGCACACCCCTCACCTGTGCTGGAGAGGAGCGCATGAACCCTCGCTTCCCCAGGGGGGACTCTGGCTGGACACGCCGAGCTCTCCGGGGCCCGTTACACCCTTCAACTCCTTTCAGAGAATCCCTGAGCACCTACTATGTGCGCGGCACAGGGTGTGGCTTCCGCCCTGCCAACCTGTCGCCTCGAAGCTTGTTTCCGATTTATCCAGCATGAGTTTGATATTCACATACCAGCTTCTCCTGACAGGTTATAAATAGCTACTTTGAGTCCAATTTGAGGTTTTGATTTAAAAAGGGGGAAAAAAATGAGCTATCAGCCATCAGACAGACTCCCCCCTCCGCCTCCAAGCCCTGCCAGAGGCCGCAGCTACTTTCCCCGCGTGGACAACATCGTGGCTAGAGCGTTAACGTCCCCCAGGGAGACGAGACCATTACAGGGAAAAAAAAAACTGCATTTCCATGTCTGTTCCAATAAGCACAACCTAATTAAGATTTTATAAACACTCACCCAACAGGAAAACACGCCACTCCCAGCACCTAAATTAGCAAGGCAAATAGAGGCTGGGGAAAGCTCTCCTTGCCTATTACCATCCAGCTTTACCGAGGGGAGGGCGTCTCGTTCCGACCTCCACGACCCCACACGCGCCCGATTCCCGGGCATCGCGCCCTGCGGCCAGCACCCCCACCTCCCCACTGCTACCGAGGCCCTGGAGGAAGCAGAGGGGCCTGGTCTTGGAGCCGCCACTTCCAGGCTGGGCCTCCCCACCGAGCTGCCGCGGGCCCGCACCTGCGCACTGCCTGTCTGCGCTCCGGGTCCTGCTGCCACGCTCCAGGTGCCAGGTTCCCGGGACAGAAGGCCCAGGCTCCCTGCGGCTCCCTGGCCCCCGACTCCCAAAGTGCAGCCCCCACACACCCCGGGGCTCTTGGCCCTGCCCATTTCTTCTCCCCCGTGCCCAGCGCCACGCTGTCCCCACTGGCAGGAAAAAGCCAGAGATAATTAGCTTTCTGCCTCTCTGCGCGCCCCTGGGGCTGCTTGGGCAAGTACATTTTCCTCACATGTGCGGAAAATTAAATCTGCTGTGTTTTTGAGAAGCTTGGGAGGGGGCAGTGGAGGGCACGCGTCACTCACTTGGGGGTGGGGAAGAAGGTGCGGGAGGCTGGGGTCTGGCAAAGCCCGGAGGGTGGGCGCGGGGCTGGGACGTATCAGGAGACCCAGACTTCCTGGTCCTGTCCAGGAGCAGCCTCCTCCTCTGATCAACTCTCCACCAAGTGAAACCTAACCAGAATGTTCCAGAACGGGGCTGCCAGGGTGCCCGGGAAAGCAAAGCTGAGCCACAGAGGAGCAGGGACGGCTGCACGATTGAGCGTGCTCACCTTGGCCGTCTCTCTCGGGTGGGAAGTGGCCGCTGGAGACTGATTTTAACCCAGTGATGACAAGTGTCAGCCTCTTGACCCGCAGAAACAAGAGGGTCACACGGCCGCCTTGAACTATTTCCGGTCCAGGAGGAAAATGATTAACTGTCGAAGCCATGGTGGCCAGACAGCTGGACCAGGGGAGCATTGGCGAGCCCGGCTGGTGTCCCCGAGCTCGGCTGCCCACCTGTGTGCTCCTCCCGGGCCTCTGCTGTGTCGCCACCCAGGACAGCGGCAGTGGAGGCCGGCCCTGGCGCCTTGGCCGAAGCGACACTCACTTTGTATACACGTGTGTACAATCGGAGCCAGCTGGTGCCGGGTCGGACTCTCTTCCACGTCGCTTAGCTGAGCAGGGCTTTGCACGCGGCGCAGGCGCGAGCCGCGTGGGGCACAGGCGACCCCTCCCCCAGACGCCCACCCTGAGTCGCTCTGGATCTGAGGAGGTCTTTATTAAGCCCTCGTTTTAAAAGCTGCCTTAGCTTGCCAACTGTCAGAACGCTTTAGCAAATCTCCCGAAATTCTACAGACGGAAGAAAGGAGCGTAACCCACTCTGATATCTCCCGGAGTTTCTTTCCATTTGGGGTGTGCGCGTGTGTGTGTGTGTGTGTGTGAAAAATAAGTCCATAAATAAATAAAGCACACTTGACAAAGCACACAGGGAGCTTGTGGGATCACGATGGCCGTGTCTATGATGCCGAATTATCTGTGCCGGCAGAAGAGAGGACGGACGGATGCAGATCAGACGGGATGATGCGCCGAAGCGTGGAGACGTCCTTAAGTGACGTGGGGGGAAGGAGAGGGAGCGCTGGCCACGTGCCACACGTGTGGGCTCCCATCCGCTTCTTCCCCAAAACAGGGCGGCGAGGGGGGCACTCTGGGGCCAGTGGAGTGGGACGGCTGTCCCCAAGGAGACCTGAGCCGGAGCCTGCGGCTGGCCAGTGAGAAAGGAGGAAGGGGCGGGAAAGCGGGGAGGACCAGCCAGCTCTGACCTCTCTGTAGCTTAACCCCAAGACAACCCCACCAAAAAACCAGACGCTTACCACACCAAAGAGGGAGAGGAAGAAAAACTAGGGGCCGGCGCTGTGGCATGGTGGGCTAAGCCTCTGGCTTTGGCACTGGCATCCCATATGGGTGCTGGTTCGAGTCCCGGGTGCTCCACTTCTGATCCAGCTCTCTACTATGGCCTGGGAAAGCAGTGGAAGATGGCCCAAGTCCTTGGACCCCCGCACCCACGTGGGAGACCCAGAAGAAGCTCCTGTCTTCGGATCAGCCCAGCTCCAGCCATTGCAGCCATCTGGGGAGTGAACCAGCAGATGGAAGACCTTTCTCTCTGTCTCTCCCTCTCTCATAACTCTACCTCTCAAATAAATAAATAAAATCTTAAAAATAAAAAAAAGGAAGCAAAGCTAGACATGGGATCCTGTCATCTCCAGCAGCAGGAATCACAGGATCTCAGTAAAAAGCCACAGGACTTTTTTTTGAAGAACATTCCAGAACTTCTCCATCCAGATGGGGCTGCCCAGCCCTCTGGGAGGCTGTGCTTGTCCCGAGGAGGTAGCCACGATTCGGTGCCTTGTCGTGAAACTCATCTTCTGAAACTAGCCAAGGTGTCAGCTGTGGGCCTGGGGGAGGGGCGGCGGGGAAGGTGGGCGGGGCTACCCTCGCATCTCCTTTGCTCAGAGCAGGTCCCAGGTGCTGACTGACCCCCCCCAGGCCCTCCCCCATGAAGCCAGGGCCCAGGAAGCAGCCTTGCCGCCTTCGAGCATACTGGGCGGGATCTGCTTGCACTACTTTTTTTTTTTTTAAAGATTTCTTTTCCTTATTGGAAAGGCAGAGTGACAGAGAGAGGAAAGAGACAGAGGGAGAGAGAATCTTCCACCTGCGGTTCACTCCCCTGATGGCTGCAACCGCCAGGGCTGGGCCAGGCTGGAGCTGGGAGTCTCCCCCATGGATGGCAGAGATCCGGCACCTGGGCCATCATCCGCTGCCTTCCCAGGGGCATTGGCGGTGAGCCGGATGGGAGTCCCCGGGCCTGGACTCCTCCAAGCTCCAGATCATTCCACAAGGGAGCTCCAGCTGTGGCCCTGCCGCTGAGCACCACGGAGCGGTAAGGTGGCAAAAGCACACACTGTGAACTCGGGCCACACCCGGGAGCCGGAGCCCCCTCCCCCACTGCCGCTGCACTGGTCCCCGTTCAGCCCTGCAGGGGAGCATGGCCCCAGCCCCACCAGGACTTCCGCTTTGTGCGGGCAGGAGTCGGGCTCTGCTTTGGTGACTTCTGAATGCAAGGAGCCTGGAGCAGCGCCGAGCTGTCCCCAGCTCCCCTCTGTACCAGGAGCGATGGCCCCAAGCCTTTGACAGCTCCTCTGTCTTATTTTGTCCTCCGACTTTCCAAGGTCCTGCTTGGGCCCGGCGGGCAGCACCGTGCCTGGCTTGTGCTACGGATGCGGGGATATTTGGAGAATGAGTGAGGGGACGCAGGTACAGCCGCGGCCTCCGCTTAGGCTGCTCGTCATTTGCAGGGGCGCCGCCGGCTGCACGGCCAAGCTCTCCTCCCCAGCCTGGCCCCCTTGCAACTGGGCGCTGGGGGGAGAAGGGAGGGCCCGCGCCGGATGGGAGGGAGCAGGCAGCTGTGGATCCACTCATTAGGACTGCTCAGGCTAATGAGCTGGGACTGTGGTGCGAAATGAGAGCGCGATGGCAGAGTTATCCGGCCACAGTGGCAAATCGAGGGAGAGCGGTTTTCATTACTGGATAATGAGCCCGGATGACAGGAGGAAGGGCTGGCCCGCGGCAGACAGGAGGAGAGAGCCTGCCCTGCTCTCCCGCATCAGGCAGGGGGCAAGGAAGTTAGGGAGAACGCATCTCTGTCGTGTTCTGGAACAAACACAAGGCGTCTTCCCAGAGCTTGCAGGAAAAACACTGTCCGTGGGTTTCAAAATCTTCTGCACTGAAATAAACTTTGCCTTTCTCCGGGAGCTGCGAAGGCTCGTCCATCCGTTCTCGCCTTAGCGTGAAGGCGCTCCCCCTTCAGCAGGGCTGCAGCCATCACCTGGGGGCCCTGCCGTAGGCAGCGAGAGCACTGGCCCTGGGGCTTCCCTCAGACTGTCTGATGGGAGGCAAGTCTGATGGAGGAGGCAGGAGCCAGGATCCATCCCCAAGTAGTACTGCCCCGCCCGATCCATCGTCCCCATTCCTGGGGCACCGTCTGGGACCACATAAGGTGGCCCTACTGAGCAACGTGGCCTCCCTGGACACCAGGAAGCACGTCCAGCGCCACAGGGCTCCAGTTCTCAGACTCTCAAGATTTTTTAAAGATCTTTTGTATTTATTTATTTAAGAGGTAGAGTTGCAGACAGAGAAAAAGGTCTTCCTTCAACTAGTTCACTCCCCAGAGCTGGGCCAATCTGAAACCAGGAGCCAGGAGCTTCCTCTGGGTTTCCCATGCAGGGGCAGGGACCCAAGCATTTGGGCCGTGTTGCGCTGTTTTCCCAGGCCATCAGCAGAGGGCTGGATGGGAAGAGGAGCAGCCAGGACAGGAGCCAGTGCCCATATGGGATGCTTGCGCCACAGGCAGAGGCTTAGCCTAGTGTGCCACGGCGCTGGCCCCAGACTGTCTAGATTTTGTAAAAAAAAAAAAAAAAAGAGGGTGCCCAAAACAATTTGAACCTCAGGGATAAGGTGAAAAATCTATGTATATAAGTATATCCCAACAATCACATGGCATATACTTACACTAAAAGCCATTTCTCTCTCCCCTCTCTGTAACTCTTCCTTTCAAATAAATAAACAAATCTTTTTCAAAAGGTGGGGGCAGAGTCGTGGCACCGTGAGCTAAGCCACTGCCTACAACGCCGGCATTCCATAGGAACATCGGTTTGTTTGAGTCCTGGCCACTCCCCTTCCAATGCAGCTCCACTTTCAGGTGCGCCAGCAGGACACACCTGGGAGGCATCCGTGATGGCCCACGTGCCTGGGCCCCTGCCACCCACAGGGAGACCCAGATGGAGTTCCAGGCTCTTGACTTTGTCCTGGCCCAGCCCTGGTCATCCTGGCCATTTGGGGGAGTGAACCAGCAGATGGAAGATCTGTGTATGTGAGTGTGTAACTCTGTTTTTCCAATAGATAAATACATCTTTTAAAAACGACTTGCTGTTTATCTCAAGGTCAGGTTTCCCTTGGCATCCTGTGCTTATCTGGCAGTCCCGTGCTGACTGCCCAGCACCGCCGATACGTCCCACCCACTCCGTTCCCCGCAGCTCCAGGGTGAGGAAGAGAGTGGTGGGAGACGTTGAAGGGCATCTCTGGAGAGACGCAGCCCTGGAGGAGACGCACAGAGCTGAGACAGCTGCAGGCTCCGGCAGGAGCGCTTCGCTGAGGTCGGTCGATGCTGCGTAGCAAGTGCCCTACGGCTGAGCGACTTCCACGCACCAGCGTTTTACACGCAGACACGCGGGGATTTGGACAGGACGTGGCAGGGGTGCGTGTCTGCTCTCCGAGCTCTCGGGCCCCAGGGGGAAGACGGAGCAGCTGGGAGCACCGGGCTCCTGGAGGTGGGCTCCTCACTGTCAGTGCCCATCTCAGCCGGGTCCTTGGCGGGAGCAAGGGTGCAGGCAGCCTCCTTGCTGGCGACCTGAGCTTCCTCCCAGCGTGACAGCCTACGAGGCCGCCGTGAACCTCTTAAAAGGCAACTCAGGGCTCCCGGGGGAGGGGCTCAGCCCCCAGTGCCACTGCTGCCCTGAGCCACTGGAGGAGCAGCCACAGCAGCCAGATTTGGGAGAACAGACCCCTCCCTCCTCTGCGGCAGGAGGGTGAAGAACCCGTGGCCTGGTTGCAGAAGCTCCCACGAGGGTGCGCAGCGAGGCTGTGGAGGTGGCAACACAGTGGTGGTGGCGACAGAGCCCGAGCGGTGGTCCAGGCTTGGGACGCGGCTCTGAGAGGCTGGGCAGGTGCAGGAGAGCAGGTGCTGACGTCACCAGGGGTGGCAGGGCCAGGGCTTCAGGGGAAGCCACTGCTGCCGACGGGCGTCGTGGGAGCAGCGGCAGCCGTGTGGGCGCCGAGCTGGCGGAGAACTCCGGAAACACTCCCTTGCCGCCACCGTGGCTTCCACACACTTTGTCACGGTCGGCTGCCACCGACGTGGCATTCAACTGAGACCATCTGCATCGACGCGCTCACGGGCCCCCAGGGCTCCCCCTCCACCTGCACCCATCTGCACGCACCGCGCCTCTGCCTCCCCGACTCCACTCACGGTGGAAACATCTGCCTGTGGCCCAGCTCCCTCCTCCCACCTCTGCAGAGCCGGGTTTGGCTGCCGGCTCCGGGCCCAGGGTGGATTCTGCAAACCTCGGAACGACCTCTCTCTGAGCTGGGCAGGGTGGGCACCGGGGGACTGGTGTGGTGGCTTCATGGGAGCCCCACCTCCCTGCCCCTGTGCGCAGGGGTGGGCAGCCCAAGGCCCCAGTCGCTGCATTGCACAGAGTCTGGAGAGAGTGGGGCAAGGGGGCTGCTCTCACTGCTACCCATGCCGTTACCAGGAAAGTGCGAGCGCCCGCACCTGCCCACGTTCTGCGCGTGCGCATGGGGGCGGGTGCCACCTGCAGGCAGCCACGTCTGTTCATACGCAGCTCCGGGGTGATCTGTTACCTGCCCTGGAACCAGGGGTGCAGGGCCCAGCTCTGCTGCCTTTGCCCCTCTTTGGATGTAAGATCTCAGCCCAGGGCCCAGAGCCCCAGCAGCTGGGCCACCTCCGGGTGTGGCTGCCTCTGTCTGTTCTGCTGTCTTCCCATCCTCTCTCTCTCTCTCTCTCTCACACACACACACACACACACGATTAACTCAAAAAGGTTCATAAAGATACACAATTTAAAAATAAGTGTGTTCTCGTGCAAAAAAAATTTGAAATCCATGCACGGTTTTGTTTTTTTCTCATCACAGGCATTTCCGTGACTCGGGCAGGACGGTGCTGGCATAGAGGGCCGCTGTAGGAGGCTGAATGTTGGTCTCAGCCCTCAGGCCGGGGGCCGTGGCACACCCCTGCACCGCCCTTTACTTCCGGTGAACCCACAGTGATGCAACACGGCCAGCAGGACGCAAGGAGAGACAAAGTGACCACAGGCTTGCAGTGAGCTTGTGAGACAGGGCCTGGGTTACAACCAGCCGTGCCCCGGCAGAACACAGAGAGCAGGCTTGCTCCACTCCACTCCACCGGGGCCGCGGCGAACGGACGTGGTGCGGCTCACCCTGCACACGGGAACACTTCTCTAGAGCGTTTAAATCCAAATGAAAAAATATGCATATATATGAAAGCGGAAATAAATTTGCAAAAGACGCTCGAAGCTTCCAGGCAACGGGAAGTCATGAAGGAAGCGGACAGATGGCTGGGGCTGGAGAGCGACTCCGCGAAGCTGTGTCGTAAAGCGAGATAAGCAAATTGAATATGAAACATGGCACCTGCCGAAGACCGCACTGACGTTCTGCTCCCGCGCTGGTGACACCTGCCGAAGGAGGGCAGGGAAGCCCACCGTGGAAGCGGGGTGGGCGGGCGGTTCTCAGACCCCCCGGGAGGATGTCAGGATGAACAGAGACAGGAAGAGACTCCAGGAAGTCCAGGGCCCAGGGGAGAGGGGAGCAGAGCCCCAAGCCGAGGGCCCGCAAGGAAGCCAACTCCGTGTTGAGGACCAGGAGCCCATGCCCCAGACTTCATCAGCCAGGAGATGCCCGACCAGAACCGCACTGGCTGCTTTGGGCCAGGGTCGACAAGCCCAGTGCAAGCTGGCGTGGGTGTTTCCAGGAGCTGCAGAACCAAGGCCACGCCTCCAAGCCTGCACGCAGCAGATTGTCCAGCCCCCAGGTCTCCGGTCCCTTGTGCTCCTGGGGTCACCACCAGGCACCAGGGCCATTGATCGAGGAAAGAGCCTGGACCCTGGATCTTTGGGACTGGACTGGGGGGGCTCCTATCACAGTGCCTTGAACTGGGGGCAGCGGGAGGCAGACTTGTTTGCTACAAAAACACCAAATTGGAAGATTCAAAGTCCTGGGGCCGGCGCTGTGGCACAGCAGGTTCCATTGCTTACACTGCCTGCATCCCATTTGGGCACCGGTTCAAGTCCCGGCTGCTCCACTTCCCATCCAGCTCTCTGCTAATGCGCCTGAGAAAGCAGCAGAAGATGGCCCAAGTGCTTGGGCCCCTGCACCTGCGTGGGAGACCCGGAAGAAGCTCCTGGCTCCTGGATGATGTGGCCATTTGGGGAGTGACGTGGAGGGAGGATCTGTCTCTCTCTGCTCTGCCTTTCTGAATGAACAAATATTTAAGAAAGAAGAGGACTGAGCGTCTGAGGCGTCGGTGGACAGTGGGATGGGGGGGGGCGGGCCACGAAGCGACTCCATGGGAACGAGGGAGAGAAAGAAGCGTTTGCGCTGTGCTATTTAGAAGGACGACAGATTACGAAACAGTTTGTTTTCGCTCACATTCGCCCAACGCCGGCTCCGACTGCAGCCTTTTTTTAATTCTTCGCGTGAACAAAGAGGGCCGTAATTTCTCTGACAAGATCGTCTGATGGCGCACACAACAGCCTTGATTTCACGTTCGACTTTCGCCGCGCAATCAGAGAGAGGACATCTTGGCAAAAAATATTTGAAGGCGTCATCAATTTTCCCAGTGGCCTGTCTTAATCCTCTAACATTCAGATCTCTCTCTCTGGTGAAGTGCCTGTCACTTCATCAGCCTGGTGGCTTCTCTCGTCTGTAATTGTTAACGGGCGGAAACCCCACCAGCTCCTCATTTGCCGGCAGCCTCGCTTGCGATTCAAGTAATTCTCCATAATCATTTCGATCAACCTCGGGAAATTGTGCTTCTTCGGCAGAGTTTGCAAGTGGCTTGCGTTATACCCCAGTGCGCTGGCAACATATGGCCGCGAGGAACAGGCAGACCCGCAGATAGGATGAGAGAGAGAGGAGCGACCCGCGGATTCAAAAAAAGTTTTAAATGTTTACTTGAGAGGCAGACAGACAGACAGACAGACAGAGAGCTTCCACCTGCCAGCTCACTCACCAAATGCCTGAAGGGCCCAGGCCCAGGCCGGGGGCGGAGTCAGGAGCCGGGACCTCAATCAGGGTCTCCCACGTGGGTGGCAGGAGCCGCCCGCCTGCTGCCTCCAGGGTGTGCACTCAGGGGCTGGGCCTGGAGCACAGCTGGGGGCTGGCATCGTGGCACAGCGGCGCAGCTGCTGCTTGTGACGCGCTGTGCGCCGTTCAGGGTGCCTGCTCCAGTCCCAGCTGCTCCGCTCCGGAGCCAGCTCCCTGCTGACGCGCCTGGGAAAGCAGCGGAGGACGGCCCAGCTGCCTGGGCCCCTGCCGCCCACGTGGGGGACCCAGACGGAGTTCCTGGCTCCTGGCTTCGGTCTGGCTCCGACCTGGCTGCTGCAGTCATCTGGGGAGAAAACCAGTGGATGGAAGCTCGCTACAACTCTCCCTGGCCTCTCCCTCTCTGCTGCTCTGTCTTTCAAATTGATAAATCTTGGAAGGATGGAAGGGAGGGAGGGAGAGAGGGAGGGCGGGGGAAGAAAGGGGGAAGGGAGGGAGGGAAGGAGGGAGGGAGGGGGAGGGAGGGAGAAAGGAGGGAGGGAGGGAGGGAAGGAGGGAGGGAGGGGGAGGGAGGGAGAAAGGAGGGAGGGAGGAAGGGAGGGAGGGAGGGAGGGAAAGGGGGAGGGAGGGAGGGAGAGAGGGAGGAAGGGGGAAGGAGGGAGGAAGGAGGGAGGGAGGAAGGAAGGAAGGGGGAGGGAGGGCGGGGTGAGGAAGGGGGAAAAGGAGGGAGGAAGGGGAGGGAGGGAGGAAGGAAGGGGGAAGGGAGGAAGGGGTGAGGAAGGGGGAAAAGGGGGGAGGGAGGGCGGGAGGGAGCAGAGACTCAAGCCCAGCACTCCAGGATGGGACGGGGGTATCCTGAGCAGCGTCTTCACCACCACGCCAAACACCCTCCTGTGACGTCAACTTTTATCTCCTAGGCAACCTTACAACTTCGGGGTCTGAGATTGGAGGCTGTGGAAAGCAAGGATCCCTGTGTGTGACCCAGGGGCGTGAGCCACCAGATGTAAAGAACGTAAACGGAGCAATGAGGCGAGAATGGGCAGAAACAGAACTTGTTATGGAAAAAAGAAGTAGAAGGAAGGAAGGAGGGAGGGAGGGAGGGAGGAAGGGAGGGAAAGAAAGGCAAGAGGCTAATAACCATACAGGAAGATGCCCAGCCTCACCATACACAAAGAAACACAACAAAGCAAAATTCTACCATCAAATGTTTTTAAAATCCTAATTCTCAGCCCTGAGAAGGCTGTGGAAACCCAGGTTTTCCTCGTGCACTGCTGTGAGGTGTGAATTGGAAACGGCTTTCCAGAGGGCAAACGCAAAACCAAATCCAGCCTTAAAAATTATTTCCACTGCATCTGATTTTTTTTGTAAAGTCCCACGTTGCCTGGGCGTCTCCCCACAGCATTCAGAAAACGAACAAAGACTGAATCAAGTGTTGATTTTGAGGGCGTCATTTTTCTGGGGGAAAATCGTCTAGTGGCACAAAACAATACCTTTCACTTTGAACGAAGTTAATTGCTTTTCTGCGCTCGGGGAGACTCGCTCTCTCTCTCTCTCTCTCTCTCTCTCTCTCCCCCTCTCGGAAGCCACTTTGCCTGAAGGGGCCCCAGAGGACGGGGCGTGGGGCTCATCAGAGCTGCATCTGGCACCAACACGGAGAGCAAACGGCTCCCGCCCAGCCCGGGGCTCCCATGCCCCTGCCCCAGGGTCCTCGGCCGCAGGAAGTCTCCCTGTGCTCTACTGGTGTTGAGAAAGCAGCCCGGTGTGCACCGTCCCAGGCACAGGTAGCAAGCACCCGCCCAGGGCTCATCGCCAGCTGAGGGGGTGACGGGGCGCTGTGGCTTGGAGGTGGCCTATCACCCAGGGGTCCACGTGGCCCTCGGTGTGGTGTCAGGGTGCTGGGACCTTCAGAGGTGGGGCCTCATGGCGGGGGTTAGGTTGCTGCTCCCAGCAGAGACTAAGGCCGTTCTCACTGGACCCCAGTTGGTTCCCATGAGAACGAGTTGTTACCAAGAGCGAGGCAGGGGTGGGCGCTGTGGTGCGGTGGGATCAGCTGCCACCTGGGACGCCTGCGTCCCGTTATCTGAGGGTTGGTTTGAGTCCCAGCTGCTCTGCACTTCCGGTGTAGCTTCCTGCTAATGTGCCTAGGAGACAACGAGTGACAGCACAGGCACTGGGTTCCTGCCACCTTCGTGGGAGACCTGGATGGAGCTCCTGGCTCCTGGCTCTGGCCTGGCCCAGCCCTGGCTGTTGAAGACACCCTGCCCACTGCCGGCAGCAAGCCGTTTGGATTTTCAGCCTCCCAAGCCATGGGGCATATAAAGCCCTTTCCTTTAGACACCACCCCGCCTCGGGTGTTCTGTTACAGCAGTGGGAAATGGACTAACACCGGGAGACTTCAAACATCATTCTTTCTACTTTCTGTGGACTTCACGCATGTCTACAATGCTCAAGCACCACATTTACAATTATAAAAGATGCTTTTTAAAGGAGACAAAAAGAGATGGCACTCACGAAGTGCAGAAATAGAACTGGGAGGCAGAGCGTGGAGAGAGGATCCAAACAGTCTCCGGGCAGGTGGGCCGGCTGGGATCCGACAGTGAGGGGCCAGCACCGTCTGGGTTGAACGAGCGTTTATTCCTGGAGGCAAAGAAGGCACAGCGTGGGGAAGAGGGGGAGTAAAAAGAGGGGAATCACCCAGGTTCAGGGAGAAGGTGCCGAGCTGCTGAGTCAGCCCTCGCCTGAAGCCCCCAGGCCCTCACCAGACGTGCAGGCCAGTGAATTTCCTTTACTTTTCAAGCCACGTCAAGTTAGGTTTCCTGTTCATGATGACAAAAAGGGTTCCAGTAGATACAATTTAAACCGTCCAGGTGCACCTGCCGCCCTCCGTCCCACTTAAAACAGGGCCAGTCTCAGCCCCACTCTACCTGCTGAAGCCCCCGGAGGCAGGCCTCTAGCTCACCAGCATTAAAGACAGACTTACCCTAGGTCCAGGACTCAGACGAGACAAATCCCCCTTGCAGGACGTCCTGGCCCAGGGCTAAGTCTCCTACAGGGCCCCGTCCTCTAGGGGGTCAGCCCCAGAGGTGCCTGTCACCCTCCGTGTGCAGAGGGGTGATGGGGATGTTGTTAAACACGGCTCTGATCCAACAGGTGCGGGGTGCAGCCCGAGGTTCTGGGTTTGCGGTAAGCACCCAGGGGCTGCCGAGCAGCCAGGAGCTACCCGAGGACTGAGGACCACAGCCCCACCTGTTGCTCCCCATATCTGAGCACCGCAGTGAAGGGCTTGGAGCCAGTGGTACCGATGTCCTGGGACAGTCAAGAGAAGGCAGAGGGCAGGTGCCCAGTGCGTGCCCAGTAAGCGGGAGCCGCTCCCCTCTGACGGCCCAGCCGGAAGCCGAAAAGCTCCCAGCCTCGAGGAGAGCTACAAAGAAACACCACCTGGTCCAGAGGCTGGCCGTCACCCAGCACCCAGAGCCAGACTCCTGACACCCGTCCTCGGGCCAGCCATCGGGGCCCCACGGTCCCCTCCAGGTTGGCTCAAGTTTGCCTCTGCTGGGCCTGCCAGCTCGCCCTCGCCTACTCCCCCACGTTCTGCACCACCGGGGGCAGCCAGGGACCGAGCTGGGAGGCCCCAGGGGCACCCCCTGCTGCTCAAGGCAGAGATAGTCCAGCCTACAGCAGGCAACCAAAATGCCAACATCCATCCCACCTCCAGGGCTCAGAGGGCTGCCTGAGCTCACTCGCCTTCTCCTCTCTCCCCCGCTCCACCCCTAGGTCTGTGTCACTTCCTGGTTCCACAGCAAGCTCCGCTCACAAACCCCGCCCCCACTCTCCGGAAGGGAGAGGACTGGCCTTCCACACCGTGCCACTCCCAGGGAAGGGCGCGAGCTGCGGGCGTCTGCTCTGGCTGCCGCGGGGACGGTGGCCTGGGTGGCTTAAACTTTTATTTTCCCACGGTTTTCCCTCGTCTGAGACCAGGGCACCGGTGGGGTCGGGGTCTGGTGGGGACTCTTCCCACGTTCCCCGGCGTCCTCACACGCCACCCAGGCGTCTCCCCTTCCCACGATGCAGGCCCCGCCCTCACGACCCCATGGAACCCTGCTTACCTCCCAGATACCGTCACACTAGGAGTTAGGGCTTCCGTTGATGCCTCGCCGTCAAAGAGAACCCTTCTCACTGGCCCTCAGGACACGTGCAGACGTTGTGGTCAAGCGCCCTGCCCGCTGCCCCCGACGCCAGAAGGAAGCAGGTGTGGGCAAGTGGATGAAAGGGGGGTCTGACCGGAGAGTGGAGCAGAGACCATTCGAGCCTGAGGCCAGGCTGCTCACAGGACGGGCTGTGTGTGGCCTGGGCCCAGGGTGGATGGACGCGCAGGAGGGAAGCTGAGTCCAAGTTTGGCCGGGAACCGTGGGAGGGCAAGTGGTTCAGCGAATCGCTTATGGGGCCGAGAGTGAGGCTTTGCACACACTCCCTGGTTGTGAGGGGCTCCTTGTCTCTTGGAGCAAAAGAGCAACAGGTTCCTTTAAGATCGGATGTCTCCCAGGAACGGGCTCAGGTGCACGACTGGTGTTGGGTGCCTCCGGCGGGGGTCTTCTTCTGTGCTCTGGGTGGTTTTGTTTTAATCCAGAGGCCCACGTGGGGATCTCCCAGTGGGGGTGGATTGAGCCCTCGCTGGGGTAGGGGGAAGTGTCACTCTCCTCTTGGGCCAATTCCAGTGTTAAAGACAGGGGGCGCTGGCGAGTAGCGGCCCGGGAGGATGAACACTCTGCCCATTCAGGAAACCCTCCTGGAAATCCTGGTTGTTTTAAAGCAATAACAAAGTTCCTCTCCCAAGAGTGCTTTGGAGGGCCGGGGCCTGGGCTCCAGCACGGGGAACCCACCCAGGACACAACCGTCCTGAGGAGGTGCATGCTAAGCCAGGCTGAATCAAGGCCAAGGTTGGGACTTGCTGGGGGCCCCACGGAGCCTGAGAGCAGGCGGGAGCCTGGTGCTTCCTCCCCTGGATGGCGAGTCCCTCTGCTGGACTCCTCGGGCGTGCTGCTGCCGCTGAGTGTTGAACAGCAGCTCTCCGGAAGTGAAGGGAGCACCTGCCATCTTCCTAGGTGCCGATGTCCCCGCCGTGGCCCAGGGGAGGCTGCCGGGCTCATTGGGTCCCTGAGATGTGCAATGGGCACGCGTGTACAGGCACGGGCCGGCCCCGGCAGCCCAGCGCTGCGCTTGCGTTACGCCTGGGGCATTGCTGGCTGAGGAGGAAGCAGACAGCGGCTGGGGAAGCCGCTCACAGCAGAACAGTGGCCGAACTCCATAAGCAGGCAAAAAGCCCGAGATGGGGATGTCTCAGGGGTCCCCAGGGGTCCCCGTAGACAAGGAACCTGCCACAGACGGGGCTCGCTGCAGCCAACAGAGGCAGGGACTCTGGCGGGACTGGCTCATGTGGGTGCCACGTCCCAGACGCTGTAGGGTTCGTGCCAGCTTGTTGGACAGTCTGTGGCATGGCCCTGACCCTCGGGTCTCCCTGTCCCCCATGCCTGCCTGCCTCGTGGAAGGGGGATGCACACCTGGGGGCACTGGGGGCAGTGTAGGGATGTGAGCCCCCACCCCAGCGCAGCCCAGTGTCACCGGGTGCACATCGACGCAGATGGCCACACGCATCCAACAAAGGGCAGAAACTGCCACGGAAATCGGTCACTTCCTCCTGCATTGGCATTCCCTGGGCTGGGCAGAGACCGTGAGCGGGAAGCTGGGAGACGTGGGAGAGCAAAGCCATTTGTTTAATGAGGTGATCTTGTCCCCTCCCTCCAGTGCCAGGCAATGCATAAATTTGCAATCACCATCTTGAGGGTGCGAGAAATGGTGCGTGACTTGATTTTCTTTAAGTCAAATTCAATCTGACTCCAAGTCCCGCCCCATGGGGATGGTGAGAAGCACGACCCACCTCCAGGGTGGGGCTTGCTCCCCAGGGTCAAATGAAGGAGACCGCAGCTCCTGCCAAGTATGATCTATGTGGCCCTCACTGGTGCCTGAGGTCCGGCAGCTCCATAGCATCTGAGCTGGGCTGAGACTCGGGCTCTGTGCTGGTGGGGAGCCCTGGTGTCCGGCCCCCCATCCCCCACAACCCCCTCTCCTGGGGCTGCAGCCCGGGAGGAGTTCCCGGGTGTCCTCCTCCCGTTCCAGGACAACCCCAACCCTGCAAAGCCTCAGCCCCGTCTTCCCACGTGGGGCCACCGGCACCTTGTCCTCGGTGAGCTGAGCCTTCCACCCTAGAAGTGCCTCCTGGCCAAGCCAGTAGAGATCTGATTCATCCCGGCAAGGGACACAGCACACCAGCTACCACCGCCGGACGGGTCCTGCCGCTGGTGAACCAGGAAAGAGTGCGGACAGTAAGAGGCCGTGGGGAAGGGAGCCGGCCCCACATGCACACGGGAGTAAGTAGGGGCGGCTGCTCTGGGGGCTGCAGGGGCAGCCTGCCCATGCGGGTGAGAAATTCCAGTGGAGTTTAGAGAGGCCGTGAGCAAAAGAGCAGAGGACCTGCCGGCTGGCTGTGGTCACGTCTGCCCCCCAAGATCTGCTAGTGCCCCCTTCAAGGACGAAGCCGCATCCCAGGGTTCATGGTCTGAACTTCCAGGGTCACCTACACCTCTCTGCTCTTGGCCTCTCCCACCATCATCCGCCCTGCCTCATTCTACACCCCTCGCCCCGTCCACCCCACGCCCTCCTGCACTCCCAGTTGCCCACTGCAGGCCACCCAGACGTGCCCCGGGCGGCCTCCGCACCTGGGCCCCTGCGTCCGTGATGACAGGGAGATGCAGGGGCAGGCTACTCGCTAGGGACGAGAGGTTCATTTGGGATCACAGTTCTGGACTTACAAGGTCAAAGGCAGCTCCTGGTGGCAGCCTTCTGGCTAGCAGGGTCCCAGAGCAGGCCAGGGCATCCCAGTACAAGAGGCAGGAGCGCGCGTGGGCCTGGGGGGGGGGGGGCTCCTCCCTCTCCCTCTTTTATTTCTTTCTTTTTTTTTTTTTTTTTTTGATAGTGAGAGAGAGAGAGACAGAGAGAAAGGTCTTCCTTTTGCCGTTGGTTCACCCTCCAATGGCCGCCGCGGCTGGCGCACCGCGCTGATCCGAAGCCAGGAGCCAGGTGCTTCTCCTGGTCTCCCATGCGGGGTGCAGGGCCCAAGCACTTGGGCCATCCTCCACTGCACTCCCTGGCCACAGCAGAGAGCTGGCCTGGAAGAGGGGCAACCGGGACAGAATCCGGCGCCCTGACCGGAACTAGAACTCGGTGTGCTGGCGCCACAGGCAGAGGATTAGCCTATTGAGCTGCGGCGCTGGCCTCTTTTTCTTTAAGAGTCACTTATATAATTGAAAGGCAGAGTTGCAGAGAGACAGACAGAGTCAGAGACAGAGACAGAGAGAGATCCTCTATCCACATGGCCGCAAAGGTGAGGGCTGAGCCAGGTCCATCAGGTCTCCCATGCATTCAGGCCACCTTCTGCTGCTTTCGCAGGAGCATTAACAAGGAGCTGGATCAGAAGTGGAGCAGCCGGCACCCCAGGCACTCACGGGATACCGGCGTCTCGGACGGTGGCTTAACCCGCTGCGCCGACAGTGCCGGCACCAACTCCCTGTCTCCTTACAAAGCCACCAGGACGCCCTCACAGCCACCCCGAGGACATTATCCCACCCTGAGCACCTACCCGGGGCCCCACGCAACTGTGGGGTAGGATCAGGTGCCACCCTCCTGACGCCTCGCCATGAGGATGGCATTTCAACGCATGAGCCCTCGAGGGACAAACCCTGCCCGAACCACGGCAGGGTCCCTCTCTGCTCAGATGCGCACACACATGGACAAACGTGGACAGACAGGGGCTTCTGCCGAGCCTCGCCCCAGGCAGGTGCAGCCCAGGCAGCACACGGAATTGGAAATGAGCCCAGGAGCCACAGGTCGTGGCGTGTCTGCAGGTGCCACGTGCCTACTGGTTCTTTACAGCCACCTGGGGAGGGGAGCGACCCCTCTCTCCTGGGGAGCAGAAGCACTCACCCAGGTGTGCACAGCTAGCCAGCCTCAGGGAGGAGGTGCCCCATGTGCCCGGCATCCATTTAGCTCGCGGCTTTGTGGCAGGGGCCCAGGAGGAAAGCATGTTGGCCCCCGTCACGGGGAATTAGCCCAGATGCACCAGGTCAGGCCCCCTCCCAGCCCTGAGCAGCACTTGAGGGCAGGAAAGCCCGGAAAAGCACTACATGGTGGTGGGGGGGGGGGGCAGGCTGGTGCATGGTGACAGCCCAGGCGTCGTGCAGTGTACAACCTGCACAGCTGTACCCAGCAGCCCCGGGCGTCGGCAGGATCTGGTTCAGCCTCTGTCCACCAAGGCAGTGCTTCTCACACACTCACACACAGTGGGGGGTTCCCGAAGCCGCCGGGGGTGTTGTGAGAATGCGGCTGGGTGGGGATTGCGGCTATGCGAGCGTAACAAGCAGCCCGGCGGTGTGGGTGCCTCTGTCTGGGGGCCGTGCCCGTCTCCAGCGGGTTCACCTGCCCCCGTCCTTGGGTCCCAGCATAGCAGGGCGTCGCCACCTCCTCAGAGTCCCCTCCTGGGCTGCAGACCACCGAGGCCTGGGGACCCGGAGCCCCCGCCCGGGACGCCCACGTCTCAGAATTGACTCCCACCGGGCTTCCTGCCGCGGTCGCTGGCACCAGAGCAGCTTAGGGAACCGGGGGACTGAGCGAAGTTGTGTCCCCGCGGCCTGGGGGGTATGAATAATGGAAGTCGGATCCATAAGTAATTACTTTTTAATTAATTAGGAATGATGAATAGGGAAGACCAGGAGACTCGGGCGGGTGGCGGCAGCTGTAACAGCCTCGAGCCTTCCCCGCTCCCACTGACCTGGGGGGGGGGCGGCAGAGGGGAGGGGCTCGCTGTGGGGACAGAGGAGGGACAGCACCCGGGGTGGGGACAGGGTTGGGGTCCTCCCGGCAGCCCCCCACCCCATCGCGGTGTCCCGTGGAGACAGGGCCGCACTCTGACGTCCACCCTCCAGACTTCCCTAATGAATCTTCACCCCATTGGAGGGCGGGGCGTCTTCCTCTACACTCAGCCGGAGCAAAGCCGCTGCCCAGGGAGGCTCCGCCGCGTGCCACAGCGCCAGCGTGGCGCAGGGGAGCCAACGGCAGGCCCCGCCTGGGAGGAGGAGGGAGGCCGGGTGAGCCCAGGGGGACCGCGGGCCCCGCTCCGCCAGTGTCCTGAGCACAGGGCCAGCCTGCGTCCTCCTGGGAGGAGGCGACCACTCAGAGAGCCCTTGGGCCTGGAGGAGGTGGCGCTGGGCCCCAGTGTGGACCCTTGCTTCCTACAAGGGGGCCTGACTCCTCCCCTCCCCCACTGGGCCCTCCTGGCTCTGGGACAGGGCAGGGGCCTCCCCTCCCCTGCGGTGCACCAGGGAGGCATCGGGATGGGAGAGACACAGAGCTACTTAAGCTCCAGGAGAGGGGCCAGGACCGGGGCAGGGCGAGTGAAGCGCCGGCCCCAGGCCCAGAATCTAAGGGGGGCCCAAGCCTCAGCGTCTGTTGGCTCTGCCTCCCTGTGGACACGAGGGCGTCACTCCACCTGCGGCACCACTGGGGAACAATCGCAGGGCCAAGGCCGCTCACTACTTTTTTTTTTTTTTTTTAAGACTTACTTATCTATTTACAAGGCAGAGTTTACGAGAGAGAGAGAGGGAGAGACAGAGAGACATCTTCCATTCGCTGGTTTACTCCCCAGATGGCCGCAATGACCAGGTCAAAGCCAGGAGCTCCTTCCGGGTCTCCCACGCCAGTGCAGGGGCCCAAACACTCGGGCCACCTTCCACTGCTTTCCCAGGCCACAGTAGAGAGCTGGATTGGAAGAGGAGCAGCCGGGACTCGAACTGGCGCCCACACAGGATGCTGGTGTCACAGGAAGAGGCTTTACCACTGTGCCTCAGCGCCAGCCCAAGCTCACTACATTTTAAGCACCTTTGAAGGAGGAGAGAAAAACTAATGGGACCAGAGGGGAAGCCGGGAAAGAGAAGTGACGTTGGCTTAGCACCTGCTCTGCGGGCCAGGTTCCCAGCACACCTTGGCCCCATTTAAGCACAAACTCAGCTTCCCTTCTGCACGGCACGGGTTTAGCAAGAACTGTGAATGCCAAGTTAGGACCGGCCCCACCCCGCCCTCGGTCTCACGCTCCTCACCCCAACTCCAGCCCCGAGGATCCCGTTTCTGTTTGAAATTTGGACCGTTTTTCTCCATCATGGAGATGTTTTCATGTTAATTTTCAGTCTTAGAAAAGATTGCATTGCCTGTATTGATTATTAAGTTTTTAGCACTTAAGCCCAGTGACTTCCTCGTTCCACCCCACTTTTTGGCCCCACTGGGAACGTGTACGGGGCAGTGAGCACACGGCCCTGCCTTCAGAATCAGACATAACCACATCCAGTTCTACCTCAGCCAAGCCTCAGTGTCCTGCTCCCTACGAATGGGCAGCGGCGCCCCTGCAGAGAGAAGGCGGGACAAGGTCACAAATGCCCCCTTAGCGCCGCACCCGGCAGGTGGCTGTCAGTGGCAGCTCCCCCTCTGCCTCCCTCTTTCCCACCCCAGTCCCGATCACAAAGGGGCCTGGCAGCCCACGGCCCCCAGAGCCACCAAAGCTTTTTCCTATGCTTCTCAGGCACCGGGAGAAATTAACTCAGACTCAGCGGGAGGAGGGAAACTGATGGTCCCAGCTCTGTCAGAACCCGGCAGCCACTTAAACCTTCTCTGCCCCAGGGCAGGCTGCCCAGGGAAGCTGAGTACCGGTAGGAAACGCCTTCATCCACGCTGGGACCTGGTTGGATCCGGCCGCCCGGTGGGGACCCTGGCTGGAGAGGGGAGGTGGAAGGCGGGAGGAGACGCTGGGGTGTCATCCCCCTCTCTCCCTAAGGGAGACTGTGCCACTGGGCTCTGTCTCAACGCTCCCTCCTCTGGCCCCTTCAGGCCTAAGGGTGGCGCCCGCGTCCTGGCTGCTCCCTGGATGTCCCAGGACTTCCTATCCCTTCCTTAGCCCTGCTGTTGGCTTGGATTTGTGGCCATTGTATCAGGAGACAACTGGCATTGAGGAGAGAGCTTGGGGACGGGCGTTTGGGGGCCTAGTGGGTAGGACACCCGTGTCGCGCTCTCAGCGGGCCTGGGCTCACTACCCCGGCCTGGCTCCCGACTCCAGCTTCCTGCTAATGCACACGTGGTGGCCCCAGTCCTTGGGTCCCTGCCCCCACCCAAGTACGAGACCTGGACTGAGTTCCCGGCTCCCAACTCTGGTAAAGCAAGAAAATGTGTTTATTACTCTCACAGGTCCTAAGGAGGGGGAGGGGAGAGGGAGGGGTGGCATGCAGGGACGAAACCATGGGACAGAGGTGGGAGGGCTGTGGACTGTGGTGGGAGACGGCCGTGGTTTCCTCTGGAAGAGCCGGGCCAGGCAGGGCTCGCGGGCGACACCTGCTGACCTTAAGGAGCTGCAGTGGCCCCAGGGGTCCCGGGGAGGAGGGGCTGCCCCCAGCTCTGGCCCCCAGTCCTGGAGTAAGGAGGGCAGGTGAGTTGTAGCCTGGAGTATGAGAGCCCAGTTCACACACACACACACACACACCTCCCAGGAGAATTCCTGAGGGGTGGCAGCAGGAAGGCTGGAGGCTGGGTGACTCGGGACATCCCATCGCCTGGGCACACAGAGCACCTCTCTCAAGTTCTGCTTCCATTAGTCTGCCAGCTGCTGCCTGCTCTCTCCTACCCCTGAGGCTACTTGGATTTTTTCCCCCGATCTGGGCCCTGGGCCCCTCAGCCATCTCCTGGACCCAACACAGAACTGGAGCCTCTTCAGGGGCCAGTGTCCCGGCACAGCAAGGGTAAGCCACTGTGGGTGACACGGACATCCCGTATCGGACAGCCAGTTCCAGGCCAGCGGCTCTGCTTCCGATTCAGCTCTGTGCCGGTGCCCCCGGGAAGGCAGTGGAGGATGGCTCAAGTGCTTGGCTCTCTGCCACCCATGTGGGAGACCTGGATGGAGTCCAGGGCTCCTGGCTTTCGCCTTGCCCAGCCATGGCTGTTGCAGCCATTTGGGGAGTAAACCAGCAGATGGAAGATCAATTTCTCATTTTCTCTCTCCTCTCTCTCTCCCTCTTTCTCTCTCTCCCTCTATCACTCTGCCTTTCTTTGTTTTTAAAGAATTATTTTATTTATTTGAGAGACAGAGGAGTTACAGAGAGAAGTAAAGCCAGAGAGAGAGAGAGAGAGGTCTTCCATTCCTCTGGTTCACTCCCCAAATGACTGCAACAGCCAGAGCTGAGCTGATCCGAAACCAGGAGCCAGGAGCATTTTCCAAGTCTCCCACGTGGCTGCAGGGGCCCAAGGAGTTGGGCCATCTTCTACTGCTCTCCCAGGCCATAGCAGAGAGCTGGATTGGAAGAGGAGCAGCCAGGACTTGAACCGGTGCCCATATGGGATGCCAGTGCTGCAGGCTAGGGCTTTAACCCACTGCACCACAGTGCCGGCCCCATCTACCTTTCAAATAAATAAGTACACCTTAAAAAAAAAAAAAAAAACTCTGGAGCCTCTTCAGCACCCGCTGTGAGAAGTGTGTGTCCACGTTTCCATGGGCAACGCCCACCTCCCAGCACCTGCACAGGGAGACCCCTGATGTACCACTCTCCGTGCTACAGAGAGAGCAGGGACGGGGTCTCCCAGAATGGAGCCCAGCAGGGAGGGGATGCAGGTCAAGTCCTCAGCCACCCCGAGCAAGGCCACCGCTCTGTCCCTGCCTGACCTTGGCGGTGGAAGTCGAGAGCTGGGAATGTGTAGTGCGCCCTGCTTGGCGCTCAGCGGCTAACTGTGGTCAGATTTGATCATTATCAGTGCTCCGCACTTCTGGGCTCCAGATGAAAACATTGCACGGGGGAGCTGGTGGAAAGCAAGTCATAAATGCCTTTCCCTTTCAGCCTTAACACAGCTCCGCCACAGAGCTTGCCACAGTTAATTAGTACTCTGTCTCATTAGCACCTTTAGCGACTCAGCGCCACACAATGCAACTACCAGGGTGCACCAGGCAGCTCTGTTGGCTGCTGCCACCCCACCTCAGGGAGCCTGGGGCCTGGGCGGCGCTATGGAGAGAGGTGCCTCTTGGAGCACACGTGTTGGGTGGAAGTAGGGGTCTACCTAGCAGTGGTGGGAGCACCTCCTCGGACCAAAGAGCCAGGGGCAGTGCTCGGAGGGGGGGGTCATGCACCTGCAAAGAAACACCCACTGTGATGCGGAGCCTGGGAGCAAGGGCGCCCAGGCTGCCTCTCCTGATGCAGATGAACTCCAAAACGTATGGTTGAAGCCACAGCCACGACCACGGCCACGGCCACGGCCAGCCTCGCGGGCACATGGGCCGTGCAGCCGCTCGGGGTCTTGCCATCGCTGGGAGTGCGATGCTCTGAGGACGCCTTCGTAAACTCTTGATGGTTGCATCATTGGTGATCTTGGAGTGACGAGCAAAGAGACAGTGGAGCATGTCACCCGGGGTTGGAGTCCCCACGGGGCGGCCTCTCGTCCCCGGGGTGACTCTCAGCCACCCACCCGCCAGCCGCTCCTGAAACCGGAGACAATCCTGGGAACGGCAGGGGTCAAGGCTGGGTGCACGCACTCCATGATCTAAACTGAGAAGTGGGGCTCCAAGCTCACCCCACAAATATCCCCACCCCGGGGTGGGGGACATTGCGGCAGAGGGAGGGCAGGCTACACAAGAAAGGACACAGGCAAGGAAGACTAGCTTATTCGTTTTCTGGAAATTCTTGTGTGTTTATTTGAGACACAGTCAGACAGAGCTCCCCTCTGCTGGTTCACTCCTAGAAGGGCCAGAGCTGGGCCAGGCTGAAACCGGGACCTCAGAACTCCATCCGGGTCTCCCAGGTGGGTGGCAGGGACCCACATACTTGGGCCATCACCTGCCGCTCCCAGGGTGCATTTGAGCAGGAAGCTGGAATCGGGAGTGGCACTCGGATACAGGATACGGGTGCCCCGGGCAAACCCCGCCCCTTGCATTTTCATTTTTGAATGGGAGTCAATGAAGTATGGAGCAGCCCCTACTGCTGCGTCACGGGCAGGGACCTGCGCAGCCGTGACCATTGCATTCAGTCCTGGGACAGACGCAGGGAGAACCCACCATGTGCAAGGCTCTGGGTGAGGTCCCGAGGCCGGCAGGCGGTGGGGGAGATGGACGTCACAGCCCCCTCCATGAATCACAAACCTATGCCCAGTCGTCCCTTCCCTGTGGCCATGTGCCTGCCTCACTGCCTGCAGAAAGTCCCAGAGGGAGAGCCTTCTGCCAATTTTCACATCCGGGGCCCTGGCTGGAACTTAGCTGGGCAGGTGGAGAGACGGTGAGCTGGCGGAGGCAACCTAGGAGCAGATCAGATCTGGCGGGACTGGCCCGTTCCACGCCCGGTGCAGCTCGGCGGGGCTGCCCCAGGGTGGTTATCTATGAAGGAGCCGGGGTCGGCCTCGCTTAAATTCCTGGTTCTTTGAGGGTCCAGCCAAGGGTCAGGGGCCTCTTGGCTTGGCTGACGAATGGGTGCCCTTGACTCAAACACACACAGAATGTGGATGGTGGGAGGCCAGAGCAGGGGTGCAGAGCAGAAAACGAGGAGGGGCCGGCGGAGGGTGCAGGGGAGAGCAGTCACCGCTGTGGCACCCGGGGCGCCACTGCGCTGGGAACCACGCAGCCTACGATGGGGAATCGTTTCGCGGAAGGCCCGCCACCGCCCATCTCCCAAGGGAGGCAGCACCCCTGTTTTTCTAGGGGCCCCCCGCAGCCCGAGGAAAAAGGGGTTCCAGGTGGGACGCTGTCTCCCCGCCCCAGCTAGACATGAAGGGACACAGGCACCACACCTGCGGCTTCCAGGGGCAGCTGTGGGGGGAGCTGGCCTAGGGCCGTCCCCGGCCTCCTTGCCACCGTTCTAGGAGGATGGAGGGAGACAAGAAGTCGGGAGCGTGCGGGTGTGGCCTGCCAGCCCTAGCGGGGAGGGATCCCAGCGCCCACCCCAGTGCTGTCACCCTGGGGTTCCTGAGGCTGGCATTCGGAATTCTCCCCCCGCCCTGGAAAGCTGATGGAGCCCAGCCAGGTAGCCCCACCACGGCGGATCCCCCACCCCTCCCCACCTACGAGTAGATCCGTTCCCGGAGTGGCCCCCAGCCTGCGTCTGGGCAGCAAATTATCTTGCAGACAGACGGAGCACAGTGTGTCTGCGTGGACGCACTGAGTGACAGCACGGGGGCGGGGGAGGGGGTTCTTGACAGCACAAGAGCGTGGTAAGAGCCGACACTGGGCGACACCGCGCGAACTCGCGTTTCAGCGGCTCTGCCGGGGCTCTGATCCTCTTCCTCCTTAGCTCATCCCTGGGCAGAGACTCATATCCCCATTTTACAGATTGGAAGGCTGATGAGTGCAGACTCCAGGTTAGCTGCCCTCCCAGCTGGCTGATGGCGCAGCGAGGATCCAGAGCCCGGTCTGAACCAAAGACAAAGGCTTCCCCTCTGAGAAATGGGTCCAAAGACCTCAGCTCCGTCACCGCACGGGGCTGCGGCACGCCTGGTATCAAGGAGTGTGAAATGGATTGGAACAGAGAGGCACAAGACCCAGGCCCAGAGCTCCCCCCGAGCAGGGAGAGGACAGGGCGGGAGGTGGGCGCCGAGAGCAGAACTCCAGGGTGGTCTCCCTGGCCCACTCCTCTCTGCCAGCCGCTGTGAGCTTCTGATCCCCCACCCCTACCCAGGAAGGCAGAGCCCGGGACACAGCTCGTGGGCAAGGGCCCTGGTTCTGGGCCCAGTTCCTGCTCACCAAAGCACCCCCTGGGCGTGGCCCCCAGACTGCCCAAACCAGGACCCTGCCCGGCCTGGTACAGGGACGGTGGCCTGCAGCCATCTATGGCTCCCTCCTCGCCGCCCAGGCCTGGGATGCAGGGACCAACCCCCTGCCTGCCCCAAACACCAGGCCCGGCCTGGCTGCAACCAGTCCCGGCCAAGCCCGCAGGCCGCCCAAGACCAGTTTTTAATTCTTTTGCAATCAGCATTTTCCTGTCTTCATTTGCTGGTTGAATAATGCAGCCGGTAGGAAAAAGGCCCTGGGCACATTCCTGGTGCTCGTTTACAATGGAAATTGGGAAAACGGGCGAAACGCATCCTGCGAAATGCATTTTAAAGAAGATGATTCAATTGGATTTGGCACTCTCATACCCGGGACCAGAAGGAGAAAATCTGTCTATGATTTGAACATGTATAATTAAGATGAAAGCCTTAAGTACCGGGTGAATTTCTTAAGATGTCACTGGCTCCGTTGACTCCAGGCATTCTGATCAGCGGAGCAGAGAATTTAGTTCTGGAATCTGCATCGCTGCGAGTGAGACGCCTTTGAAAACCAGCACCGTGGCGCCAAGTCAAACCCTGACACCGCACAGCCCGTCAGATGGGGGGAAGGCGGCAGGCACGAGGGAGGCAGGGAGAACAAAGAAGCACCCGCCCCCGTGAGCTCCGTCTTGCTCCAAGGTGCAGCCCCAAGCCAGGCAGGCGGAGGCTGCGGGCGACTTCAGGTCCGGCCGGCACGTCCTGCTTGGGTCGCGCCAGGGCCCCGGGAGCCATTCTGGCCCGAGAGTCGACGGCCCACGTGGAAGGCTGGGACGAGAGACTGTCTAAGAGGCCCTGGTACAGAGGTCTCCCCTTCTCCACGATTCCAGTTACCCAGGGGGCAGCTGGGTCTGCAAATGTTAAGTAGAAAATCACAGAAATAAATGACTCCCGCGTTCTGAGACGTGCACCGTTCTGAGCGGCGTGATGACGTTTCCACCCTGCTCGCTCCCGGCCGGGACGAGACACATCTCTGTCCGGCGCGCCCGAGCTGCACGCCCTACCTGTTAGTCATTTGGCTGCCGTCAGACCCAGTGTTCGTGTTTAAGTAACTCCTCGCTTGCTTCATAAAATCTCCAATGTGTCAGGGCTGGCGTTGTGGCTCAGCGAGTTAAGCGGGCACCTGCGACCCCGGCATCCCCACAGGCCCAGTTCATATCCCGGCTGCTCTGCTTGCCATCCAGCTCCCTGCGAACGCGCCTGGGAGAACAGCGGAAGGTGGTCCCCGTGCTTGGGCCCCCGCACCCACGTGGGAGACCCGGATGGAGTTCCAGGCTCCTGGCTTCAGCCTGGCCCAGCCCTGGTGGCTGAGGCCATCTGGGGAGTGAGCCAGTGGATGGAAGATCTGTCTCTGTTTCTCCCTGTAACTCTGCCTCTCAACTAAGTAAATCTGTGAAAGAAAGAGAAAGAGAGAGAGAGAGAGAGAGAAAGAGGGAGAGAGAGAAAGAGGGAAAGAGAGAGAAAGAGAAAGAGAGAGAGAGAGAAAGAGGGAAAGAGAGAGAGAGGGAAAGAGAGAAAGAGAGAAAGACAGAAAGAAAGGAAAAAGAAAACAAGTATGAAAGAGTAGTGATGCTGGGGCCGGCACCATGGCTCACATGGTTAATCCTCCACCTGTGGCGCCGGCATCCCATATGGGCACCGGGTTCTAGTCCTGGTTGCCCCTCTTCCAGGCCAGCTCTCTGCTGTGGCCCGGGGGTGCAGTGGAGGATGGCCCAAGTGCTTGGGCCCTGCACCCCATGGGAGACCAGGAAAAGCACCTGGCTCCTGGCTTCAGATCGGTGCAGCTCCGGCCATAGCGGCCATTTGGGGGGTGAACCAATGGAAGGAGGACCTTTCTCTCTGTCTCTCTCTCACTGTATATAACTCTACCTGTCAAAAAAAAAAAAAAAAAAAAGTAGTGATGCTGGCAATTTTATCAGTCTTTTGTTACAATTGTCCTATTATTAGTTAACGTGGCTACTCTCTCATCTGCCTAAGTTGTAAATTAAGCCGTATCATGGGTGTGTGTGCGCATGTAGAACAGCATGGCCTGTGCAGGGTTCCACTCCAGTCGCTGTCTCGGGGCCCGTGGGCTGTGCCCCTGCGGCTAAGGGGAGGCCCGCATTGCGGGGAAGGCGTGGAATAGGAACCAGAAGAGCGAGGTCAGACCCCGGCTCTGGCTCTTGCCCGCTGTGGGATCTTGGGCAGGTGCTTGGCCTCTCTGTGCCTCGGCTTCCCCATCTGTGAAAGGGGGCTCTGTGAGAGAATCTCCCAGTAAGGAAGCCAGGGCCAGCCGATGCAGCTGTCCGCGTCGCTCCCAGCCCCCCGCACACGAGGGCACCCCTGGGGTCAGCGCCGTTCCTGTGACCGTACCCTCTCTCTCAAGTGTCCCCCAGGCCTCCGAGGCCCTGATCCATCTGGAGACAACCTCACTGGCAGCGTGAGACGGCTCAGTGACTCCCAGCAGCCTCCACGCCGAGCTGCAGGTTGGAGAGTGGACTCGCTGAGCGCGCGAGTCACATGATCCCGGCCACATGGGGAAGGAAGCTCTGAGCCCCGGTCACTCTCCATAGAGGCCCGGCTCCCTCCAGGTGGAAGGTGGCCACCCCGTGTCCAGCAAAGCCGCTCCACTGTTTCTCAGGGTGGGGGAAGCGTGGGGATGGGATGGGCAGAGAGAAGGGACAGGGAGAAGCCACTGCTGGGAAAAGCTGTGGGTCCCGTGCCGTCTGCACGTCTCGCACACTGCTGAAGGCCCCCAGAACCACTGAGCTCCCTGGAGCTCCGGCCAGAGCCTGCCCGCACCTGCAGGCAGCCAGCTCTGAGTACGTCACCCGGCCCTGGTCCCCAAAGCCAAGCACACGGCATCCATGACAACTGGAACCCAGCCGCCCGGCTCCGGGGAGAAGCCACAGCCCCACACGGCACAGAGGAGCCCCTTCTTCGGGGTGACAGCGGCAGCTGGGGCTGCGGCCAGGGCCAGTTCTACGCAGCTGGGGACGGCGAGAATCCAGCACCCTCGGGCCTCGTGCTGTCCCAGACCCTCAAGGCCACCTGCCCACTTGAATTCTAGGATGTTGGAGACACTGCAAGCAGCTTCAACTTCCCCAGCTCCGCCTCTCACCGGCTGCTGACCCCTTCCTTGTCCTCTAGAGATGGAGGCAGAAGTGCTGCCCCTGGAGCCCTGCGAGAACCCCAGCCTGGTGCCGTGGGTCCCAGATGAGCCTCAGCTTTCTCCCTCTCATCGTCCCGTCTGCCTCAACACGGCTTCAAGTGCAGACACACGCGTGCCTCGGAGGCGGCTCGCCCCGCACCATCACACGCACACGTCTCGCGGTGAGGATCTCGGATCCCCGTCCAGAGGGCGGGCAGAGCCTGGCCGGGGAGGAGGCAGAAGGAAAGCCCGAGGCCTCGCTCCCTCCATGAGCCGGGACCTGCAGCCCCGCCCCGTGCGGAGGCTTCTGATGTCGGGCGGTGTGAAAAATTAATGTTTCTGGTTCCCCATGCTTTGTTTCTTGCTAGTTACCTCCCAAATCAGGCATAACTGAAAAGAATCAAAGCAACCCCCAACCAGAGCAGGAAGGGACCAAGAAAATCAAAGAAAAGCCCGGAAGCCTGGGACTTTGGGGGACACACGGTGGAGTCCGCGGTAGGGAAAGTGCACTCGGCGCTGAGCCTCTCCCCGCCCCCCGCAGAGCAGGAAGGCCTCACGTTCCTGTTTGGGTTTGCTTCCCATTTTCCAGATGCATGGAATGCCGAGGGGCAGGCTGGACTCTGGGAGCGGAGACACAGCATCTGACCTCCTGTCGCGGCCAAGGCGGAAGGCGCTGGGGCTGGGGACCCTCCCACGCAGGACGTCTTGTCCCAGATCGTGGTGAACAAGGAAGAGCACCACTCTCTTGGGGCTTCTCAGGTGAGGTTCCAGCCAGGAGCCTGGAACTCCTTCCTTGTCTCCCACTGGCTTTCCGCTGCTTTCCTAGGTGCACAGGTAGGAAGCTGGATCAGAAACAGAGCGGCGGGGGCCCCAGCTGGCACCGGGATACGGGACGCCCGCATTGCACAGCGGCAGCCTAGCCCGCTGCGCCGCAGTGCTGATCCCACAAACTTACCTTGTTTTCCCATGCGCTCCTGTGTGTGTCACGTTCTCCCCCAGAGGCTGAGGCTGCTTCCGGCTCATCACACGGCCCATCTGTTGGCTCCCGGATCTGAGAAGGAGCCACTTGCTTTACTGTGCGACCTCCAGCAAAGAACTCAAACTCTTCACGCCACCTCCACCCTCTTCCTGCAAAGCCACCTCCTGCTACAAGGGCTCAAAACCCTGGGACTCACTCCCTGGTCCCCCTGCAAGGAAGTGGACATGGGACCGACTGGGGAACCAGACCCCAGGAGACTGGGGAAGTCCTCCAGAGCAGATTGAAAGAGGTGAAGGAGCCGGAGCTGCCCGGGTCATCTACGAACACGGGCGGGTGAGGGTGGAGGCTCGGAGCTGCCTCGGCCATCTTCTGATGGACAAGGAAAGGCTCGACCCCGGGAGGGGGCTGCCCGGAGCCCCAGCATCCCACGGGCGAGGAAAGGTGACTGACGTCACTTCCCGCTGGGTGCTGCTTCCTGCAGCTGAACGCGGCCCTCTGCGAGCCCTGGCTTCAGCCTGGCCCAGCCCCAGCCATCTGGGGAGTGAACCAGCAGATGGAAGACTCTCTCTCTCTCTCTCTCTCTCTCTCTCTCTCTCTCCCTCCCTCCCTCCCTCCTTCTCTCTCATTCTGCCTTTCCCAAAAAAAACCCGGAGTTTCTCCCTCCCGATCCAGAACGCAGCCACCTGCCCAGGGCGGCCCCGGGAGCCCGGGAACAGGCGGAGCAGGTGCAGGGAGCTCTCGGGAGAGGCGGGAAAGTGGGCGGCAGAGCCGTGAGCGGCTGACCCCTGCAGGAAGTGCTGCGGTGGCGCAAGGCCAGGGGCGCTTCCTTCCCAGCCCCTGGTTTCATGAATAAGATGAGGATGAGTCATCTAACCGCACCCCAGAGGAAGCAAACTGCCTTTGTCGGCACTGCTTAATGGTGGAGGCGCTAACCGGGCCTCTGCCGCCCACTGGAGCCCAGCCTGACCTGTCACAGGACGCGACTTCAGGCCCTGGGTTTGCCACTTGGCTAAGCCACGCCTCCGGCTGGAGCACCCCAGGCCCAGCACCCTGCGCCTCTCTACGGGGGCTGGGCTCTTCTAACCTCAGCTGTTTCCTGGGCGGGAGCCACTGGGCCCCCAGCAGCCAGGTGTGAAGTCACGCCCACCGTGTCCCAGACTCCGCCCCATCCTCAGGCACCACCCCTGGCCTCTGAGCAGAGGATGATGGGAGAAATGAGGCTGCAGCTGACCCTGCAGCGAGGCTTCCAAGACCAGAGCGGTGTTCACGGAGTTTTCAATGCTTTGGGATCCGTAGATTTTTTAGATTCTCTTTGAAAATCTTTGATACAATTTCCATGCAGTCAAATTCACCCTTTCTTAAAATGTGGCTGGGTGGATCAGAGTTTTCAGGCAAGCAAGGGGTCAGGTCATCCCCATTGCCTGAGCTTAGAGCAGACCAAAGCCCTTGGCCACCTACCGGGCAGGGGTCACCTCCCTCCCACACCCACTGCCCACCTCTCCCACCATGAGTGCTCAGTGGCTGCCCCCCTACTCTGAGCTGGGCACTGGAACGTGCATTACTGCACTTATTCCTTGGAAAAAGAGAAATTCCGAGGTAGGTGCTCCACTGTCTCTGGTTAGTTTATTTTTTCCGCTTTATCTGAAAGGCTGAGAGAGACAGAGGTCTTCCGTCTGCTTTCACTCCCCAAGTGCCCACAACAGCCAGGGCTGGAGGAGCCAGCCGGGAGCCCAGAGCTTGATCCGGGTCTCCCATGTCAATGGCAGGAACACAAGTGCTCGAGCCACCATTCGCTCTCTCAGGGTACACGTTAGCGGGGAACTGGAAACGGGAGCAGAGCTGGACTCAAACCTGGGCACTATAATATGGGGTGGGGTATCCCAAGTGGCATCTTATCCATGGCATGAGATACCCGTCGTCCACTGTCTCTGAGAGCTAAGAACACTGGGGCTACACAGCTAGGAAAAAAAAAAAAAAAAAAAAAAAACAGGATGGGACAGGTTCAGCCCTGGCCCCACAGACAGGGCTGTCCTGCCCCCGCTCGCTTGAACAAGAGTGCTGTGTGCTGGGGGCGAAAGGAACCCCACACGGCCCCTGCAGCCAGGGCTCAGCCTGGGACCCTGCTCTGCTGCTTCCCAGGGGGGGCTCCGTGCTGCCTTGCACCTGCGGCTGAAGATGCCACACTGGGCAGGTGCATGCAGACATGCATGGTCCTTGTGGGGGGTGGGGGAGAGGTGGGGAGCAGATGGCAGGAGGTGTAAAAGAGGCCATCAGAGATGGGTCTCCCCGGCACGGCTGGGCTCTTACAGCAGTGAGGTTACAGGTTTCTCCGGACAGACCCGCACAGCCGACCAGTAAATTGTCCCCGGTGCTTGCTGCTGTCTGGTGCTAAGTCTCCAACAGAGAGAGGACTGGGAGGAGGAGGCAGGGAGCGGCGGTGGTCCAGGCACCTCTGCCTGCCCTGTTCCGTCCCCTGCGCCAGGCTCACAGCCTGAGGCTGGACACCAGGTCGGGCGACACCCACGTCACAGGCTCCTGTTACCAGCCGTGGACACACCTGGAGAAGGCTCTGAGCCCCGTGGAGTCTGCACGGCTCCAGGGGACGAGGCAACAGCAGCCCCCACTCCTGATGCTCGGCCCAGGGCCCGGCTCCTGGGACTTGCCCGGCTTCCTTGCTCAGGGTTCCGAGTCGGGGCGGGGGTTTCTGGCTCGCTTCCGCCTGGGGGTCCCTGGTGGAGCAGTCCCCTGGGCATCTGAGGGTCTCAGGATTGCACACGGTTCGTGTTTGCTCTGCCAGCCCCTAGCAAGTGCCTGGTTTAATAAGAAGCATGAAAGCAGTGTTTAATGGAAGGCGAGAGGGAGGCGTTCTCAGAGGGAGGCGTTCTCGGCTTCCTATCTAACGGAGAGAAGACTTAATCTCTTCCCACACCGAGGAGCAGGAAAGTGGGTTCCCACGCCGAGTCCCCATCGCACGCGCTGCCTGTGCCTTCCCGCGACGCGTCCTCCCTGGCGATTCCACAGGGACACTGATAACCGATCTCCCGGCACAGGACCACAACCGTCCACCCAGGTCTGCCCTTAGCAAACAGCCCTGTGTTTGGTGCCGTTCAGCCTGGACGCCCGGTGGGCGTGGACCCTCCTGGAGACTGACAGGGGACAGCGGCCCCCCGCAAACACCCTGGGAGCCCGCGGTGTCAGGAGCGCCTCTCCTGGTGCCAGGCTGGTGCAGCCGGGTCTGTGGCCGCACCCCCCCCAGGAGCGAGCACGAGGCCGGGGTGCGTGGGTGTGCAGGGCTCATGGAGCCCACACGTGCCCCTGGCGGAGTGTGAGGCAGGGCGGAAGGGGCTTTATTAAGATGGATGCCAGAGCTCCGGTCAGCCCTGGCCCGGCAGCTCCCACTGAATTATTCAGTGTCATTTGCAAGGACGCCGAAGGCCCCGCCATTTGCTCACCGGCAGCTTGCGGCGGGGAGGGAGCACAGCCGGGGTGCAGTGCTGGGGTGGGGGCGGGGAAGCCATGCCCACCTGACCCCGTCCATCTCCTCCGTGGTCCGAGCTCCATTCTCGTCCCCCTGCCGGGGCCTCTGAGTCCAGTGGGGCCGTCAGGGCTGCCGGGAGCAGCAACTGCGGTCATTGGTTCTGTGCAGGGTCACCCCGGGACCCTGCCACAGAGGTGCCGGCAATGCCCGTATGTAAATGAGCGCGAGGCCCAGGGGGTTCATTGCCACTGGTGAGGCAGCTGTGGGGGTGCAGCCTCTGGGTGACTCCTTCCTCTGGAGCAGCCTCTGGGCCCTGCTGCATCGACTAAGTGACGGGGCACCCACACTCTGCGTGTCACTGCACCCCCCGTGTCACTGCACCCGCTCTGTCACTGCCCCTACCCTGTGTCCTGCACCCACCCTGTGTCCTGCACCCACTCTCTGTGTCACTGCCCCACTCTGTGTCCTGCACCCACTCTCTGTGTCACTGCCCCACCCTGTGTCACTGCCCCACCCTGTGTCACTGCCCCACTCTCTGTCACTCACCTACTCGCTCTGTGTCATTGGCACCCTCTGTGTGTCACTGCGCCCACTCTCTGTGTCACTGGCACCCCCCGTGTGTCACTGCCCCACTCTCTCTGTGTCACTATCCCCACTCTCTGCGTCACTCACCCACTCTCTGTGTCACTGCACCCACTCTCTGTCACTCACCCACTCTCTGTGTCACTGGCACCCCCCGTGTGTCACTGCACCCACCCTGTGTCACTGCCTCACTCTCTGTGTCACTGCCCCACCCTGTGTCACTCACCCACTCTCTGTGTCACTGGCACCCCCCCCCCCCCGCCATGTGTCACTCACCCACTCTCTCCAGGCAGCAGGGGAAATGTTACCTCATTAAGTTGTTTCTCAAAACATTTGTCACAGGAACACAGGACGGCTGGGATCTGATCACAGCCACACGCAGGCCCGAGTCAGTGGCCGGCCCGAGACCTCGCGGTCACTGACTGTGGGTGAGTAGAGCTGGCGCAGGGGAGAAGCGCCTGGCCTCCGTTTCCCCCTGGCCTGGGGCTTGTGCTCGGAGAGCCCCCCTGAGCTCACTGCAGCCCAAACCCTCAGAGGGGCCCACACACAGCCCCCGGCCCCTCAGTGTGCCCCAGGCCTCGCCCACCCCACACGTCCCACCTCGGAGGCTGGGAAGCCCAGCTCCACCCGGCAGAGAGAGCCAGGTCTCCGTCGAACTCGCCGGTTCTACAGAGGAGCTGGAAGCCGTCCTGGCCACAAAGCTGCTTCCCGGCCCAGCGGGGGCTTCTCTCCGGAGCTCCCAGCCTGGCCTCCTCTCGCACCTGCCACGGGCGGCTCCATCGGGAGTAACTGTTACCCACGCACCCTGCACCCAGTGTCCTTCTGAGCCCCGAAAGGGGTGGCAAGAACGCGTGGCCCCGCTGTTTATGGAGAGCCCCCGGTGGCGTTAGCAGCCTAGGATGTGGTAAAATATAGATGAGGGGAGAAAGCCGGGCCATGCACCGCCATTTGTCCTGCTCCGAATGTCATTACGCGTTCCGCCGCAGCGTATTATCGAGATGATTAGTGACATCAAATGACTTCTGAAAAATGATTATGTGCCATTAAAAGCATTAGTCTGTCTGAAAGCAGCACAAACAAATGGCCGTGCGGGGATGAGTCATTAGCCGGGGAGTCGGGGTGACATGACTGGCGCGGCTGCTGTGCCAGGCAATTAGCACGGCCAACAGGTGGGGGCGGGGCCCGCAGCACTGCCCGGCGACCCCGGAGCCCTGGGACCAAGGGGGACAAAGGGCTGAGGGGTGCAAACTCGGGCCGAGGGGTGCAAACTCGGGCCGAGGGTCTGGAGTTGGCTTCGGGGGCCCCGCCTGCCCCAGGCTGGTGTTGGCGAGGTCACAGCTGTCCCCAGCGTCGGGCAGAGGGATGTGGCTGGAGGAAGCACGGTTCGGTTCGTGGGGAAGCAGAGGGGCGGGGCTGGGCTCAGCCCCAAAGGTGGGAGGCGTGCGGGAGGAAGACCATGGCAGGGGTCCTCCGGGGAGGTTTTTTTAATCGATTTCAGAAGTTAAAAAAAAATTGGCTCGGGAATCACATTGTAACTTAGAATGACAGGAACGTTTAGAGAAGCTATCATTTGCAAGATTAAAAAACATTTTCTGAGCATATACCAGCAAAATTGCTCGCATGCGACAGCAAAGAGAGGAAGAATGGGGAAAACGCACCAACAAAAGCAGCACCCGAGCTGCACATGCGCAGTGCCACTCCCGGGGGCCTCCAGGAGCTGGGAGGGGCGAGCGGCCCTGGCCGGCCCCTCCGTCCGCATGGACAGCTGGCCAGCCCGTCCGTGGGCCTGTGAGCCGGGGAGAGGCCGCCTCAGAGCAGGGCGGGCGGGTGCCACCAGTGACGAGACCGCCCTGCCCTGCCCTCCGTCCGTCTTCCCTCCCTCGCTCATCCTTCGTCTTGTGCCCCCAACCTGGCCCCCAGCCTGGCCCTCTGGTGGTCGCCAGGTGCGCCAGGCTCCAGCTAGCACCGACCACCCGGCCCTGCTGGAGCACAGAATCTGAGCCCAGCGAGCAGCAAGGGCCCCGCCCTTCGTTACCCGCCCTCGTGCCAATGGCCGCCCCGTGCGGCAGGTGCGATCATTCCCGGCTGTATTCGCTCTCTGCCTCCGTCTACAAAGTACACGACGCAACTCACTTTATTTCTTTGCTACTTTTAAGATTTATTTATTTTGAAAGGCAGAGCTACAGAGAGAGCGGGAGAGACCAAGACAGAGAGAGGTCTTGCACCTTCTGGAAGATGGCCACAACGGCCAGGGCTGGGCCAGGCTGAAGCCAGGAGCCAGGAGCTCCATCCAGGTCTCCCACGTGGGTGCAGGGGCCTCAGGACGTGGGCCATCCTCCACTGTTCTACCATGTGCTTTAGCAGGGAGCTGGGTCAGAAGTGGAGCAGCCAGGACTCTAAGCAGGGCTCAAATGGGATGCCGGTGTCACAGGTAGTGGCTTTAACCCACGGCACCACAACACCAGCCCCAACAAGTAGCTTTAGAAAGAGAGATTGGGGCCAGCACTGTGGCACAGGGGGTTAAAGCTCTGGCCTGAAGCTCTGGCATCCCATATGGGTGCTGGTTCTAGTCCCGGCTACTCCTCTTCCAATCCAGCTCTCTGCTGCGGCCTGGGAGAACAGTGGAGGATGGCCCACATCCTTGGGCCCCTGCATGCGTGTGGGAGATCTGGAAGAAGTTCCTGGCTCTCAGCTTCGGATTGGCGCAGCTCTAGCTGTTGCAGCTATCCGGGGAGTGAACCAGCGGATGGAAGACCTTTCTCTCTGTCTCTACCTCCCTGTAACTCTATCTTTCAAATAAATAAAATAAATCTTAAAAAGAGAGAGAGAGAGATTTACTGAGCTCTTGGCTTTGCAGGTTCAAGGCCAAGATGGAGTCATTGTTTTGACCTCTGGTGCGGACAATGGAGGGCAGTGTTGGAGGAAGGAGCCCGAGGCCGGCCAGGAGGCAGAGAGAGGGGGCCCAGCACGGGCCATCCTAGCAGCCCTCTCAGGAGAGCCCAGGAGGCCACGGGAGAGCTGCCTTCCTAGGGCAGCCCCCAGGGACCTGGGACCTCCCCCCGCCCCACTCCTAAAGGTGCCACCGCCTCACAGCGGTGCCACCCTGGGCACCTGCATCTCACAAGTGAGGTGTAGCTCTGGACGGGGGAGTCACACACAGCCGGGCTCCACGCTGACCCCGTGGGCCCCTGAGCTACAGGAACCGAGGCGGGGACAGGCCTGGGCCCCTGGGGGCCATTGTGAGATCCATTGTACGGCATCTGGTGCAGGTGGGCCAGGTCTGCTCGCCACCCCTCCGTGGGCCGGAAGTGTCCTTCCTGTACCTGGAGGAGAGGTCCCGGGACCCGGGGGGGGGGGGGCAAGCAGGGTCTCCTTGAACACAGACTCATGTCCTTGAGCTTCGGATTTGTCTTCAGACACAATAGAGAGGCCAACCCAGCCATGCAGACCCCAGGCCGGTGATGGCCCTCAGGCCAGCGCAGGAGAATGGCCTGGGGAGATTTTAACAACTGGCTGAGGCAGGCCCAGCCCTGGGGGTTGAGAACCCCCCCACTCCTGCTCTGGCCCAGCCCTGCCTGTCAGGGGAGCCCAGGCTGGCCCAGCAGCTCCAGGCACGGCCGGCCAGGAGCCTCTGCAAAGCAGCCCTCCCCCGCTCTTGCCTTCTCTCTCTCTCTCTCTCCAGTCCAGAAGTCTCTGCCTCCCACCTTCCACTCCAAGGCCAACTGAAGTGTGGGGGCCACAGAAGGCCCGCTGAGCCCGGAGGCTGTCAGCTCTGATTGACACCTGTCACAACCCCTGCTGCTCAGCGCCTCGGAGGCCGGGCCCCGCGCCAGCCGGCGTCTCTGCGGCCTCAGCCTCTCCAGGAGTGTGCACCACGTCTAGAAAGTGGCCGAGCGCCAGAGGTCCTGCCTGCCTATCTCCACCCCCACCAGGCCCCACTGGGGTCGGCCGGCTCACTCTGGGGAAGCCGGACGCACTTGAGCCATCTTCGTGAACTTGGCCTTGTGGTTCTCGTTGCTTTGAGGGGCAGGGCGCTGACAGCCGCTTGGAGAGCCTGGACTGAAATGCTTTCTCCCACTCCCTACTGCGTTCTGCTAAAACCAGGAACTCTCCCCTCTGTGTCTTTGCCTTCTCCTCTCCCTTCTGGCTACACAGAGAGCAAAGTGCTTTCGGATTTTGTCTCTGTCTCTCAGCTACCATGGGTCAGCAAACGCTGCTGAGGTTCAAGTCCAGCTGCTACAAAGATTAAAAGTGGCTGGTTGGGGGCTGGCGCTGTGGCGAAGCGGGTAAAGTCACCGCCTATGACGCCAGCATCCCATGTAGGCGCTGGTTCGAGTCCCGGCTGCTCTACTTCTGGCCCAATTCCCTGCTAATGCACCTGGGAGAGCAGCAGAAGATGGCCCAAGTGCCCGGGCCCCTGCACCCACATGGGAGACCCAGAGGAAGCTCCTGGCTTCAGATCGGCCCAGCTCCAGCCATTGTGGCCATTTGGGGAGTGAACCAGCGATTGAAGACCTCTCCTCGTTCACAAAACTCTCCCCTGGAGCAGCCCAGGGGTAGCACAGACCCCGCTGGAGCCATCTGATGCCCGCCCCCCTCCATACAGTATCCCGGCGGGGCTCAAACACAGGGCAGAGCGAGTCACTCAGTACCCGGGGGCAGCAAGGGCTCCATGACTGTGTCCTCTGCAGCTCCCCTGGGAAGACCCCCAGCGTGATGAGGGCAGGGTCCTTGGTATGGGATCAGCGCCGCCCTTATAAGAGACACAGAGTGTGTTCTCTCTCTCTCTTCCCCTCCCCCCCTTCACCATGTGAAGACATAGAAGGCAGCCATTGGGACAGCAGGTTAAGCTGCCGCCTGCAACGCCATCCCATTGAACACTGGTTCGAGTCCAGGCTGCTCCTCTTCCCATCCAGCTCCCTGCTAACACTCCTGGGAAAGCAGCGGGAGATGACCCAAGTGCTCGATTCCCTGCACCCACGTGGGAGCCCCAGATGGAGTTCCAGGCTCCTAATTCAGCCTGGCCCAGCCCCTGCTGTTGCAGCCGTCTGGGGAGTAAACCAGCGAGTGGAAGATCTCTCTCTCTCTCTCTCTCTCTCTCTCCTCTCTCCTCCACTTCCCCCATGCAAGGACATCTCGAGCCAGGAGGAGGGGCCTCTTGGTCCCTGACCCTGCGGCTCCCTGGTTTCACACTTGTAGCCTCCACAACAGCAGGTGGATAAAGAGCTGGTATCTAAGTGCCCCAGGCGATGGAGTGTGTGTACTGCAGCCTGGCGGGGCGGGGGGGGGGGGCTCCCAGGACCCTAAGAGATGTCTGCGCTGTTGGCCCCTGGACCCCACTTTGAGAAATGGACCCAGACTGCCCCAGTAGGCGACCCTCATCCTAGCTGGCTCTTGTGTGCCTGGGAGAGGCCGCCGACGGGGGAGCTGCTGGCCGGGGTGCGCACTGTGCAGTGGGACAGAGCCAGGCCGAATGCGCCTCGTGACTCCCGGCTTCGGGACTCCAGGCTCAGCATTCCATCTGCTGTCCCGCTCACCTGTGAGCCTGGCCGAAGTTCCCTGCATGGAACTGATACGTTCTTTTATTCCCATTTTAGGGAAGAGGCGTGGAGGCGCAGAGACGCGAAGAAAAACCATGGGACCAGCCAAAGCTGCAGGGTGTGCAGCCAGGGGAGCCGAGACCCCTCTGTGCACGTCTAGCGCCTCCCCTGCAACCAAGGCAGGGCAGCCACACCCGCTGCCTTCCTCTCCTGGCCCCTCCCTGGCCGGCCCCCTCCTCCGTCCTGATGAGCAGCCCAAGCCCCCTGTAGACACTGCACGGGGGCAGCTCCTTCCCATGTTTATTGGCCTTGGGTCGATTGTGCCCAGTGACCTCTGCAGAGCCAGCTGCGGGAGGGCGTCCCCTTGTCCTGGTCCCGTCCACACTCGCCTCGGAGAGCACAGCTGCCACCAGTGACCAGGACCAAATCCAACAGCAGCAGCAGCCCCCGTGCCCCGTGGACGCCTACCTTTCGAGAGATGCCCCGCTCCTATGTGCCCAGGTGTGGGCTGGGGGCTCCACGCGCGTTTCCTTTTTTTAAAGATTTATTTATTTATTTGAAAGTCAGAGTTACACAGAGAGGAGAGGCAGAGAGAGAGAAAGAGAGAGTGAGAGAGAGAGAGAGAGAGAGAGGGGGGCCGGCCTTCCATCTGCTGGTTCACTCCCCAGATGGCCACAATGGCTGGCGCTGTGCTGATCCGAAGCCAGGAGCCAGGAGATTCCTCTGGGTCTCCCACGCGGGTGCAGGGGCCCAAAGACTTAGGCCATCTTCTACTGCTTTCCCAGGCCACAGCAGAGAGCTGGACCTGAAGTAGAGCAGCTGGGACTTGAACCAGCGCCCACATGGGATGCTGGCACTGCAGGTGGCAGCCTTATCCACTATGCCACAACGCCAGCCCCCCTCCATGTGTGATTTTCTTTAAAAATCCCAGGGCATCCCTTTAGGTGTATAATGTTATTCCCATTTGACAGCTGAGAACGCTGAGGCCTGAGCAGGAGGAAGAGCTGGATCAGGCTCGCGCCCCCAGGAGCCTGAGCCATGGCCCTATCTTTGGGGCCGCTTAGCAAACGTCCCTACCAGTGGGAATATCGAGGGATAATCGTCAAAGAAACGGAAGATCACGACTCTCGTACTTCAACACGTGTTAAAGATTTTATTAGACTTCATATTAATGAGCGAACCAGGCAGATGTTACTTCCAATTCAAAAGAGAAGCCCGGAGAGGAGAAATTTATCCCGATAAAGGAAAGTGGAAGTGAATCTACAAATAGACCAATCTAGCTTTTTCCGTGGGAAGAGGATTGTCTATTGATCCGCGGGCAGAATTTATTTGCATGCCTATAGACAAGAATAATTTTGCATTGCTGTCGGCTGTGTACAACGTACAGGGTCATAAAACACCTCAAAGGCACAGAGAGGCTCCAATCACACAGCCCTCAGGCAGGTGCTCCCAGCCATCGTCCCTGCGTGCCGTAGGAGCCAGTGCCGGAGCCGGTCTCCCTGACTGTGCAGTGACAGTGGCGGCTGACGGAAGGCACAGATGCTGGCACATGGTAGAGAGGAAGACGGCCCAGGCCACCAGGACGGGGAGCAGCGAGGAGGCGTGGACCCATGCATCAGGCAGCCCTTCTAAGGCTCTGTGCACACTCGGTCACTTCCTCCTCACTATCACCCCACGAGGAGGTTTCTCGTAGTCCCCCTCCTCCTGACCCGGACCCCAAGGACCTGCCCAGGGTCTCGCCACAGCCAAGCCAGACTCAGACATGGGCAGGCGGATTCCGGAGCCATCCTCAAAGCCCTGTGCCCTGTGACGCAACCCAGAGGGCAAAGCAGAGGTCGAAGCTGACAGGCAATGACAGCTCAAGACTGCAGGGGGCGCTGAGACACGTCCCAGCCCCAAGGCTCTGGGGCCCTGGGAGTGACTAGAACGTTCCGGAGCCTCCTTGGGATTTCTCCGGCAGCTCCAGCATCTATCCCAGCTAACAAAGCCAACACCCCTCTACCTAATTTTTTAATTAACTTTTTGAGTTACACTCGTTTTCATAAGAAATTTTGATTTGAGGCCAGGTTGTGGAGCAGTGGGTTAAACTTGTGATGAGAGCACTGGCTCAAGTCCCGCCTGCTCCTCTTCTGACCCAGCTCCCTGCTAATGTGCCTGGGAAAGCATCGGAGGATGGCCCAGGTGCCTGGGCCCCTGCACCCACACGGGAGACCCTGATGGAGTTCAAGTCTCCTGGTTCATTGCAGGCATTTGGGGAGTGAACCAACAGATAGAACTCTCTCTCTCTCTCTCTCTCTCTCTCTCTCTCTGCCTTTCAAATAAATAAAATCGTTTTTTTAAAAAAGAATCTTGGCACACAGCTATGAAGTGACAGAAGTGAGCTCCAAACCCTGGCCTGCCCAGAATGCGCACCTGTGTCTCCCGTCCCTGGACCTACAAGTGGGACTGTGCAGCTCCTCCCTGCTGGGTTGGGTGAGTGCCAGGTGCCTCACCATGTAGAGCTCGCAGAACACCTGGCACCCAGTGGTATTCGGTACGCCTTAGTATTGCCCAGTCCCACTCAGGAGCCCGGCCGGAGGTCACTCACCTGCCACCGGGCATTAGCGAATGGTAGCACGGGAGCCTGCCGGTGTCACCACGACCCTGGGAGGGCCCTCGAGACGTCTCCTGGTGCCTCCGCCCATCCAGAGCCCCGTGGGTGCTTCCTGGGAGCCTGGACCAGGGCCCCAGGGCAGAAGGACCCCCAGAGCCGCCTCCTTTCCCAGCCGGTGCAGACCCAGCACTCAGTGCCCACTCGGGGCATGGCCTCCTGCTGGCCAGGGTCTTATGCAAATGAAACTGTTCCCACCCACCGACCTCCCCACATGCATGCCAAAGCCTCTGCCATACCAGGCCTGCATAGGCTGCTGCCCCCGCTCCCCCCCCCACACACATACTATATGCAAGCATAAATCCAGTTAATGCATCCAAAAAAGAAAAAATCATCAAAATGTCAGATCTGCAGAGATGGTTCGATTGGAGGAATATGGATTGTCACAGAGAATATTCTCACTTTATACACCCCCCGGGCACACAGGAATTCATCAAACATCGTCACGGCACACAGTGTCGCCCGATCCCGGCGCCACTGTGACTGCGTAGGCTCTGGTCTGGCTCCCTGGGCCTGTCCCGGCTGGGATACAGCAGCAACGAGGGAGGCGGCATGGGTGTCACCAGGGACGGTGTCCGGGCCTTTTCCCCCCGGGTGAGGCCCTGTCCCGTGCAGCATCTGAATGTGGGGGAGGGGTGGCCACACCCATTTTCCAGATGGAATCAGCAGGGTGAGGGGACTCGTCCGCCAGCACGCTGGAACTTGAACTTTGACTTTCCAGCGTCAGCTTCAGGACCCCTCCCACCCCACCATGCCTCTCACTGCAAATGGCAGCCCTGATCCAGCCAGGACTGAGACAGGCAGAGTCCTCTTGGCTTCAGTCAGCACATGGATTAGGCACCCACTGTTTGCCTGGGCCTGGACACAGACTCAAGATGACCTGGACTCTCACTGCCCGTCTCACCGTGGAGCCAGGGGAAACCAACCTCTGGAGACTAAGAGCCGGAATTCTCAGAACTCCCCCGGGAGGGGCCGGTGCTGTGGTACAGCAGGAAAAGCTACCGCCCCGGGCGCCGGCATCCTGTATGGGCACTGGTTCATGTCCCGGCTGCTCCACTTCCAATCCAGCTCCCTGCTACTGCGCCTAAGAAAGCAGCAGACCTGCCACCCCCATGGGAGACGGAGGAAGCGCCTGGCTCCTGGGTCCTGCCTTCAGCCTGGCTCAGCCCTGACCACTGTGGCCATTTGGGGAGTGAACCAGCAAATGGAAGATTCTCTCTCTCTCTCTCTCTCCCCCTTGCCCGCCCCCCCATAAATCTGCCTTTCAAATAAATAAATCTTTTTTAAAGAGCAAGAGAGAAACGAATGCCATCCTGGAGACTTGACCCTCGACCCCTGAACCATTTACGGAGTCGACAACTGTACAAGGCCAAAGTCGAAGGACCCTGAGAAAGTAGCGCAAAACCTCCCGAGGAGCCCTTAGCCCTTGTGACCAGGAAGGGGGATCAGGCACTGAGCCCTGGGATGCACCTGCTGGGTGAGTCTGGGGGAAGACGAAGCCCGAGTATTTAGAACGGAATCCGCCAAGGTGTGTCCCCAGGAGCGGGAGCTCCGCCGGTCTGCCGAGTCTCGGTGTTCAAACAAACCTGGGGACTGCGGTTCAGGAAAGGGGCTCCCCAGGCCCTTGTCTTCTCCATGGGGGTGAGAAAGCCCATGTTGAACATAAGCTGAGGCGCCGGGCGCTTTCCAAGTGTGAACTCGGGTCGGCTTCACACTCAGTGAAATAAGGGCAGCCGTTAGCCCATTGCACAGCTGAGTAAGCAGAGGCACACAGAGGGCCAAGGGCAAGGACTCCTGAGTGCCGGACAAGGTGCAAAGGCCAGAAGCCCCCTCCTGGCCTCTCTGTCCGACTTCAAGAGGCAGGCGTGGAACGCGCGCCTCTCAGCCTTGGCCCGCCCTGAGTCTGCCCATCCCCGGGCTGGCCCAGAACGGCCCCCGGGGCGCGGGCTCTGATTGGTGGATCCACACTCCTGGAAGCAAATGCAAGCTGATGTGGTGCTGACGTCAACCCTCCTTTGCTCCCCGTGAAGTGTCCGGGCTGCGGCCGGCCTCTGGGGGATCCAGACCCGCTGGCTGGGCTGGGGCTGGCGCCTCCTCCTCTCCAGCCTCTTCCACAGTGCAGGTTGAAACCGGGGGCTGAGCAGGGCAGGTGGACCCCCCTGTCTGTACCACCGCCCCGGCAGAGCCCCCTCTCCCCACCCACCGCCATTTCTGGTTCCTTCTGATGCTCTGGCTGAAGCCCTCAGCAGGTGCACCACGTGGGCCATTTCTTTCCCAGGAGCCTTTGCCAACAGCCTGTTCCCTCGGAGTGAGGGGAACAGGACAGAGAGGCCAGCGCTGTGGATGGGCCTCATTCATTCCACTTAAGTGAAATGTTACTCATAATAAAACAGACTAATCAAGAAAAATTGGATCTGCTGTTGCCGGCACAGTGCAGACACAGGATGGCCACTGACCTGGGCAGCTTCCGGCTGGCAGCAGGTGGCTCTAAACGCAGCCGGCAGGGTCCCTCTGGGACCCAGGGAAAACCAGAGGAGCCATGAACGGAAGAAACCCCCATGGGAGGAAGCGGCAGCCTTGGAGGGGTTTGGTAAGGACAAGCCCAGGAGGGCCGGGGACAGTCAGGACTGGAACGCGGCCCCATTGCGTGCAAAGTCCCAGAATGCCGTGCCAGACGGGGGCAGCAGAGAGCAGGTGCAGGGGAGGTGGTGAGGGCCCCCCCCGGGGGGGGGGAATAGATTTGAGGGCCAGAAGAGACAGAGAGAGGCCAGAGCAGGGGTCAGGCAGACGCAGGTCTTGATGGTCAGCCAGCAAGGCTTCGGTGGTCGGAGCCCGGGGTGGGTGAGCAGGCGGCACAGCGTGCCGGGAGCCTGGGCTGAAGCCAGGCGCAGTGGCAGAGGCGGGACTCCTGGGCGAGGCGCTGGCGATGTCCGGCGCCGGCCCACGCTGCGTGGGGGGGTGTCCCAGGCATAGCAGGTGCTTAGCAGCACCCCGGGCCCCGCCCGCTAAGAGGCAGGAGCATCCCCAGTCACGAGAACAAGGCGGGGCTGCAGACGCCGCTACACAAGCTCCCAGCTGAGCCAGCACCGCCATGACAGAGGACAGGCAGCCCAGGGTGATGGCAGCCGTCGCTTAGAGAAGAGATCCTGGGGGGGCGGCACCTCTCACCGCCAAGTCGTTTAGACCCCTCGCTGCTCCTTCCTGCTGCACCCACTGCCCCCGGACTCAGCGCCATCCCCGGGCCGCTCCCACCCAGCTGGGTCCTGAGCAGCCAGCCCGGTAGCCCTGGCCCTGGTCCTGACGCTGCCGGGCAGGGCTGCTCTAGCCCGGACTGGTGCTTCCTGCAGGCCTGTTTCCTTCTCATCAAAGGCCCCTTCCATCAAATAAAAAAAATGCGGCCTCTGCCCTCCATGGAATATTACTCAGCCGTGAAAAAGGACAGCCGTGCTGACGCACGCTACCAAAGGATGAACCTCGGAAACAACACGCAGAGGCGAGGACGCCAGACAGAAGAACACGGCAGGATTCCAGCTACGCGAACACGGCAACCGCGAATCCCCAGAGACAGGGCGGGGGGAGGGGGAGGAGGACTGGCTGCTCAGGGAGCCCGAGGTCTCCTTCACGGGCACTGAAAGGGTTTTGAGCTAGGCAGAGGTGATGCGTGCCCTGACAGCTAGCACATTGTACTCTATATTTTTGTTTTTAAAGATTTATTTTATTTATTTGAAAAGCAGAGAGAGGGAAGGAGGGAGGGAGAGAGAGAGAGAGAGAGAGAGAGCACTTCCATCCATTGGTTCACTCCTCAAATGGCTGCAATGGCCAGGGCTGGGCCAGGTCAAAGCCAGGAGCCTGGAGCTCCATCGGGTCTCCCCACGGGTCTGCACGTGGGTGGCAGGGGTCCCAGCACTCGGGCCATCTTCTGTTACTTTCCCAGTTGCATTGGCAGGGAGCTGGATCAGAAGTGGAGCAGCCAGGACTCGAACCGGCGCTCCTATGGGGTGCCGGCGTCACAAGGCCAGCCCCTGAATTATAATTTTAAATTGTTGTTCTTTGTGCTGTGAGAGTTTACCCTCAATTGAAAACATTTGGAAAATGCCCTGCCCACACTAACCCTCCGTGCTCGCTGGGGCAGGCAGGAGCCCAGCTGGGGGCCCCAGAACTACGAGAGTGGGGTCTGTTCTCCCTAGAGACCCCCCATATACAGAAGACCTGGTTCCGCTTGGCCTGGGAGCCAGTGCCACACCCACGCGCTTTGCACACCCCAAAGCCCTCAATCAACGGCACCACTGACCAGCACCGGGGTCCCGGCGCCTCCTGACGCCCAGAAGAGCTGGGGGTACTTGGGGAGACACGGCCGGGTGACGAGGCTGCCCTTCCTCGCTCCTTGCACCCAGCCACCCCGCTCGTCCTGGCTGAACCCCCGTGGACAGGACTGGAGCTGTGGCACCCATGAGAAACAGGACGCGCGCCATCATTTGCCACGCCAGCTGTCCGTCACCGGTACTAAGTCATCACCGTTATCATCCTGCTTCTGTGGGGCGGGAATCGGGTGTGCCTCAGCCAGGCCCCCCTCTCGGGGCCTCGTCGGAAGCCTCCTGGGGAGGGATTCACATCTGAACTCGCGTGGCTGTCGGTCACATTCAGGTCCCCGAGGGAGGCCACACCGAGGGTCCCGGTCCCCAGACACGTGGGCTGCTCCAGCGTGTGCAGCCTGGGACAGCGGTGCCTGGGGGGCAGCAAAATGCTAGAATCTGGCAACAAGACCATGACTGTCACGCAGCGCGGCCTTGTCACCCCGCTGTGTCACCAGGCCAGTCCACGCTCACGGAGAGCGTGGCCACAAGGGCCTGGCCCAGCACGTGGGGCCCCAGGGGGCTGTCCCAGAGGCCTCCCCAGTGCTCGGGGGTTTTCAGGAGGTCCGAGCTCATCTCTGGAAAGGGAGTTTTCTCTGTGTGCTTGGGGGCCAGGGGGGCGGGGTTGGGGGGAGGTAGGGAGAGGGAGGGGGAGGAGAGAGAGAGAGAGAGAGAGAGTCCTTCTTACAGAGAAACAGCTGTGCTGAGCTTTTCCTGGCCAGGCGGCCCCAGCCGCTGGTCCTGGAGGCACAGCCCAGAGCCAGGGCTGCCCCCCGTAGCCTGGGCGTCTTCAACAGAGGCGTGAACAGTGCCGTCTCCTAATTCCCAGCACGGCCCTGAGCGCCTAAGAGGCTGGGAGCACGCAGGACTCAGCCCCAGTACTGGAGGCTCAAGTCGCCCCCTCTCTTCTTTACCCAGCACGCCCCCCCCCCCCCCGCTGCTACCGCGCGTGCACGGGTCCTGCACCTTCTGAGCACCTGCGAGGCCTGCCCGATTTCTGCTCATTTGCTACCTGTGTTCCCGGCAGGCAGCCTGGTGCCTGGCTGCTGGGCCCCCGCGGCTGGGGTGCAGGCGTCCAGGCAGATAAGGGTCCTCCGAGGCCAAGTCTCAGCAGGGAGTCGGTCCTTGGGTGAGGGGGGTGTTTCCCAGGTGCCTCTCATGGCCACAAGACCAAGCCGGGGTGACCGCCCCTGGGATACGCAGGTCTCACTTTCGTGAGCATCCCTCTCCCTTGGGGCCCACCTGTGTGCCCAGACAGACGATGAGCCTCCCGGAACCCTTTCTCCAGCGCCGGCAGCGGCATGGCTGGGCCTCGGTGGGCTGCAGCTGCCGTGGCCGGTTACAGCTGGACACCTGCCCCCGCGCAGGGGCTGACACAGCGGCGGCCATCACAGTGCCCGGGTTTCCGCTTCTGAGTCCAGCCTCCCCCTACTGCTCACCCCAGGAGGCAGCTGGCAATGGCTCAAGGGCACAGGTCCCGCCACCCGGGGGAGACCTGGATTAAGTTCCAGCTTCCTGCTTTCAGACTGGCCCAGCCTGGCTGTTGCAGGCATCTGGGGAGTGAACCAGCGAATGGAAGCTCCCTGTGTGTGTGTGTGTGTGTGTGTCTACCTTTCAAATAACAAATGAAAATAAATAAATTTTTTGATGCATACGTGCACTCTGCCCCTCCCCCAGGCCTTTCTCTGCTGCAACAACACAGCCATCTTCTCACCCCTCCCTTCTAACTAAAACTCCCGGACGGCTGGACGGTCCCCTCTCCGTCCCCTGCCACCTGCACGCTCACGAGGCACGCCGCCCGCGGGCCACCCACAGCAGCCCGACAGCGCATGCCAGGGGACAGTTTTAGAAGGCCACCCCCCTTGCCCGGCCTCCCGGGGTCAGGCAGGCCAGGAGCCGCCACTCTTCTGTGCAAGCCTGGATGAAGTCGCTGAGTCCCTCTGGACTCAGTGGGCAGCTCCTGGCCCTGAGAAGTCTTGGCCAAGCAGGGCCAGCCCCAGCCCCTGCCTTCCCTTCCCCACCCCTCAGCCTCCCTCTCCACCAACTGCCCCCCTCCGCCCCCAGCCTGCCTCCTCTTGCCTCCCCGGGCCCGGCTGTACCGCGCTGGGAGTAAAGAAAGCGTTATTGAGTTTTCGCAAGCACTTTGCATGGCGTCTGATTTACAATTCATAACCTGGATTATACCGCAAGTTCAGCCTTCCGGTCGGTGTAATTTACATCTCGTGCTTTCAATTCCCCCGGCATCTGAGGGATTGGAAGCGGATTCCACCCCTGGGGGCTTCCTGTTTGGAGGGGGCGATAGGAGGAGAGGTAAGAGATGAAGACGGCTCACAGAATGGGGGGGTCAGTGCCACGGGAAAACGAGGGGGCGGGGCAGGAGGCACTGCCACACCAGCAGGAGGGAATGGTGCGGGGAGCCAAGGGGACAGGGAGAGCAGCGTGCCTGGGGCTCCCCTGCGTACAGGGCCCCGCTGGCCCCCCGCACAGCAGGTGTGCGCAGACCAAGGCTGGCCAGGAGGAGCCGCCCGCCGTGTGGAGCAGCCAAGCACTGAGGTCGGAGACCCCGAGACGTTCCGTCTTCTGCACCTGTCTCTGCCGGAATCCCTGTCTTATGGAGCTATAGTTAATACACCTGACGATCCGCCATCGCGAGCGTCCGTTCAGCGACTTTCAGTGTCTTCATCCACGAGCTGAGTGCACATCGCCAGGATCAGCTCTGAACATTTCTGTTACCCTAGAGAGGCACTCTGCCCCCCACCCCGCCTCCACAGCCGCCCCTCTGCTCGTCCCTGGGGCTGCTGGAACAAGTCACCACTCACCCGGTGTCTTTAAAGAACAGAAGTTAGCGGTCTCGCTAGATGGCGGGCAAAGTCGGAAATCAAGGGGGCTGCAGGCCCTGGAGCCCCTTCCCTGCCTCTCCCCGCTTCAGGGTGTCTCTGCCTCTGTCTCCAGTCTCTGCCTTGTCTTCCCGTGGCTTCTCCCCGCTGTGTCTGCATCTCCAATCTCCCTCTGCCTTTCTCTTGGAAGGACGCCTGTCCCTGGGTTTGAGGTCCACCCTATGTCTGGGATGCTCTCATTCTGAGACCCTCAGTTTAATGATATCTGCAAGGAGCCTTGAAATAGATCGCATTCATAGCTTCCAGCGTTAGAACGTGGACCTATCTTTCGGGAAGCCACCCTTCAGCCCACCGTGACTGCCTCATTCCCCCTAACTGTCGGCAATCATGAATTTATTTTCTATCTCTCTAGATTTTTCTTATCCCAGGCATGTCGTGTGAAAGGAATCGTAGACTCTGGGGTCCTTTAAGGTTGACTTCTGTCACTTAGCACAATATTTTCAATAACACGGTAGCATGTATCAATACTTCATCTCTTCTGCTGGTTGACAAATAGATATACCAGCCCTTATCGATCCACTTGCCAGTGATGGACACATAGATTGTATCTCTGTCTGATGATTCTGCGTAGCACTGCAGCTACAAACTCGAATTACATTCACCATTAGCAAGATCGCGAGAGCTTCGCATTCGCCCTCTCCAATCCCAGGGCAATGGTGAGTAGGGTAGGTAGCTTCCAAGTGTCTCCAAGTGGTCGCCCACCTCCTGGTACTCCTGCCCTTGAGTAATGCCCTGCCCTGAGGCTGGACCGGACCCAGTGACTTATTTCTAGTCAATAGAATATGCAAAGATGGTGAGATGATGGGTGGACACATGCATGGGTGGATGGTGGATGGATTGGGTCAATGAATTGGAGGGGTGAATGGGTGGATGGATTAACTGGATGGATAGGTGGGTGGATGGATGATGATGAATGGATGGATTAGATATACGAGTGGATTGATGGATGGACTGTATAGGTGGATGGGCTGGATGGATGGATTGTATAGGTGGATGGGCTGTATGGATGGACTGTATAGGTGGATGGGCTGTATGGAGGGATTGTATAGGCGGGTGGGCTGTATGGATGGATTGTATAGGTGGATGGTCTGTATGGATGGATGGATTGTATAGGTGGATGGGCTGTATGGATGGATTGTATAGGTGGATGGGCTGTATGGATGGATGGACTGTATAGGTGGATGGGCTGTATGGAGGGATTGTATAGGCGGGTGGGCTGTATGGATGGATTGTATAGGTGGATGGGCTGTATGGATGGATTGTATAGGCGGGTGGGCTGTATGGATGGACTGTATAGGTGGATGGGCTGTATGGATGGATTGTATAGGTGGATGGGCTGGATGGATGGATTGTATAGGTGGATGGGCTGTATGGATGGACTGTATAGGTGGATGGGCTGTATGGATGGATTGTATAGGTGGATGGGCTGTATGGATGGATGGATTGTATAGGTGGATGGGCTGTATGGATGGATTGTATAGGCGGGTGGGCTGTATGGATGGATTGTATAGGTGGATGGTCTGTATGGATGGATGGATTGTATAGGTGGATGGGCTGTATGGATGGATTGTATAGGCGGATGGGCTGTATGGATGGATTGTATAGGTGGATGGGCTGTATGGATGGATGGACTGTATAGGTGGATGGGCTGTATGGAGGGATTGTATAGGCGGGTGGGCTGTATGGATGGATTGTATAGGTGGATGGTCTGTATGGATGGATGGATTGTATAGGTGGATGGGCTGTATGGATGGATTGTATAGGTGGATGGGCTGTATGGATGGATTGTATAGGTGGATGGGCTGGATGGATGGATTGTATAGGTGGATGGGCTGTATGGATGGATTGTATAGGCGGATGGGCTGTATGGATGGATTGTATAGGTGGATGGGCTGTATGGATGGATTGTATAGGCGGGTGGGCTGTATGGATGGATTGTATAGGCGGGTGGGCTGTATGGATGGATTGAATAGGCGGATGGGCTGTATGGATGGATTGTATAGGCGGATGGGCTGTATGGATGGATTGTATAGGTGGATGGGCTGTATGGATGGATTGTATAGGTGGATGGGCTGTATGGATGGATGGATTGTATAGGTGGATGGGCTGTATGGATGGATTGTATAGGCGGATGGGCTGTATGGAGGGATTGTATAGGCAGGTGGGCTGTATGGATGGATTGTATAGGTGGATGGTCTGTATGGATGGATGGACTGTATAGGCGGGTGGGCTGTATGGATGGATGGATTGTATAGGTGGATGGTCTGTATGGATGGATGGACTGTATAGGCGGATGGGCTGTATGGATGGATTGTATAGGTGGGTGGGCTGTATGGATGGATTGTATAGGTGGATGGGCTGTATGGAGGGATTGTATAGGTGGATGGGCTGTATGGATGGATTGTATAGGCGGGTGGGCTGTATGGATGGATTATATAGGCGAATGGGCTGTATGGATGGATTGTATAGGCGGATGGGCTGTATGGATGGACTGTATAGGTGGATGGGCTGTATGGATGGACTGTATAGGTGGATGGGCTGTGTGTATGTATGGATGGATGCATGGACAGGATAGTTAGGTGGATGGGTGGTTGTATTAGATGCATGAGTGGATAGATGGACAGGTAGGTGGGTGGATAGGGATTGGATTAGATGAATGGATAGATTGATGGATGGATGGATTGTGTAGGTAGATGGGTGGGTGGGCTAATGGATGGGTAGGTGGCTGGGTGGATGGATTAGATGGATGGATGGATGGGTGGATTAAGTGGATGCGTAGATTGATGGACGCAGTGTGTAGGTGGATGGATGAATGGATGGATGGATGGATACATGGGTGGGTAGATGGATGGACGAGTGGGTGCATTAGATGGATGGGTGGGTGGATGGGTAGATGGACTGTATGGGTGGATGATGGTTGGACAGATGGATGGGTAGATGGTTGGATTATGGATTGATAGATGGATGATGAGTGGGCAGGGCTATAGATAGACATCAAATAAGCACTTGATTTCTGAACTACACTCATTCTCTTGCTGGCTTACTGCTCCCTCTAAGGAGACAAGCTACCAGGCTGTGCACTGCCCTGTGAAGAAGCACATGTGGCAAAGAACTGAGGGCAGCGTCCGGCCAACAGCCCTCCCAGGACTGAGGACTGCCAGGAAGCACGTGGGTGAACCCCACTCCCAGCCAGACTGTGGCCCCGTGCAGCCTTGTGCGTTGCTGCTGGCCAGAGGACCCAGGTAAGCTCACCAGGACTCCTGACCACAGACCCTTAGATGACAATAGCGTGTGTGGGTTTAAGCCACTGGGTTTTCAGGCAACTTGCTATGTAGCAAGAGGTGATTAATACACTAAGGGGAGAAGAAAAGTGAAGCTTAGGAGACCATGGGCTGCTGGGGTGGTGAACCGGAATGAGGTTATTGGGAACTGGCCTTTGGCCAAGATGAGCTACTGTCTGGAGGGTTTTGGCTGGGGACATCCCAACCCCAAATTCCATGAACGACTTTGTTTTCTTCGTTGGGGCTGAGGAGAGGAGCTGCAGGGGCCGGAGTGGAGCGGCAGATGCTGTGTGCCACCCCCCTGGGCAACTCCACGGCACCGGAGGCCTGGGAGAAGGAGGGGGTGCAGTGGTAGCTCCAGATCCGCTCAAAAGCACCACGTAGAGTTAGGCCCAGGAAGCAGAGGCCTGGGCGCCCGGGACACTCTCTTTCTCGTGCACCAGCTTCCCCAAGGGCAAGGAGAGAGCAGTGTCCGACCGAAGCAGACTGCTGGAGAGGCTGAGCAAGCGCACATCCAAGGGCAAGAAAATGTCCCAGACAAGTGAAACTGTCCAAGTGTGAATTACATTCCCCAAGCGGCCACACAGCACCCATCCTCTGGGATCTTCTTACGAGACTGTGTCACTTCCGCATCAAGAAGTAGGGCGAGCATCTCCCTCCTCTGAACCTAAGCGTTCCTCGACCGGCGAAGAATGGCGGGAATGGTGCAGTGTGACTTCCGGGGACAGGCGTAAAAGGGACGCAGCTTCCACTGAGCTCGCTCGGGACGCTTCCTCTAGGAACCCAGTGGCCATGCTGGGAGGAAGGCCCAGCCACACGGAGAGACCATGGCCAACAGCTTCAGTTATGGTCTCAGCCCAGAGCCAGCGCCAACTGCCAGATGTGAGAGTGAGGAAGTCCTTGAGACGTGTCTAGCCGTCGTCTTACACAAGCCACGTGAGAGAACCCAAGTGAGAACTGAGTGGCCAAAACCAGTCGGTCCTGAAGGCTGGGAGTGATGGAGTGATAGCAGCGACTCGTGATTGTTGCTTTGTGGTTGGAGGGATTCATTACATATCTAGGACAACCTGCAGAAGGCAAAGAGGCTATATTCATAAAGATGATAGGTAAATGACAGGTGGTTGGTAGATAGATAGAGAAGATAGATGATAGACACAGAAGATAGAGTTAGAAATGACAGATGGAGATTAGATAGATAGGAAGAGAGAAAGAGAAAGAGAAAGAGAAAGAGAGAAAGAGAGAGAGAGAGAGAGAGAGAGAGAGAGAGAGAGAGAAAGAAAGAAAGAAAGAAAGAAAGAAAGAAAGAAAGAAAGAAAGAAAGAAAGACAGGCAGCATTGTGGCACAATGGGATAAGCCTGTGCCTGCAAGGCCAGCATCCCATATGGGGGTAGGTTAGAGTCCTGGCTGCTCCACTTCTAATCCAGCTCCCTGCTAATATACCTGGGAAAGCAGGGGGAGATGGTTCAAGTCCCTGGGCCCCTGCACCCACCTGGGAGACCCGGATGGAGTTCTTGGCTCCTGGCTTCAGTCTGGCATTTTGGGGCCATTGTACTGGTAGTGAACCAGTGAATGGAAGATTCTCTCTCTCCCTCCCTCCCTCCCTCCCTCCCTCCCTCCCTTCCTCCCTCTCCTATTCAAATAAAATTTTAAAAAGTCTTTTTTTAAAAAAAATGGAAAGACAGATATGTCAATACATGACTAGGCAGACAGATGGGTGAAGGATAGATGATGAATGGATGGGTGATGGATGGGTGATGGGTGGGTGATGGGTGGGTGATGGTGATCCTGGTGGTGGTGGTGATGGTGGCATTGATGTTAATTACGGTTGTGGTGATAGTGGCAGTGTTGGTAGTTGTAATAATGGTGGTGGCAATGGTCATGGTAGAGGTGGTCCTGGTGGTAACAGTGTGGGTTTAGTGGTGGTGGTGGGGGGGGGGAGGTGATGATGATAGAATCCATCGACGCTCTCTGCAGAAGGGGGACATCGCAGAACCCTGCTAAACCCTCTCCTCTAGAGCCAAGTCCAGCCAAAGGAGGCAGGTGTGGCATCTTTAAACTGACATGTGGCCCCGCCCAAACTCTCCCAGCAGCCAGCACCCTGGTGCCACCAGCACTTCCGTGCGGCTTCTCTAGCCTGGCTCACTGCGGCTCAGGGACAGAAAGTAATGGCTCGTGTCGCCGATGCCCTGGGAGGTGCCCTGTTGAGATTTTACACAAATTGGCCAGTGCTGCAGCTCACTAGGCTAATCCTCAGCCTGTGGCGCCGGCACTCCAGGTTCTAGTCCTGGTTGGGGTGCCGATTCTGTTCCGGTTGCCCCTCTTCCAGGCCAGCTCTCTGCTGTGGCCCGGGAGTGCCGTGGAGGATGGCCCAAGTGCTTGGGCCCTGCACCCCATGGGAGACCAGGAAACGCACCTGGCTCCTGGCTTCGGGTCAGTGCGGTGCACCGGCCACAGCGGCCATTGGAGGGGATGAACCAACGGAAGGAAAACCTTTCTCTCTGTCTCTCTCTTTCACTGTCTAACTCTGCCTGTCCAAAAAAAAAAAAAAAAAAAAAGATTTTACACAAATTGAATCATTTGCACTCACCAAAGGCCCGTGCAGTACCTACCATCGCCATCACCACCACCACCACCACCATCAGCATCACCATCAGTTTATGGGGGGAAAAGCGAAGACACACAGAGAGGGAGTCTGTTACTGGCAGTTCCACAGCTACTTAGTGAGTAGCAGAGTTGGGACAAAACCCCAGGCAGTGTAGACTCCTAACCACCGCCCCACCTGGTCCCAGGCTTCTTGTGCGTTGCTCAAGGGCCTGGCCCTGCACCCTGCACCTGCCCCTACGCTGCTGTCCTCAGTGAGGCGTCAGTGCCAGGCCGTGGGTGGGGGGCCGGCTCCAAAGAGTGACAGAAGAGAGTCCTAATGAAAGGACCATGACAGGGTGAGGCCAAGGGAGACCCAAGGAACGGGGCAGCCAGGACACACCCAGAGCTGTGATGTCCCCGGGGCTGAAGGGGAAAGGGAGGGCGTGGAGGCCAAGTTCATCACAGGAGGAGCTGACCAGGCTCTCCCTTGTCCCACCTTCTGAGCCCCTGGCAGTACCGCACCCGCACAAGCCACGGCCGGGCAGCCAGTCCCCAGCTGGAGCCCTTGGAGTGGCTGGAGAGGGGTGGAGTGTGGCGGTCAGAGCAGGTGGAGACCTTTCCACAAGGTCAAGTTTGCCAGTGGAGTCTCAGGGGGGTTAAGCACCCTGTCCAGGGTCGCAAGCTCCAAGGTAGGAGCGCCAGGGTAACTTGACTCCAGGAAGGCTTCCGCGTGCGCACCTCCTAGGATGCTGAGCCGCGCGGCTGCCAGCAGCCACGGCACTGTTTTCATAATGGGATTTTAATTCACTCCCCGGTCGCCCTGCTGAGCTGGAAAGCACTCCTGTTTGTCTATTTCTTGTTAGGCTGCTGCTTCAAGCCAGAAGCAGGAAGCAGCCCCTCGGCTCCATCTGCCTCGGGGCCAGACCCCGGCTCAGGTACCCAGCACACGGCGCCCTGCTTCCAGCCGTCGGGAGGGGAAGGCAGCACAGTGCACGGCTCTCAGGAGGGGATGGGAGCCCACGGCCTCGGGCACTGCCCATCGGCCCAGCGAGCCCAGGAGCCGGCGTCTGCCCTGAGCGTGGGCTCCGGAGCCCAGCAGAACCCGGGTCCCAGCCCCTAGCCCAACATCGCCCGTCAGGAAGCACTGTGGTCCACCCAGTTGGTCAGGCCAGAGACTCCTGGGTGGACTCTTCCTTTTTTTAAGATTTATTTATTCATTTGAAAGGCAGAGTTACAGAGAGAGAGAGAGATCTTCTGTCTGCTGGTTCATTCTCCAAATGGCTGGGACTGGGTCAGGTGGAAACCAGGTGCCAGGAGCTTCATCCGGGTCTCCCATGTGGGTGCAGGGGCCCAAGCTCTTGGGCCACCCTCCACTGCTTTCCCAGGCGCATTAGCAGGGAGCTGGAGTGGAAGTGAAGCAGCCGGGACTCGACCCAGCACCGACCGGGGATGCTGGCATCACAGGCGGCAGCTTAACCTTCTGTGCCACAGCGCCGGCCCCGTGAGCTCGCTCTGGATCCCCGTCTCCTCGCCCCCACCCCAATCAGCAGACTCTGTCCACTCGACCTGTCCTTCTGAGACTCACACCCCACCCCTCCACCCCCCACTCCTGTCTGTGTCCCGCCCTAGGACACTCAGACGGGCTGTCGCCTCCCTGGACAGCCTGTGCTAAGTGGAGTGCCCTTCGCGCCAGGGGCGTGCCCTGCAGGGCTGCGCTCAGCTGCAGTTTGGGAAACTGAATCCCAGCATGCCCTTGGCCCATTGGGTTGGCTCCCAAGGGAGCCATTTTAACCCTGTATGCCACTGCGGAACAGCCTAGAAGTCTCCAAAAGGCATTTGGCCCTGACCCGCGCGTGTTCATGATGGAAGCTGTCCGGGATTTTCTTTGATCACTGTTGTAGGTACTGAGCTCCTAGGAGCAGTGCCGGGGCGTGGCCCTGGGTGACTCTCGATGCTGACAGCAGTGCCTGTGCCTCCCCAACCCCTCGCCACCTACCAAAGCTACTGGTGGTTTTTTTTTGTTTTGTTTTGTTTTGTTTTGTTTTTGTAATTATTTATTTATCTGAAAGACTGAGCGACAGAGAGAGGGGGAAGGAGAGAGGGATCTTCCATCCACTGGTTCACTCTCCAAACGGCTGCAACGGCCAGAGCTGAGCCAGGCAGAAGCCAGGAGCCTGGAACTCCATCTGGGTCTCCCATGTTGGTGGTAGGAGTCCAAGCACCTGGGCCATCTTCTGCTGCTTTCCCAAGTGCGTTAGCGGGGAGCCGGATCAGAAGCCGAGCAGCCGGGACTGAAGCCAGTGCTCACAAGGGATGCCCGTGTCCCAAGAGGTGGCAGAAGGTGACCTCACCGGCCTCCTGTTCCCTGCCTTCGGGTTGGCTTTGGCCAATCAGCAGCACTGGCAGGTCGCTGAGGCAGGAGGGCAGAGGAGGATCACCCCCCCACACACACACACTCACCCCTGCCTGCCATGGCCGGCAGGTGCAGTTTCCACTGGGAGGGAGGGGGAGGGGCTCGGCGTGGCCCCAGGCTCGCAACACTGTTGCCCTTAGTGCCCTGCCCCTGGGGGCCTCCTCACCCTTGCTGCCCCCAGGGTCTCCTTGGCTCCAGTCACAAGCTCTAAATGGCCTCTCTGTTAAACTGCCTTCGCTGGAGCCCTTGGAGAGTGTCTGCTTCCCGCCTGCTGGGACCCAGCCTGGCGCAGGGACAGTCATGACTGAATCGCAACACCAGGACCCCCGGCCCTCACCCAGGGCCCCGGGGGGCTCACGGCCAGCCTGTAGGTGGCTCAGAAGGACGATGGATGCCTCTAGGGGGAGCGGCCCGGGGAGGGGCCGGACAGAATGTAGCAGCCAGGAGCACAAGAGAGACAGACAGAGCTTCTGACCCAGGCTTTGCAAAACCTACCCTCCCACTCGCAGGATGCCCGGCCAGCGCCCAGGGCCCGAGCACTCCTGGCTCCCTCCCGGCCTGCCCCCTCCCCTCCCCAGCCAGAGAGGATGCGGGAGGCAGCTGGCGCCTGGGAGCCCAGCTGCCGCTAAGTTATCCAAACGATTTATCTTAAGATTCATGCAGAACTCATTGTGTGGGGACGGCTGGGCTGAGTTTTAATATTCATGCAGATTTGGAAGCAGTGTTAATCATGGGTGTGGGTAATTTGCACTTCTGAATTCTCCTCCTCCCAGCCTGGGCCGGCCTGGCCCCCCGCCCCTCTCCCCGCCCCTCTGGTGGCCGGGATGGATTCCAGCCCAGTGCGGTAGCTGGGGTGGCCTCACAGGCCGAGGGGACAGGCTGCCACCACCAGCCCGGCAGGGAGGGAGAGCCAAGTGGGCGGGGCTGGGGCAGAGCGGGCAGGAGCCCCCAGGACTCTTGACAGGGAGATAAATAGCCTGCTATAGCAACCAGATTTGTGCAAATTAGCATTGATTACTGGCAAATTAACAGCTTGGGCATTTCAAACCCAAAACAAGGCCTGAGTTCTGCTCCCCCCACGTCCCCACTGCCTCCCCCACCACCATGGCAAGCACCTGGCCCCAGGAGCAGGGAGGCGGCCTTCCTGGGGGAGGGGGCCTGAGGGGTCTCCTCCAAACCTCATGAACACCCTGGTTTTTTTTCACCCTGCTTTTTAAAAAAACAGATTTAGTTATGTATTTGATGGAGGGATAGGAGGGGAGAGACAGAGACAGAGATCTTCCATCCGCTGCTTCGCTGCTTCTGATACCAGGAGCCCGGAACTCCTTCCTCGTCTCCCGCAGGGGTGGCGGGGACCCGAGCACTAGGGTCGTCCTCCGCTGCTGGCCCACGGGCATTAGCAGGGAGCTGGACCGGAAGCGAAGCCGCACCAGCGCCATGTTGCCACACGCCCGCGTCACAAGGGGCGGCTTGGCCCGTTGTGCCACAGCGCTGGCCCCATTGACACCCTCTCGACACGTGCTTCCCACAGCCTCATAGAGGGGAGATTGTTCTGGAAACTGGCCCTGGTTCTGACGGTCAGGGTGCCGGGTCTGCCCCCCAGCCCTGGCTCAAACCCCACATATACCAGCAAAAGGAGCTCTGGGCTGCCTTCAGGATCCGAGGCCAGGAGCAGGTCACCCCCTCCCTCCCAGGCAAGCTGGGCCAGCTTTGGAGTTACCATGGTGATGTGGCAGGAGAGCGCTTGAGAAGCCCTGAGCCCCCCAGGCTCAGGTCCTGTGTTCAGAAGGGGCCAGGCCCCTCCTCCCCTCTCCCTGGCCTCGAGCCGGCCAGAGGCAGGAGGATCCAAGATGGAGGTCCAACCCGGTGGCTCCAGCATCCACGTCCACTTCGGGCACCCGACAGGGACCGGCTTGCTTGGGGACCGGGTGCACAGGTGACAGGGTTTGCGGGGGCAGGAAGGACAGCAGCAGGGATGTTCTCCCCCCGGGGAGGGGCTCTCGTTCAAGCTGGCGGGGCCACCCGGAGGGCAGGCGGGGGGAAGACGGTCCCAGCCTCTCCCTCCTTGCTGCCCTGGCACCCCATGCCAAAGCCCACTGCCTGCAGGGCCAGCCCCGAGGTGCTGGGCGATGCACCAGAGGTCAGCTGTGAACAAGCAGGCAACTGCCAGCCCCTCCCCCCTCCAGCTTGCAGGGGGCTGGAGAGGAAGGCAGGGGTGGGGGGTGCCATGGGGCCGTCCCAGCACCTGAGCCAGAGGAGACAGCAGCACATTTGACAGGCCAAGAGGAGTGGAGGAGCAGTGGGCAAGCACCGGAACCTTCCCAGTGGGCTCTGTCCCCGCCCCGCCCCTCCCCTGCTGGGGTCTGTTCAGCTTCCAACCCCAGCAGCTAGGGTGCAGAAGACCTCACTGCACCAAGACAGCACCCGGGAAAGCTGGAGCGCACAGCAAGGGTGCGGCCGGTGCTGCAGTGGGAGTGGCTTGCCGAGGCCCCCTTTTCCCCTGATATAATTCTCAGGGCTGCAGACACAGTAACTGGAGCATCTCTCCTTGTTACAGTTGTCATCACGTGACATCACGCGTGTGATCCCGTGCTAGGACGGTCCCAGGGCTGCATGCTCCTTGTCCGATCTGGCCCCCTGCTAATGCACCTGGGAAAGCAGTGGAAGATGGCCCACGTCCTTGGGCCCCAGCGCCCACGTGGGAGACCTGGAAGAAGCGCCAGGCTCCTGGCTTTGGTCTGGCCCAGTCCTGGCCATTGCAGCCATTTGGGGAGTGAACCAATGGATGGAAGACTCCCTCTCTCTCTTTCTCCCTGTAACTCTGCCTTTCAAATACGTAAAGTAAATATTTTTTTAAAAAGTTAAGATCTTTAAAAGTGGGGTGCAAATATAGAAAAGGAAGAAACACAACCTTAATTTTTAAGTTTGTATCTATTTGAGAGAGCAGAGGGAGATGGACAGAGAGCCCCCTTCCTGCTGGTGTCCCCCAAACGTCCACCACAGCTGGGCCAGAGCCGGGACCCAGGAACGCAACCCAGGTCTCTCACGTGGATGGCGAGAACCACCCTGGAGCCACCACCACCACGGCCTCCCAGGTCTCCACCAGCCCACAGCGGGAGTGAGAGGCGGAGCTGAGAACCAAACCCAGGCCCGGCTCAGCTACCCGGCTGATCACCTACTCTGCAGCTACGCTAAGACGTCGCTGGGTGTGCGCTAGATGGGCTGGGATTTCTCCTTTGCAAATTAAGAACAGTTCCTGCACAGCTGTGTCTAAGTGTGTAGGGGTGGCAGGCAGACACTGGTGATGGACAAGGACAGAAGCCTTGGCCACTTCAGGTTCTTGCCAGCCCTGCCTTCACCCTACTGTTCCCACCCCACCCCCTGCGTTCTTCCCCAGGTTTGGGAGCCGGTGGGGCAAACTTGAAGAACTCACATGGGGAAGCTCACCCCCATCTACTGCCGCCACCCCCACTCCTAGCCCTCCTAAGATATAAAAAGGCCCAGCCTGCTGGGGTCTGGGCCCTCTGCCACCTGCCTGGGCTGTGTGCACGCTCTGCGAGTTTATTTTCTTTGAATAAATTCGGTTTGCCAGTTCGTATTCTGTCTCCTCTCTTTTCTGCACTCTTTTCTTTACATTTAGAGCACAAGAATTTCTTAAATAGCTTAGCTTTCAAAAAAAGATTTTATTTATTTGAAAGGTAGAGTTACATAAAGAGAGGAAGAGACAGAGAGAGAACTGTTAGCAGAACTTCCACCTGCTGGTTCACTCCCGAAACGGCTACAATGGCCAGGGCCAGGCAGGGCCAAAGCCAGCAGCCAGGAGCTTCTTCCAGGTCTCACAGGGTGCAGGGGCCCAAGCACTTGGGCCGTCTTCCACTGCTTTTCCAGGCACATTAACAGGGAGCTGGGTTGGAAGTAGAGCAGCTGGGACTCGAACCAGTGCATCATAAGCAGGGGCCGGCGCTGTGGCATAGCAGGTTAAGCTGCCACCTGCAGTGCCGGCATCCCATGTGAAACAAGTTCAAGTCCCAGCTGTTCTTCTGATCCAGCTCTGCTATGGCCTGGGAAAGCAGCAGAAGACGGCCCAAGTCCTTGGTCCCCTGCACCCACGCAGGAGGCCCGGAAGAAGCTCCTGGCTCCCGGCTTCAGCCTGCCCAGCTGTGGCTACTCTGATCATTTTGGGAGTGAACCAGCAGATGGAAGAGTGTGTGTGTGTGTACTCTGCCTTTTAAGTAAATAAATGCTTTGAAAAAGTCTCAGAAACAAGCACATTTCATCAAAGTATCCTGTGAAGAGGAGGAGGTGAGGCTGGGATCCAACTCAACGCCTCGGCTTAGCCGTCAGGGCAAAAGAAACTTAGTGGAAGACACAGTGGTGCTGGGAGCTCCCGCGACCAAATCGCCACAGCACGCTGGTTGCACACTGGGAGTTGTTGGCTGAGCACAGACGTCTGAATAAGGGGGCCGTGACCTTGAACCCCTCGGAGGGCATCCTCTGAGGACGGAAGGCAGTCTGAAATGAGGCCACGAGGCACCTGCCCTTCCAAGCCGGGTTCGCGGAGCTGCGCGGGCCCAGTCTCCAACAGCGACACCTAGTGGTAGTGGGCAGTAATGGCGCTAATGGACGGAGCCGCCTGCAGCTGACAGCTGACGTGTAGGGCTGGAATCTAGGAGCAGTTGAGGGCTTTGACCGTGCGCGGTGGAGAGCTCCTGAGCCTTTGGAACATGCTAGCAAATGAGTGGGGTGGCAGGTAGGGAGAGGGAAGGCTGTACCCTGTTTGAAGTTGGAAGATCGGGTATTTTCCTAAAAATGTTGAGGCTAAGAGGTCAAGAGCCTTGAGAGGTGATCGCGGCCTGTGGCTTGTTTAGTGTGTGACCTCGGGTGAGACCTGTCCACCTTTCTCTCTTCTTTAGCAACCACAGCCGCCTCGGCTCTAAGAGTCCGCGAGGCTGGATGCAATGCTTTCAGGAATCCCGCGCTGCTGGAGCAAGAATGGGCATGGTTGAGACTGTCCGTCCAGCGCCAGCAGGCAGTGTGGACAGCACCCTGGGGCCTGCTCTGCTGGGGGAGACGGCACCAGCCCAGCACCCTCATGCCACACCCCCACGCCCCAGGGCTACAGGAAGTCGCTCAGGATAGGAGATCTGGAGATGACATCCTCCTGGGGTGAGAAATGAGGTGGGGGGGGCGTTCTATTGGGGTGGGGCTGGTGCTTGTACAACACCCCCTCCTGCACCCATCACCCCCACCCAGCCCCCAGGGGCCAGGACACAAGCCAGACACCCACTGGCTCTTCCCTGCCCCCACCTTTTTCTAAAGAAAGGAGGCAGGAGCACCCACAGGCCCTGGACGCTGGACACGGCACGCCCACCTGACCCCAGGCGGGGAAGAATCATGGGGGCCAAGGTGCTGGAGTGGGGGCAGGCAGTGTTTCCCAGGGATACTGAAGTCCAGCGCGGGAACCCAGCCAGGCGGCCTCCCGGGGGACTCGGCGGGCGGCAGGGCTGGAGGCGTCCAGCACAGTGTGCAAAGCTGGTGGCAGTGAAGCAGCAGGGAGTGGGGAGGGCCCATCCCATTCCTGCCCTCGGCCCACGGGCCGCGAGCCTCCGAGCCCACAGTAACCCCTGAGCCCACGCAGGCCAGGAGAGCTGCAGGAATTCCGTCCTCAGGAGCGTGGGCTCGGGCGGATCTGGGGGGATGCGTAGGGAGGTGGCAGGGGAAGGGGCTTGGCCCCCCGCAGCAGAGAGGGGTTCCGAGGTGGGGAGGGGTTACAGGTGCAGAGAGTCCCAGGTGCCAAAGGTGGCCCAGGGCTTAGACACAACCGTTCCCTCCTGGGAGGGAAAACACACAGATGAGAGACAAGGACACAGAGCTCTCCATCCTCTGGTTCACTCCCCAAATGTCCCCAAAGCTCTCCATCCTCTGGTTCACTCCCCAAATGTCCCCAAAGCTCTCCATCCTCTGGTTCACTCCCCAAATGTCCCCAATGGCCAGGGCTGAGCCAGGAGCCAGCAACTCCATCCGGGTGCCCCACACGGGTGGCAGGGGCCCAGGCAGCTGGCCCATCCTCACTGCTTCCGCATTACCAGGGAGCTGGACCAGAAGCTGGGCAGCCGGGACTGGACCTGGCGCCCTGCCATGGGATGCCAGCGTCCCAAGCGGCGATTTAACTGCTGTGCCCTGGCACGGCCCCAGAACAGCACCGATTTAGCATCTTGCAATTCTGCAGGCCGGGTCCAGCCAGCTCTCCTGGGTAAACCCGGGGGGTCAGGGGCCTCGCTCCTCCGGGAGGCTCCGGGCCTGTTTCAGCTTCTCGAAGCCACTCGCACTCCTCGGCCCAGGGTCCCCGGCCTTGGCCTCAAAGCCGGTAGCATAGCATCCCTCTGGCCACTCCACCAGCCTCCCTCGCTGCCTCTGACCCATGCCTTGCTCTGGCAGGACGCCTGCGGTTCCACTGGGCCCACAGACATCACTGGACCAGCCCCCAGTCCGGGACCCTCAGCTCGAGCTCCGTCACACCCACAAGGGCCTTTTGCCTTGTGAGGCTGCCCGTTCCCAGGGTCCCGGGAGGGAGTGTGACCATCGTTTCGGGGAGGAGGAAGGTGGCACACAGCCCACGCTGTCTCCGTGGGCCGACGCGGTGACGCAGCGGGTTAAGCAGCCCCCTGCAGTGCCGGCATCCAATATTGGAGCACTGGTTTGAGTCCCGTTTGCTCAGCTTCTGATCCAGCTCCCCGCTAATGGGAAAGCAACAGAGGATGGCCCAAGTGCTGGGGACCCTGACACCCATGTGCGAGACCTGGAAAAATCTCCTGGTTTCAGATCGGTGCAGCCCCAGCCATTGCAGCCATTTGGGGAGTGAACCATTGGATGGAAGACCTCTCTCTCTCTATCTCTCTCCATAACTATGTCTTTCTTTTTTATTATTATTATTATTATTTTATTTGACAGGCAGAGTTATACAGTGAGAGAGAGAGACAGAGAGAAAGGCCTTCCCTCCGTTGGTTCACCCCCCAGTGGCCACTACGGCCGGCGCTGCGCTGATCTGAAGCCAGGAGCCAGGTGCTTCTCCTGGTCTCCCATGCGGGTGCTGGGCCCAAGCACTTGGGCCATCCTCCACTGCACTCCCTGGCCACAGCAGAGAGCTGGACTGGAAGAGGGGCAACCGGGACAGAATCCGGCATCCATATGGGATGCCGGTGCTGCAGGTGGAGGATTAACCAAGTGAGCCACACAGCGCCGGCCCCGTAACTATGTCTTTCAAATAAATAAAATACATCTAAAGAAAAGGGCAGCTTTTTTTTTTTTTTTTGAAAGGCAGAGAGAGAGAGAGAGAGAAACAGAGAGAGAGAGAGAAACAGAGAGAGAGAGAAACAGAGAGAGTTCTCCATCTGCTGGTTCCCTCCCCCAAATGCCTGCAACAGCCAGGGTTGGGCCAGGCCAAAGCAGGAGCCGAGAGCTCCGCCTTATGTGGGTGTCACCTGCTGCCTCCCAGGTCTGCGCTCGAAGGAAGCTGGGAGTGGAGCTGGGACCGGAACCCAGGCCTCCTACAGGGGCTGCAGGCCTTCCCAAGAGGCGTCTCAACCTCCACGCCAAACGCCTGCCCCAGCTGTTTTCATGGAAATGACCTCGTCATGTGAAATCTTCAAAGAGCAGGTCTGCCTGCCTGGTGACCCGCTGGGCTCCTCCCGGCACCACATGCACAATGGCCGTGCGTGCCCGGGGCGCAAGGACAGGCCGGCCCCCTGCTCTCCCTCTGCACACGGCCCGCCCCGGCACAGGCTCCAGATGTGGCTGGGTATTTTGCTTATGCCCAGGCATGTGCATCCTCTGTTCCGGCCCCAGATGCTGGCACAGATGTTCCCCCCCACACACATGACCCACTGCTCAGGCTCAGCAAAGGACACGCACACAGACACGCGTGCACACGGGCCCCACCCCCCAGGCTCATCCACAGCTCACCCGACCCCGCCCGACAGACAGAGCCCCTGCTCCGACAGGGCACTAACCCATTTCCTGCCACCGAACAGCTCGGCCCAGGATGACGGCCAGGCGGGCGCGGGAGCCCCCAGCCTGCACGGGGCCCCAGCCCTCCGCGCCCTGCCCTGGGGTCCCCGCCTCCCGCGCCTCGCTCGGCCCCGGCAACACTGATTGGCCTCGCAGCCCGGCAGCCAGAGATGTGCCCCAGCTGGAGGAAAGCACTTGTAATTTACGGAGTGTCTGATTTTTAATCAGTTTTTTGTTCCTGTGCTGTAATTGTCCTAATTAGATATACATATTTTGATGAAGGTTTTTCCAAAATAAAAATTGTAATCGAATCTTTCTTGACGTTCTTTACACCCTCTCGCTTGCTTCCAAACTTGGGCAGCAGCAGGGCCTGGAAACGGTGCATGGGCCTGGGGTCTCCACAGGCTCCTCGTCCTGCTGCCCCCCCCCCCCGGGGGGGCGGGGCTGGAAGGCAGGTCCTGCCGGGCAGGGCAGGGCTCCAGGGCATCCTGGGAAGGGGTGGGGGGTGGCCAGGCTCCCATGAGCCTCTGCCTCTGCTCCCGCAGGCCCCTCCTGCCCTGTGAGGATGTGAGGCCACCCTGCAGGCCTCCAGGGCCAAGGCTGGCCCTTCATCCCCTGTCCTGATAAATAACCACGCCCCCTGCATGCACTGGGGGTCCTCCGTGTGCCAGGCGCCGTTTGCTATGCCTCAGCCCTCATGCGAGACAACCCACAAACGTGTTCTGCAGAGGAAGAAATCCAGACTTGGGGAAGGCGGTTGGCTCGGTCAAGGTCACATGGAAAAAGCAGCGATGCTCTCATCCGTTCTCTTGTCCAAAGCGCTGGGGGGCAGTGGCTGCCTTCCGGGGGTCGGGGTGGGGGGCAGGAGGCGCCGCGGCAGCTCTCCAGCCGCCTCCGTGGGTGGGGACCCACACCTCTCCAGCCGCCTCCGTGGGTGGGGACCCACACCTCTCCAGCTGCCTCCGTGGGTGGGGGCCCACACCTCTCCAGCTGCCTCCGTGGGTGGGGGCCCACACGGCCGACTTCCCCCTTGCTCTCCAGCACCGGGCTGCACCTGACCTTGAACAGCTTATGAAGCACAGGCCACAGGTGAATGTCTGATGTCCCCAGGACTGGAAACCCAGGTGTCGGCCTGCAGGGGCTGGGGACAAGAGCTGTTTCCTAGGGTCCTCGGGCCCAAGGAGGGTCCCCACAGCAGGTCTGCCAGCCCAGGAGCCTCATCCTGGAGACTGTGCCGGCTCCTAAGCTGTGCACCCTCCGCTCTGCACACACGTTCTCTGCTACGCTTCGTCTGTGTGTGCCCTGATCGCGAGCAGGAATGAAGTCCTCTAAGAGGGTGGAAACCGAATCCAGCCGTGGCGTTCCAGGTGTGGCCTTTGCGGGGTGGTTTCACTGGATCAGGTCACCCCTGTGGAGCCCCCAGGACGGGATCCTGGTGGATGCATAAGAGAGACAGAGACCAGGAGACACCCGTGCTCCTGCCGCGATGTGCCACCACCAGGGGGCACCCTAGCCGAAGCAGCGTCACACTGTGCTTGGAGTCTGCAGAACCCCACAATCAACCTCCTCTCTTTGCAAAGTCAGCCGGCCCTGGGTAGTCCGTTCCAGTCAAGAAAAGCTGACTGAGACACCCGACTTTAGGGTGTGCATCCCTGCAAAGCCCCTCCCGGCTGTAGCTCCCGCCAGCAGGGGGACCAGGGGGCAGGCAGGTGGGCGGTGGGAGAAGCACTTGCTCCTCTCTCTCTGTTACTCACTCCTCACCTCCCTCGATGGAGCTCCCAGCAACAGCTGATGTTCCGCAGGGGGCTTCCCCTCCAAGCTTCTAAACTCCAAGAATTTAAATTCCAGGGATGGTGGCTGCTTCGCGCAGCTGCCACCTCTGTGATTGCTGGGCCAGGCCCCCAAGCTCTTCTATTCAATTCTCTCTGCCAAAGTAACTGGTGTGGTTTCAAAAGTCCCGCTGCACCTGCATGGTGTCTGTCTTTGGGGAGGGGGGATGGGTAGTGCAGCAGCCACACCTGCGCTAAGGGGCGTGGCCAGCTGACCCACTGAGCGCAGCGACAAAACCCAGCCCAGAACGATGCCAGTCCTACCCATTTGTCCAGCACACCCTGGCCGAAAGAATGGAGCAGATGAAGGGCTGGACAGGAGAAGGAATGGATGAGAGGACGGTCAGCCATGGCTCCTGGCTTTTGACAGCACTCAGCTCTGTGCAGCCGGGATAAAACCACCCGCAGATCCCGTCTTGTGATGGTCGAGATGTGCCCAGGGTGGAAGGGGAGGTCGGGTCAGCAGCAGGTACGCACGGAGCCTGCTGTGCGTGATCAGGGTGATTAACGCTGGCCGCTGGCCCAGACATCTCAGGGGCTTTGCAGTACAAGGCTATTTCTCACACATGTGACTGCAGATGCTGCTGGTCGACCAGTTGTCCTGGGAGACTCCCCTCCAGTGGGTCCTTCAGGGATCCAGGTTCCTCCTGTCCTGAGGCTCTGCCGTCCCTAGGTCATGATGAATGTGCCCTGATGGGTGCTCCACGGCCAGCTGGACGATGAGGAGAGAGAGGACCTGGCCCGCGACGCTGACCCCGGGACTTCCACCTGAGAGCGAGTCGGGCGGCCTCGCGTAGGTACCGGGGAGTCCGGGCCGGGGCTGAGCAGCCACATCCCAGCAATCACTCTCCAGCGTGGGAGAGGCTCACTCTGCTGGCCTGCTGGTCACCTGCATTCCTTCCACTCTCCCTCCTCACCAGGGATCGCAACGAGGCCCCTGCGGGCTGTGCTGGTGTCAGCCCGGTGGGGTCCCCGCTGCAAGTTGCAATGGCCCCGTCCGCCCCTAAGGAGAGTCCAGCCAGCCCTCTGTGTGGACGCGGCCCCGGCATCTCTTCCCAGGCGCCCTCACCCGGTGTCCTGCGCCTTCTCCTGGCCGGGGTGGGGGTGGGGGGGCAGGATAAAGCCACGATCCAATCACGAAACCCCACCTCCACGGCGGTTCCAAGGAACTCGGACAGGACCAGTGGAAACCCAAAGCTTGCCTTTTCACCCTGAGGTCGAGGGGTCAGCGGAACACAAGTCTGGGCTACGTGTGGCCACGTGGAGAGGTTCTTCTCCAGAACGAAGCCAAGCAAAAGGTGAGAGCAGACGGAGCCAGAGCCCTGAGGGGCTGGTGTCGTGGCACAGCCGGTGAAGCCGCCACCGGTGACACGGGCGCCCCCTGTGGGCGCCTGTTCGAGTCCCGGCTGCTCCACTTCTGATCCAGTTCCCTGCTGATGCACCTGGGAAAATGACGGGAGATGACCCTAGAGCTTGGGCCCCTGCACCCACGTGGGAGACTCAGATGGAGCCCCAGGCTCCTGGCTTCTGGCCCAGCCACAGCTGTTGTGATCATTGGGGGAGTGACCCAATAGATGGCAGATTCTCTCTCTCTCTCTCTCTCTCTAACTTTGCCTTTTAAATAAATATAATAATATTTTTTAATAAAAAGAGCCCTGAGTCCTTTGTCTGGTCCCCAAAGGACAGGTTCCCTTTGCTTTCCCAGAATCCTTTGCAGCCCCTGCACTGTGCGCCCCGTTTGCCTAAGCTGGCCATGCTGGGTTTCCTTTACTTGCAAGCAAATGAGTCCTGACTGATATGTTGGCTCCACAGAGCTCTGCTCAGCCCGTCCTAGCTACACACCTCTGTTTTCCTGCAGAAAAAAAAAAATGGCTGGGGACAGGGTTGGCTAGGAGCCCCTCTAGGAAGCACAGATTCCTGGGCTTCACCCCGGACTTACCAGCCCACACTCCCCGGGGGTGGGGCCCAGGCTTGTGGATGCCAGCCGGTGAGTCCGAGGCTTGCACAGTGCTGACAGTGCGGCTGGGGCTCGCCCTGTGCCCTGGGTGGGCTGCTGCCATCAGACCCCTGGAGAAGCCCCCTCTGGCTGGGTTTCCCCTGGGGGGCGGACACTGGAGGAGAAAGCCGGGCCCGTGCGGGCACAGAGGCTGATCTTCCTGAGACGTGTGTTTCAGAAGACAGTGACCGGGACGTGCCATCTGCTTCGGTGTGAGAGCTGTGCCGGGGGAGGGAGGCAGGGTGACGCCACGAACGTTCCAGGGGCCAGGCCCTCAACCAAGGGCATCCTGGTGCCACACCTCTGCCAGAGCAGGGGAAGAACTTTCCAGCAATCAGGCTGCCCTGTGGTGCACAGGCTGCCCCAGAAGCTGGTGGGCTGCCCGGCATGGCAGGGAGCCGACACCTGCCGCTCGCCATCTGCCAGCCGCCCGGGCCAGGGCTGCCACACTGGACAGAAGTTGGACGAGCTGCCCTGTCCTTGCCAAGTGGCTGCAATGCCAAAGCAGGGTCCGGGGATCAAAGAGGCCACGCACTCCATTGGGGTCGAATGGCCATGGGCAAGAGATGGACACAGGTTCGCTGGGAAGGACTCGCAAAAAACAAACCTCACACTAGGGCTTGATGGGTGTGGGCGGCTGACTGGTCCAGCCCGGGCCGGCCCAAAGCCAGGGCTTTCTCCACTGCCTGTGACTTGGTTTTGCTGTGCTAGACTCTCACGACGGCAAACGAATCCTGGAGAAAAAATAACAGTCAGTGCTCTGCTGGGCCCAGTGAGGCATCTGCAGTGGTCACTGTGGGCGAAGGGGCTTTTAAGTCGGTAAAAGCAGAGTGCCGTGGGCTGTCTCGGCCCTGGCCCCTTGACCCCAAACGCCAGAGTGGCCACGCCACCTGAGCTGTCTGCACTCAACGCTTTTCAGGCCCAAGCTTCTAGAAACTTCTCTCAATGTGCTACTTAATTTGGGCAGCAGAAAAAAAGGCAGAGCCCTGACGTCACATCAGCAAGTGAGGAGGGGGCAGGGGTGGGGGAGCGGGAGCTGCTTGGAAAGGGACCTTGGCTCTCACCCCTGCAAGGCAGTAGAGGGAGGACGAGGACCCGTCGTCCCACCCGGCCCCGGGACGCCCCATGGATCACTCAGAACCCTGTGAAGTGGCAAGCGAGAGAAACTGACCTCCGCTAGCTTGAGCAAGGGTGTGGGTGATTCTGGGATGGCTCACAGGCGGAAAGGGAAGACAGTGTGAAGCAGGTGTTGGATCGAGATCCGCCCTCCACCTCCACGATGGCACCATCAGTGTGCCCCTCCCCCGCCCCACCCAGCATCCATCTCTGCTTGTCCCTGGTCACAGCCAGGCCCTGTCTCCTGTGCTGGGGGGTGAGGGGGCAGCACCGGACCCCACCCTCACACCTCCACAGTCCAGAATCTTCAGCGGGCAAAGTTGTTCACTGAGAGCACCCGTGGACTGGAAGGCTCCTGACTGGTCCTGGCCCCGTGCCCCAGCCCCCCGCCGGGCCAGCTGCGTTCTCCCAGGGGACGAGGGCCTGTGATTGGCCGGACGTGGGCGACAGGCGGCCCCAGGGGCTCGGGAGGAGTCAGTGGCATCGGCAGCAGCCTGTCTCAGGGTCCCGTTCAGCCCTGGATGATGCGTGGACGGCACTAAGGGGTGGGGGATGGGGGTGGGAGAGGAGGGGCTTGGAGCACACGGGAGGACCTCGCGCTGGGAAAACCTCACAGGCCAGCGGTGGCCAGTCAGGGACGCCCTCCGGAGAGGCTGGCTGGGCCCCAGCCCCGTCGGCAGACTCTGCCTTGGTTATGTGAAAGGGTCAGAGCTGGCAGAGGGCGACTCCCCTGGCCCTCGGAGGGTGGGCTCCAGGGTGTCTCCCTGCTGGAGCAGAAAGCCTGGAGACCCAGCCTCCTGCACACTCACTCACACACTCACACATGCACACACTCACACACACATGCATACACTCACACATGCACACACACATGCACACCCCCACACACGCATGCACATGTGCACACACACATGCACACCCCACACGTGCACACATGCACACCCCCACACACGCCTGCACACACCCACACACGTGCACACACACATGCACACGTGCACACCCCCACACATGCATGCACACGTGCACACCCCACACACACATGCACACGTGAGTCCCTGGCACACACCCCCACACGCATGCACAGTGCACACACCCACACACACATGTGCACACACACGTGCGCACACCCCCACACATGCACACGTGCACACACCCACACACGTGCACACATGCATGCACACGTACACACCCACACACACATGCACACACATGCACACGTGCACACACCCCCACACATGCACACGTGCACACCCACACACACGTGCACACACACATGCACACGTGCACACCCCCACACACATGCACACACACGTGCACACCCCCACACGTGCATGCACACCCACACACATGCATACACACACCCACACACCCACACACACGTGCACACCCCCACCCCCACATGCACACGTGCACACACACATGCACATGTGCACACCCACACACACGCATGCACACGTGAGTCCCCCGGCACACCCCACACCCAAACCTTCCACACACTCGGCTGCTCCTCTGGGGATGCTCCCAGCTGTCCTCGCCCAGCATCCCCTGACCTTGAGTGCCTGCGGCTGTGCACGCACTGCACTGGCCGCCCGCCGGCTGGGCCTTTGCCTCTTCTCCGGAGACCAAGTTCTAGGCTGAGCCTAGATGAGCTGATGAGGGTGGGAGGAGGCACCTGCTTATTGCTCGTCCCCACCTGCAGCTCCCCATGCTGGGCAGGAGAGAGCCCAGACTGGCCCTGCCACCTTCCACTGCTGTCTGTGAGAGTCCCCAGCCCTGCCTGTGCCCAGGTCCCAGGCTCTGTGAGGAGGGGTCCGGCCCCATCTGCCCCTGCTGCCGCCTCCCCACCCCCACCCTGGCTGCAGCACACAACAGAAGAGGAACAGCCCTTCCCCAAACTGCCCAACCCTGGTCCAGCCCTGGCCATTGTGGCCATCTGGGGAGTGAACCAGCAGATGGAAGACCTCTGTGTGTGTGTGTGTGTGTGTGCGTGTGTAAGTCGCTTTTCAAATCAAATAAATAAACATTAAAAAAAAAAAAACAGACCAGGGCTGCCTGGGCCCCAGCCCCAGGGATGCGGCTTGGTTGGCCTGGCTGCAGCCTGGGCTAAGGCGAGCTGGAGAACTCCCCACGTGACCCCAGGGTGAGGCCACTGGCCCGAAAGGAAGTGACTCCGGCCAGCACTGTAACAGATCACTGGGCGTCGTGTGACCAAGTGGATCAGGGCCCAGGAGCCTGCTAAGCCTGACCAGCTCCCACCGAAGTCCCTGCTGCTGCTCCTAGGACCTGCATCTCAGAAGGTTTAAGCCCGCGATTCTCAAAATGCAGGCCGTTCAAAGGACCGGCACCACCCACATCACCTGGGCAGCTCGCTGGGTTCCACCCCTCACGGACTGAATCGGAAACTCGGAGCCTGGGGCCGGGGTGGGGGTGTGGGGGGGCGAGCTGGGTGCTGGGACCCGTGACCCCTGAGAGGCGCCAGTGCTCCGTCTCCAGGACACGCCCGTCTGGTCTGCAGGGTCTCTTCCCAACAGCGCCCTCCCTGGGCCAGGCAGGGGAGTGAGCGAGGGCTGAGAGCCAGTGCGAGAAATTAAGGATTCCGAATGTTAATTTCTGGCTGGGAAGAAATGCATGTGGTTTGCAGACCCCGAGGGAGAGGGGAAAACACACCTGAAACACACCAGCAGCAGGGAGATGAAATTCAATTCCGAACTAAAAATACGCATTATTTATCATTATCTGGAGGGAGACGGGGAGAAGGCCATTAGCGGGCGCGCTGGCTGGTGCCGCGCGAGCAGGAGCGGGAGCCACGAGGGCTGTTGTCCTACATTTCCTTTTGTTGCGGTTCCACAGCAACAACAGAGGCCGGGGCTGCTTCCTCCCGTCGGAAATGATTTCCTATTATCTGGTGACCGGTGGGGAGGGGCTGGGGGCTGGGGGGTGGCAGCTTCCTAAGAGCTTAAACCCAGCTGTGCTGTGGCAGACACGTCCCTGGGGGAACGGGGCATCCAACACCCTCTTTGTTCTTTCCCAAAGCGGCCCAGCATCCGGGGTCAACAGCAGAGACGCTGCTCCCCCTCCCCTGGCTGGCCCCACCCTGGAGCCCACGTGGCCAGGCAGCTAGGAACCTGAGCTAATCTCGGGGAGCCGGCCAGGGGCCCTGGAGAGGAGGAGGATGGTTAGGACAGGGCAAGGCTGGGGAAGGGCGGGGCAGGGTGGAGGGAGCGGTGAGGGGCCAGAGGAGTGCCCAGCAGTCAACAGGCAATGCTTCTGCCCCCTGTTCCCGAACCAGGGACGCAGATGGTGGTGGGACAGCCCCCAGCTGGGGAGAGAGGGGAAGCGGGTGTGTATCCCCCCACCAAGGAGCCTAAGTCAGGTGCCAGTGCTCAGTCTCCCCTTGGCCAGCTGGCCCCGGACTCCTCACACAGAAGCTCAGAGGAACCGTCTGACCCAGAACCGACCAAGAACCTTGGGTCAGACAAACGTGGGTTCAAATCCGACTCCCCCACTCAGCAGCTCTGTGCCTCGCTGGCTCATCTGTAAAGTGGGGGACATAGCAGGGCTCGCACAGTGCTTCTTAGTGGGGTGCCTGGCACAGAGGGGGCGTGACCCAGCTGGCCGTGCGCCAACCCCTCCCACCCCAGGCTGCCCCCGCTCAGCTCCAGGGGCCGATGCATCCAGTAGCTGTAGGAGGGGTCTCTCCTCCTTTCTGTGTCGTTGGGGAGGGAGCAAGAAACTAGAGTGGAGAAGAGAGGATTGACAAGGGAAGGGGCGAGCCAGGCTAGGTGGAAGGGAAGCCGCAGGCCAGAGACAGCCCTGGGGAAGATTGGCACAGCCGTGGCCACCTCCCTGCCTTCCCAGTAGAAGTGCAAATGTCCAAGCTCCTGGGCACCGACCCCTTCACCCCTGGGGCAGCCTGCCCTGGCTGGGCCGGTGCAGCCAACCGGGCAGGGCCATTCCCCCGTGCGAGAGGCGAAGCTGCGGACAGGAGCCCAGCCCAGTGCCGCCTCTGCCAGCAGCGGTGCAAACGGCAAACCACCTCCCTCCTCCCTCACCCCTTTGCCAACGTCTTCAAGCACCTGCTGTGTGCCAGGCACTGGGGACACAGAATCCCTGCCCTGTCTCCGTGCCCTGGCAGCTGCCTCACTGAGCTGCTGTGGACATTGGTTCAACGCTACGAGGGCCTTCAGGAGTCTGTGGAAACCGGAATTGAGAAGCCGGGATTCGAGTCCCTGGTTCACTTCTGGTCCTGCTTCCTGCCCACGTGCACCCTGGGAGGCACAGGGGATGAGTGAAGTCACTGATTCCCTGCCACCCACGTGGGGGACCCAGACTGAGTACCCGGCTCCTGGCTTCTGCCTGGCCCAGCCCTGGCTGTTACAGGCATCAGAAGAGTGAACCAGCAGATAGAAGATCTCTCTCTATCTGCCTCTCTCTCTCTCTCTCTCCCTTTCAATTAAATAAAAATAAACATTTTTAAAGGGTAAACTTATTTGAGGGTAAAATGTTTTGAAATCCATGCACACAAGTGGAGGATGGCCCAAGTGCTTGGGCCCTGCACCTGCATGGGAGACCAGGAGGAAGCGCCTGGCTCCTGGCTTCGGATCGTAGCGGCCATGTAGGGGGTGAACCAACGGAAGGAAGACCTTTCTCTCTGTCTCTCTCTCTCTCACTGTCTAACTCTGCCTGTCAATAAAAAGAAAGAAAAGAAAAGAAAAGAAAAGAAAAGAAAAGAAAAGAAAAGAAAAGAAAAGAAAAGAAAAGAAAGAAGAAAAGAAATCCATGCATACAAAGGCCCCTCACAGATTCATGGAAGAGGTGTAGCCTGAGACAGCTGTGTGTGGACCTAGAAAACATTTGCACCCAAACTTACCTTTTTTTTAATAAGTTTTTCAAAGATCTATTTGTTTATTTGAAAGTCAGAGTTACACAGAGAGAGGAAGAGAGCAAGAGAGAGACGGCGAGAGAGAGAGAAGGCGAGAGAAAGGTCTTCCATCTGTTGGTTCACTCCCCTAAAGGACTGCAAGGGCCAGGGCTGGGCTAGGCCGAGGCCAGGAGCCAGGAGCTTCTTCCAGGTCTCCCACGCCGGTGCAGGAGCCCAAGGACTTGGGCCATCTTCTGGTGCTTTCCCAGGGGCATTAGCAGGGAACTGGATTGGAAGTGGAGCAGCCGGGACTTGAACCGGCGTCCATATGGAGTGCCAGCGCTGCAGGCTGCAGCTTTACCCGCTACGCCACAGCACCGGCCCCCAATTCCATTTTTCATTGAGCTTCCTGGAAGTGCCCTCAGAGGGACCGGGAGCACGCTGGCTGTGGGAGGTAAGGACACCCGGCTCCCGGGGCGCGTCACCCCCGTCCCAGTCCCCACAACACTGAGCCCATCTCCCTCCGCATTGTGTCCGTGCCTGGCTGCCCCGGGCTCCCCGCGGGGGCTGTGCTCTCGCATTGCCTGGGTCATTTATAAACCCCCGGATGTGAACAGCACGAGCGAGTGTCTGGGTTTAATGACCTTACGAGCCTCTTACGGGCAGAAGGTCGATTCCTTACAATGCTGCTGTGAAGATAAAATGAACAGCTGCCAACAGGCGGCCATGCAGGCCCCAGGTAAATCCAGTGGACGGCCCGTGTGGGCACGGTCCTGGGACACGGCCTTGCAGCACACGACCTGGGGACTCCGGTCCCTCCCCCAGCCCCGCCTGATCCCCGGGCTGCCCCTGGCCTGGGATGCCCTGGACCAGCCGGCACCGGGAAGCCCTTCCCACCAGTGTCTGGAAGCCGTGTGCCCCCAAGCCCCGCCCCGCCATCCCCACAGCCCCCTGGGCTCCCACTGGGCCCTCTGCCCTGCCTCCCAGCCACCTCCTCACCCCAGCTGTAGAGCACACCCAAGCCGAAGGTCCCTGAAGATGTGAGAGGTTCTAGAACTTCCGAGCCCGGAGCGGGGAAGGAAGGGATGCCCGAGAGGGGCGCTGGCTGATGCTGCCCACCAGCGGCCACTGGAGCTGGGCGGCAGCCCCTCCGCTCCCCTCTGATGGCCCCTGGATGCACCTGCTGGCACCTGCGCCTCCCTTCCCACCTGGGCACACGGCACTGGCACAGGCGGTGGCTGAGGGGAGGATATCGAGCCCGGAGGTGCCTCTGGCCCCCTGGTGAGCCCTCCCTCTCCCCGCGGGACAGCAGTTCCTGCTCTGTGGGTCGTGCTGGGGCTTTAGGACGGCCTTTTGGCAACCACGGCTGTCCAGGGTTACTCCTGGCATCACCACACTGCCGCCTGCTGGTGCCCCTGGTCATCGCTGAATTGGTAACAGCAGGAAGTCACGCCTGCTGCGCTCCGAGGACCAGAGGCTGCCCAGGCCTAGATAAGTCCTGGGAAGCCAGACTGGAAGACCCAGCTCCTGCCACCTCCGCCGTGGAGTTCCTGCTCCGACTTCGTGGCGGAACCTGCCTGGTCCTGGGCTGCGGCACCACCCTGCTCTTAGAGTGGACACTGCCGGCTCCTGATCGCCCCCCTCCCTGCCCCACACCCCGCCGGGCCCCCCTGTCACCCCCCGCCTGCTACTTCTCCCCTGCCTTTTTCTTCTAAGATTTACTTATTTGTTTGAAAGGCAGAATTAGAGAGAGAGAGGCAGAGGCAGAGAGAGAGAGAGAGAGGTCTTCCATCTGCTGGTTCACTCCCCAGATGGCCGCAATGACGGGCTGGGCCAGGAAGAAGCCAGGAGCCAGGAGCTTCTTCCGGGTCTCCCACTCGGGTGCAGGGGCCCAAGGACTTGAACCATCTTGTACTGCTTTCCCAGTGTATTAGCAGAGAGCTGGATCAGAGGTGGAGCAGCCGGGACTCGACCCGGCGTCCATATGGGATGCCGGCATTGCAGGCAGTGGCAGCACAAGCCCCACTTCCTTGTCTTTAAAAAAAAAATAAACAAAACACAAATTTCATGTAGTATAACTTAAATATCTCAGAGTTTACCCCTTGGCGTTACAATCTGTGCATGTTAATGAACTTGCCATCATAATCAGCACGACCCTGTGGCCTCTTGGCCCGCTGGTCCCCTCTGCTGCCCCCCTGTGCTCTCACCGACACGCTTGGCTGGGACTCAGGCCCCAGGAACCGCTAACAAATGTGCTCATTCCACTCATCAAACCGGCCCCTCCTCTCTCCCCTGCCACACTGGACGGCCCCCTCCTCAGCCAGCGCCCAGGCCAGGGGCCACCCAGCCAAACACCCTCAACAGGTGCAACACCCGTGCCCACCCCCCAGCCCCGACCACAGGGAGCAGGTCCCTGCAGCGCCACCTCCTGGCCATTCATCCCACATCTCGGCCACCTCCCCCACCTCTGGGCAGCCACCAAAGGCTTCCAAGACCCACGTCTGGTGGCCCAGTGAGCCTACTAATTGGAAATAGCGAGGTCCCCTCGTTGGGGGGTCTCAAGGCCATGACCCCCGGGAAGAGGTCTGGGGGCTGCTACCTCTCCTGCCTGCTCCCTAGCGTCCCTGTGGAGCCCAGTTCTGGATTGATGATGTGACTCCTGGTTTGGGCACCGATGGGTCCAACCAAGCTCAAGGCAAACAGATCAGGCCCTGGACCTAACCTGGCCCTCACCTCACCTACACCCGGGACAAAGAGGCAGGTTCTGCTTCCCCTTTTGTATTGGGGGGGGAGAGGGAGAGAGAGAGAGACGGGGGAGAGAGAGGGAGGGAGAGAGAGGGAGAGAAAGGGAGAGAGAGGGAGAGAGGGAGAGGGAGAGGGAGGGAGGGAGGGAGAGGGAGGGGGGAGAGAGAGGGAGGGAGGCAGGGAGAGAGAGAGAGTGAGGGAGAGAGAGGGAGAAAGAGAGGGAGGGAGGGAGAGGGAGAAAGAGAGAGGGAGAGGGAGAGAGAGACAGGGGAGAGAGAGAGAGGGAGAGAGAGAGGGAGGGAGGGAGAGGGAGGGAGAGAGAGAGGGAGGGAGAGAGAGAGAGGGAGAGAGAGGGAGGGAGGGAGGGAGGGAGGGAGGGAGAGAGAGGGAGAAAGAGAGAGAGGGAGAGAGAGAGGGAGGGAGGGAGAGAGACGCTCCTCTGGGTTCAATCTAAAACAAAGCGTGCAGTCTCACCCATTTACAACACTGGATTGCGGTTCTGCAGGATGCGCAGGCCTGGGGGACCCCACAGCACACATTCATTTTGCTTCATCCTTATCGGAGCCACCTGCTCTCCCTTCCCGTCCTCCGTCTTCATCACTCAGAGACCGAGGCGGGAGGCGGGGCTGCCGCTTTTCCCTCATGTGGGTGCCCTGCCGGGAGGCTGCAACCGTGGTCAGAACCAAGGTGACTGTCCGGAGAGAGAATGGGGGAGACAGAGACAGAGACAGAGACAGAGGCAGAGACAGAGGCAGAGACAGAGATATGCCAGCAGCACCCCCAGAGGCCAGCAGGACCTGTGTCCCGAGCCCTTAGCCCAGCTCCCCAACACCCTGTTTGTCTCAGCACAGGAAAAGCCAGGACAGGTTAATGAACACGCTGGGTGACAGCGCTGGGTGACAGCCTGGCTGTGGTACACAGACCCAGAGCGAGCGAAGCCGCCTCCCCTGCCGGCCTTTGGTGCTGCTACTGGGTCTGGGGGCGCCTCCAGGTTGGCTGAAGGAATCACAGACTGGGGTGGGGGCGCTTTGGAGAGCGTCTGTGGTGACCGCCCTACAGTATCGAGTGGGGAAGCAGACCCGAGGCAGAGGCCTTGCCCAGGGGTGTGGAGCCGCCAGCCCACGAAGAGCCAGTCCACAGAGGGCCACACGCATGGAGAGACCGCGGGGACCAACGCAGCTCCATGGCTTCTGTGGCCTGAGGTCGAATGAAGAACGTGTAAAGGGATGAGGGCCTCCAACTCTGTCTCTGGGGGCGTGGCCGGCGCTGGGGAGGGGGCGGAGCCTTTGCTTAGGAGGCCAGACCAAGAGCAGCCCTGGCTCTCCAGGGAGCTGGGAGGGGCCACACCTGGCTGACTGGCCCCCGCCTCTGGGAGTCGCCCACCCTGGGCCTGGCAGGTTTAGCAAAAGGACCACACACACACACACACACACACACACACACACACACGACAGCCCCCGAAACTGGGAAAGGAGCTACAACTGCCGGGCTTTGGGGATGCCTGCCGGGGAGGGGGCAGGAACAGGACGCGTAGAAGGGGGTCAGGGCAGGTCTAGGATGGAGTCCCCCTGCCCGGCCACCCTCTCGGTCCCTGGTCCCAAGCAGGTGTGTGGGAGCACGCGCCCAGCCGTCCGTCTCCCTCCTTCCGTGGACTGTGTGTCCTGGTCGACCTGCACTCTGCCTGCTTCCTCAGTGTCCCTCTGCCCAGAAGAAGAGCGCTCTCAGAGTGAGACGACAACTTACCCCCTTTCATCCCAGGCGGGCTTCCTGGTGGAAGCAGGCTTTGAGCAAGGGGACGAGGTCCAGCTTCTCCCACAGGGCCCTGTGACCAGCACCGGAATGAGAGTGGCCAACGTGTTAGGAGACAAGGTCAGGGCTCTGGGGCCGCCTGCTCCGCCAGCTCCAGCCTGAGCCGAAACTCGCTTTTCTTAGTTGTCCCACGGCTGCTTTGAGGACCCCGGGCGGGGGCGGGGGTGGGGGGGCGGAAGGAGGAGCCCTTCCGAGTTCACCCCTACAGGAAGCAGACGGCCCGGCCTCAGGCACCACACACACGTGTTGCGTGCCCTGGCTCAAGGGCCCTCGACTCCCTCCCTGTCACTTGACAGCTGTGGGCCTGACAGCGGCCTGGCCCTGTGGCCGGCGCCACGGCCAGTGTTCATCTGTGCTGCTCCCAGTGAGTGGAGGACATCCACGGGGAGAGGCGTGGCTAAGAGAGAGCCCGCCTCCTGTCCCACTGGAATTCCTTAGTAACCACAGAACACTGGGCACCCAGAAAGTACTGGAGCTCCTATGATTCCTGTTTGTCGACAGAGAAAACCGCAGATCAGAGAGGTTGGGTGACCAGCCCGGAGTCACACAGCTCGGAGGAGGTGGCGGCTGGATTGGAACCCGGCTCTCCTCTCCCGTCCCCGGGGGCCGTGCTCCTGGCCACTGCTACACTCAACAAGCAGAAGGCTTTGTATCCTCTGTTATTATTAAACAGCTTGCTCTGAGCTCCGGGGATACGGGCCTAATACATTTCACGTCAGGTTTTCAGAGTCCAGCGTGTGAGATTTTGGGGGGAAAACAGAGACAAGTCCCCCGCGGAAGGTTCCAGCAAGCGCTCGGCAGGAGGGGCTGCGTTCTCCTGACAGGACAAGGGTCTGAGTGCAAATCCCAGGCCGCGGCTCAGGGGCAGAGAGACGGGGAGGGGTGTCCGTGAGGCCCCCACATCACCCACGCCCCCCCCGCTCTCGCACTCAGCCGTCAGGGCACCCACAGAGCCTGCCGCTCAGCGCCCCGGGGTCAGGGAGAGAAGAGAGCCCCCGCCCCACCCCCACCCCGCACTCCCGCATCCCAGGATGGAAAACGACGCACGGAGCCGGTGCATTAAGAAGCGGATAATTACGCGTAATAAAGCGACGCCGGCCCCTGCGCACAAACACAGCCTTGACAGAGCACCCTTCTCCCAAACAGCCCTCCTGGCTCCCGAGAGCGGCAGTCAACATCCTAAACATTCGGTCGGCGGCCAGGAGGGCGCAGGGGCGGGCGCAGGGGCGGGGGCGGGGGCGGGCGCAGGGGCGGGGGCGGGCGCGGGGGCGGGCGCAGGGGCGGGGGCGGGGCCAGGCCGGGAAGTGCGAGGGCCGGGATGCGTGGTGCTTGAGCCCAGAATGAGAGCCAGAGGGAGGACCTTTTGCAACCAGGACAGGACCTGGGACCGGCATAGGGGCAGGCCCCGCCCCAAGTTCAGGCCAGGGCTGGCCCCTCCTCCAGGCAGGAGCTGCAGAGCCGCGGCGCCTGTCCATCAAGAACCTGCTCTGGGTTTGCTTTGGGTCCCCCTCACCTCCATCTACACTGATTTCAGCCGCTGTCGCCTGCAGAGCGCTGGGCTAGCTGAGCAGGTGGATGAACTCAGAGCACTAACGAGGACCCCGCCCCCAACCGCGGGCAAGTGCCGCCTTGGGGCCAGCCGCTCCTGACCTGCCCAGCTCCGCACCCGCCCGTGACTCCCTGAGCTGCTGCTCAGTCCCCCACCCCCACCCCCACCCCCACAGTGCATCCTGGGAGTCCTGCTCCTCTCAGCAGCACGCCCCTCCCTGGCTTTTCCCACCATCACTCCACCCCCCCCCCCAAGGATGCACCCTGGCCTGCTTTGCAGGGAGCCGCAGAGCCGGGCGGAGCTGGTGTCCTGCTCGGTCCTCCTCGGCCAGCCTCTCGGGCAGGGGCACAGCCTGGCTGGGCCCTGTGCTCCGCGCACTCGGGATGTGGGTGAAATGGGTGCTGGAGGATCCAGAGCTCCGTCTCCTCCACGGGGGGCGGACGTGGGGTCCCGGGCGAGCCGCCGGTGCTGTGGATTCCCCCGACAGCAGAAGCTGGAATAAGGACTGGGCTGCAGGCAGGTTAATCGGGAGGCGAGCACTGGAGCCGGTGTGAGGCAGCAGAGAGCGGGGAAAGCCAGGGAGGGGACCGTCTCGGGCTCTGTCCCGTCCTGCTGCAGAGCTGTGCCCCTCCCTGTCGCACTACCCGGCCTCAGGCTGCCCCCCCACTGGGTGCACCTGCAGGGGCGCCCCCTCCTACTTGGAGAAAGCCCCAGGCAGAGGCTCGGGCGCACTTGGCTTTGGGGCAGGGATCAGCACGCCCTGTCCCGCACAGCTGCACACAGTGAGAAGGGGCCATGGGTGGAGACCCGGGGCACAGAGGGGAGGGTGAAGGTAGGGGTGAGAGTGGCTGGAAGAAGGTTCCAGAGCCTCTGCACCCCCCTGTGGGAAGGGCAGTGTGGCCCTCCCCGCCAGTGAAGTGACAGGGGGACAGCACAGCCGCGCAAGCAGGGCCGCCGTGAGCAGGCGTCCATCTCAGCCCAGGGGCGGCCAGAGCACACGGCAGCAGCTCTGGCTCCAGGTGTCACCGTCGACCAATCACAGGCACGCACGGGGCACCTCCTGCCAGCAAAGCCGGGACTTCCCTGGGCTGTGGCTTGGGGCTCTCCGCAGGTCACAGACACCCCCACCCCCACAATCGAGAAGGGAAGATGCCCTGTCCCCTCCCTCTCGGGAAAGGCACGCCCTCCTGCTGTGGCAAGGACACTGAGCAAGCAGGGAAGTGGCCAGCTGGGGGGGGGCTGAGGGGGCGGGAGGGAGCAGCGGTGTTCTCGGGGAGGGTGGAGGGGGGCCCGTGGAGGGGGGGCACTCCCGCGTGGAAGGCTGAGAGGGAAGTACCTGCAAGTCCCCAGCAGCAAAGAGCTGCCCACCCCCCCAGATGCGGGAAGCCCCGAGGGGCAGCCCCGGGCTGAATGATGCCGAGGACTTGAACTTGGAGTTTAGAGACGGGGTAGGGACCCCAGGCAGAGGCACCCAGAGGGCAGGTGGGGTAGAGAGAGTGTATGCAGACAGCCTGGATGTGCCGCTGTCTGGCCGGCTCTGCGGAGGCAGGCGGGGCCTGGTGCGGCTCCGGAACACACAGGTGCCCTGGGCAGGGGGGCACCCAGCGACACCCGGCAAGGGGCCAGGAGAGGACGGAGGGACCCCTGTGCGACTCGGACACCTCCCCTCAGCGCCAGTGGCGGAGAGGGTTTTCACGACCCGGGCAGCCGGGGGAGATCGGAGATGCTCATTTCATTTCATTAGAACCCAGCAGCCTTCAATTACAGCTGGCGGGAGGGGGCAGGCAGCGCCGCTATGTTTTAAAAAGCTGTAGTTTTGCGCTGTTTTTAATTTAGTGCTGCCGGTAAAAGATGCCGCCTTGGAGTTGCTAATGATTCTCGTGAATTATTTTTGGTTGATTCACACACCCCCTCTCTGAGTTTAAATAACGAGGGAGGAAGACGCTCGGGGTCCCCCCCAGAGCTGCCAGCCTGCAGCTGGCACCTTCCCACCTCTCCCGCACCCAGGCCTGGGCGTGCACGGAGGGCACACACTCGGGACCCCTTCGACAACCCCCCCCTCCACAAGCCCTGTCCTGTGTGCCATCCCTCACCGTGTTGTGACAGCGGCCTGTGCCCTGGGGGTCTGCCGTGTGCGAGATCTGGGGCGAGGCACCAGCTCTGAGCCTCCCATGTTTGCTCTGAAGATCGCTGTCCCTTGCCCTCCAACCCAGAGAAGGAAGAGGGGGCTCTGAGCGGTCAGGAGCTCGTGCAAGGTCACCAGGCTGGACGTGGCAGCAATGGCATTCAAACTGCCTCTGTGAAGCCGGGAACACTTCCGGTTGGGCTCAGGGCTGCAGGAAACAAACGAGCAAGTAACCCCTTTGGCAAGCCCCCTCCTACTCGCTCCCTGAGCTCCGGTGGTCCCCAGAGCCCTCCGCTGCACAGCAAGGCCAGGGCTGGAGGCAGAAGGGAGGAGCCGCGGGCCTGCCGGAGTCGCAGCGCGGCTGCCTGGCTGTCCCAGGCGGGGACTGGATCGTGCACCTGCTGCGGGGAAGCGGACTCAGGTGGTCCAGCAAGTACCGGAGCAGGGCCCCCATTTGTCTCGACTCCAAACCCGTCTCCACCATGGAAAACGTCTCCTGTCGGCCGCGGCCCCCTTTCCTTCTTCTTCCCTTGGAAATAAAATGAGAGGCCGCCAGGAAGGGCGGGAAGCCCCTTCCGAGTTTCCTTTCCTCATCCGTCATGTCAGGGCCTGGGAGTGAGGGTCTCTCTGCTGGGAGCGGCGGGCGGTGGGCAGGGGGCTGGGAAGGAGGCTGAGCTGCTCCGTCCCCAGGAGGCCGGGGCAGCTGCACTCCTCACTCAACCCAGCGGGAGGCTGTGAGCCCCAGGCAATCAGAAAAGCAACTGAATCAGGAGGAGAGAGATAGAGGCTCCCCGTGACTCTCCCATCAAAGCAGAAGCAATCAGAGCATATGCAAAATGCCCCCTGTTTGCAGCCAGGCTGCCGCCCCCATGATGTGAGCTGCAGAGAATGTCGGCTCTGGAGAGCAGAGCCCTGGGTTCAAATCCCAGCGCTGCCACTCACTGGCTCCAACGCCTCTCAGCCGCCATGGCTGGTGGGAAGAGGACCCGGCAGGAAGTACGTGGATGGGACGTAGCTGCTGGGTCACCAGGAGGGTCCGGCACGGGCGCGGGAGCAGCCACGCGGTCGGCAGGCCCAGCGCAGTGAAAATGCAGGCCTTCGTTCCCAAAGGATCAGGCTTTCAAGATGGCAACAGCCGAGCAGGACACGGAGTGCGTGGCCCAGGGCCCGCTGGCCCAGGGCAGGCGGGGTCTGTGTGCATGGGCGCGTGGAGCCCAGGCAGGACCCTCGCAGGTTTCTCTGCTTCTGCCTGGGGCACGATCGCTTTCCCTGCCCTGTTTCCTGTTCTTGGGGCTCTGGACTCTTCTGGCCAGGCCAAGCCGAGGCTGCGGCTCTCAGGTCGCAGCTGGGAGCCATGGGGAGGCAAACAAGGGGTTTGGGATCAGACAAGGGGGTTCAGGGGCTGCAGGCAGGGTGAGGGCAGCAGAGAGCAGGGTGTCCCAGGAGCCTGGTAGCCTGACCCTGCTGTGTAGTCCCGCAGGAAAAGCCCCTGGGAGGGTCTGTCTGTGAGCGGTGACCCCCACCAACGTGTCACCAAGGTGCCATCCTGCCTGGGAGAAAGGCACCCTTGTTGGAGGTGCCAGACGCAGCCTAGGGCAGCCAGCACCACCAGGGACGAGGAGGGAAGAGACTTAGGTCACAGCCAAGAGCCAAGGGCAGGGCTGGTAGGAATCAGAGGCCATGCTGTTTGGTGTGGCTCGGCCAAGCTCCAAAACCGAGTCCAGGGTTGGGAGGTCCTTTGTCCTCTCTGCTGGCCAGCGTGGTCATGCGACCACAGACTCAGCTCCCCTGATGCCCTGGGTGCAATGCCCAGCTCTGCCTGAGGGGGCGTGGTTTCCTGTGCCAGGCAGCATACTCCTCTCCACCTGTCCCAACCGTCATGGTGTGATTGCCCAGGAGTCAGGCCCTGGGAGAAGGATTTGGAGCAGAAGCCATTTCTCCGGAAGGCATGGGAAGCCCAGCAGGGGAGCAGGGACGTGATCCAGAGCAGGGTGGCCACCGGGAAAGGGCATTAATCAGCCAGCCAGCAAAGCGGCACCTGGGGCTCGACCGCGGGGGAACTCAAAGCGATGCAAACCCACAGAACACAAGTGTCTGCACCGCAACCCTGAGCGCCCTGGGTTAAGGGATGCCCCCCCGGGGGGGCCGACTCCAGGCTTGGCTGGCTGGCCGCACAGGAGGGCGAAGGGGCCCCCCAAGGTCAGGGTAGAGCTCCCACAGGCCCTGAGACCCTGAAGCTGGGGGTGGATGTTGGCCTGAGCGCGCAGAGAGGCGTGGAGTCGGAGCACTCGCCGCGTCTGCCTCCGGCTCCGAGGTCCAACGCGCGCTCACGCCTTCCAAAAGCGTTTAGTAAGTGCCTGCAGCGGGTGCCGGGCTCAGAAGCAGAGCCAGGATGACCAAATGGTCTCAGAAGCTGCCAGGGGCCGGGCCCAGAGCACAGCCGTCCGAGGGCAGCGTCCCGGGCCAGTGAATGCGTTTCGAGGGCAGAAGCTCCAACGAAACCAGAAATCTCCGCTCCAGGCGGCTTTGAGCCTCGTCCCCGTGCCGATGGCTCCCAGATCTATGATCCGGGCGGAACCGCTTCCCCGGGCTCCAGACGCATAGATCCGGCTTGACACTGCCACCTGCTGCTTCTCGTGGGTGTGTATGAGTTACCAACGCCACGTGACAAATGACCCCAAACTCAGCCACGGAGAGCGGCCACCATTTGTGACCTCACACAGACGTCTCAGATGCGGCATAACGTGCTTTTAACCCATTCGATTGACCACTCTGATCCGTCCCGATGCCCTGGGGGAGGGGCCACCCTGGGGGGACCTCGGGATCTGGGGTCTGCTGGAATCCCCACCTCCCACCACCACCATTCCCGTCTCTCCCATCTCGGGGACCGGCAGATCCGCCCGGCAGTCGCTGAGACCGAGCCTGTGGGGACAGCCTGGGCTCCTCTTGCGTGGGAGCACCCACGCCCAGTCAATCCTCCGGCTGACACCCGCAGCTCTGCCAGGGACTCCGAGTGCGGCCGCCGCCGTCCTGGGGGGAAGTGTGCCATCTCGCCTGCATGGAGCTCTCTGCTCCCATCTTTGAGCCGCGCAGTCGGGGTGACCCTGGTGCAACACATGCCTTCCGGGTCACAACCCTCCCAGGAGAGCAAAACATGCCCTTAGGGCCCTGTACCGCCTGTCCTCACCACCCCCACCCTGGTCTTACCCACCCTCCTACCGCCCGGCACCATCCGGACACGCCGAGATCCTGCCTCAGGGCCCTTGCACTCGCTCCCCCTGCCCAGCATGTTCTTCCTCTCGGCTCCCACCTGGAGGGCTCCTGGCTCCTTCCAAACCATCACCCCTGGGAGAGCCCGCCGCCGTGCACATCCTGTGTGTACCTTTGCAGTTCCCTTCTCTGCCTTTGGTTTTTCTCCTCAGGGCTCTGCACCACCTCCACGCGGTACGTCCTGTGTGTTTCCCGTTTGCTGTGCCTCCCACTAGAACATAAGCCCCACCCGTGCAAGGATCCTGGCCTGTTCCTGTCACTACGCCCCACTCACAGCATCGAGAGTGATGGGCGGGCCGCAGTGTTTGCTAAAAAGGACTTGGGGCTGGCTACAGGCAGGACCGGGGGGAAGGTGTGTGATGATCTCGCTTCAGAACAAACCACCCACTGAGAGCGACAACCATGCTCCCCCTGGCTCCCGCACCCGAGCTCTGAGAAGGGCCCGGAAGACAGCTCGTCCCCGCTCCCCCTGGCATCCACGGGGGCGGCTCAGGGGCAGGAGTGCACCCACAGCTGGGCGCCGCCCGCACGCGAAAGCTCACTCGGTCATTCATACCCGGCGGTTGCTCCTGGCTGTCACCCGTGACCTCAGCAGGTGCCGTCAGTCAGGAGAGACCCACAGGGGCCTCCGCTCGCAGCTCTTGACTTCTGAGCTGAGCCGTAGGAGCGAAGGTAAAGCTGCCCGTCTCTCAGAATCTAGCCCCGGGAACCCACGGAGCGTCACTTCCGTCCTGTCCTACTGGTCAAGTGGCCGCAGAGCCCCGATCCGGGGAGGGGAGGCCCAGACCCCGCCTCCCCGTGGGAGAAGCGGCCGAGGGTTTCAGGCCCAAGCTAGACGCCACAGCAGAAAGGAAGTGGAAGGTCACGTTTGCCTGGAGATCGGTGGAGGCGCCGGCCCCCCTCTGCCGGCTGGCCCCTCCCAGAGCCCCAGGAGACCAAAGCATCGCTCTCTACAGAAGGGGGTGCAGCACCAGGCCGGGGCCCGGCGAGAGGGCTCAGTGTTAGTTGGACCACAGTGGAGCTGTGGCTGTAGCTCAAAGAAAGGCGTGGCTGAGGCTCTCTTAGGCTCCAGATTGTTCTCTGTCCTGCGCGTTGCAGGAGGCTCAGTGGTGCCCCCGGGCCCCGCTAAGGGCAGACCCCACCACACACACGCCTGCCCCAGCTGTGACAACCACCAGGTCCACAGACGCCGCTGGATCCGAGCCACGCGCTAAACGCCAGCTGCAGCGTTGTCAGCCCTGGAGACGCGGCGCCCGCCCCCGCGGCTCGGTTAGACTCTTCATCTCCTGAACCCCAGGAGCCGCGTGCTTGACCGTCAGGTCCCCTCACTCTGCTGACGGGACCGCCTGGGCCAACCCGGTCCCGCCAGGCTGCGCGTCTGCGGGCCTCCGTCCGCCAGCATGGTTTCCGTCACTCTTGTTTTATGCTTTCCACCTGCCTTAAGTACTTTCCAGAAGGCGGCAGGGTGCACAGAGCTAAATAAATAACTGCATGCAGGGGACCGGCTGCGGGGGGGGGGGGGGCGGCGCAGAGCAGGCAGACAGCGCCGTCGCAGGGAGAGAGAGGGGGCAGGGCGGCCACCAGGCCACGCCCAGGGCAAGAGGGAGCGAGGAGGGTGGGGCGGGTAGACCCCTCCCGAGGATTTAGGTACAGAAGATGCAGGGGGCTGGGACAGCTGAAGCACCTCCCCCAGGACTGGGCCATGCCCCGCCCATTTTCTGTTCACAAGGAGATGCTTGGATCGATGTGCTTGCCTTTGGCCAAGACCCCGCCTACGAGCCACTCCCCCCACCACCTGCATATCTGACGGCACCTCCTAGGGCTTCCAAGACCCACCTGTGCCCCTCGCCCTCACGGCCCTTAGCCTTCCGCTGTCCCCAGCCCTCTGGCTGGCTTCATCCAGGGCCATGAGTCACGAACGGGCCATCAGCTTCCCCTCCGTCCCCGCATCCTGGGTGTCACTGAGTCCTGGCGCCTTGCTTCCGGAATGCCACCGGAATGGGCTCGCTGCTTTCCAGCCCTGCGGCCACCCTGGCCGTCGTCCCCCGCGTGAGCCGTCGCGGTGGCCTCCTTAACGCAGCCCCTGCACCTGCCTTCCCCGGTCCCGGCTCCCCACCCGGCAGGAGCAAGCTTTTCAGAACAATCGACTCCGTGCCTCCCCGTGCTTTCTGCGGGCAGCCACGTTACCTTCTTTCAGTTCCCCAAACTCTCCCGCTCCCTCCTGCCACAGGGCCTTTGCACAGGCTGCTTCGACACTCATGCCCCTCCCGCACACTCCAAGGGAGCCTCCCCTGCTCCCTTGGGCCAGAGCCACGCCCCTGTCCAGCCCCACGGCTCTGAGTGGCTCTCTTCTGCACACTCTTCCCAGTCCAGGCACAGCTGCTGGGTGAGTGTCTTTCTGATGACTGCTGTTGGGTGCATCATAACCCAAGAAGCAGACCCAGGACCCTGGCACATACACGTTTGTTGGCTGAGAGGCAAGGGTGGGGCAGGCACTGGGGATGGAGAAGAATGGGATCCCGGGAAAGCCGTCCGCCTGCCTGGCCACCGCTGTCTGCAGCATGGGAGAAGGAGCCAGGCGGCCAGACACAGGGCGAAAGACCAGAGCCATTTCCCAGTTCTGTCGCCGAACCTGACCCCACGCCGAGCAGATCGATGGCAGCCGTCAGGGCTGGTGCCAGGGACGGCGGGCGAGGCTGGCTGACTGCTCCCATGCCAGCAGAGCCCAGCAGAGCGGGGCTGCCTGGCTGACTTATTGCTTATTAATAATATAAATATGCAAATGCTAGGAGGCCGTATCGATCCCTACCCGCGAACCATCCATCACGAGAGGGAGGAGCAGGTGCTGTAAATACCAAGGAGTGCATCTGCAACCTGCACTTTAACAGCGGCGGCCGCAGGCTGGGGCGGCCCCTACCGCAGCCCCCGCAGCCCCGCCCCCCCAGACCCCGCCCAGGGTCTCCAAGAGAAATCCTCTCCTTCCCACGGTCAAGGAGAAGCAGGCTTCACAGCGCCCGAATCGCCTACTCCCCAGGGATCCACCAGTCCAGAATAGCACCCATCCGAGTGTGGGGAGGCAATGGGCCAGCCCCCCTCTATCCCCACACAGCATCACTTGAAGATTAGGCTTGGGGTCTGGGGTCAGGTACTGAGGTCAAGTCTTGCCCTCCCCCCCAACTTACTAGCTTAGCAAACTTCTCAAGTTTAACCGCTCCGGGCCTCCGTTTACTCATCTGTAAAATGGGGCTGACGCCAACCCACGCCGGGTGCGGAGGTGGAATGGGACCATGCACGTGGTCGACATCCACGGCGGTCGTTATGTGGCAGGGCAGGGGGCTCTCAGTGCCACCAGACCCCTCCCCGCCTCAGGCATAATAACCCTAACCGCTGCAGCCTGGGTATCCCACGGCCGTCGCCGGAAGATGGACCCACGGAAGCAGCGCCACAAGGAGGAGCAGCCCCACCTGGCCACGCCCACTCCCAGCTCCGTCTTGCAGGTGCGTTTCCACCTGAGTGCCCACAAGCTGCACAGCGCACAGCACACGGGCCGGAACACCCGCCCGTCCTGACCTCACCTCTGCCTCCAGAGATCCGGGCGGGGGCGGGGGCGGGGGCGGGGGGGACCTGAACCAGGAGCCTGAGCTCGGGCCAGGAGGGAGGGGCTTAGAGAAGTCTGAGGTCAGGTGCAATTGCAGGGAGCCAGAGGAGGGCGTGGACAGAAGCCAGGAACTCCAGCTGGGTCTCCCACATGGGTGGCAGCGGCCCAGGGGGCCTTCGTCCGCTGCTTTCCCAGGCGCATTAGCAGGAAGCCGGATCAGACGCAGAGCAGCTGGGATTGGAGGCGGGACATAGGATGCTGGTGTCCCAAGTGGCGGCTTAACCCGCTGCACGGTGACACCGGCTCCCTTCCGGAGCTCTGACCTTACAGAGTAGGCCCTGGCTCCTCTCCCCTGTCCCTGGGGCTGTGGCAGAGGCCGTAACAAGAGGCAGGTTAACAAGAGGAACTTCTAAAGCCAGGGCGGGGGTGGGGGGTCGTTTCATTCGTAGCTTGGGTGAGGAGGGGGTGGTGAAGAGGGCTGCTTCCAGGAGCAGACTGGTCCTGGCCTCACCGAGTGGTCCTCCCTCGGCTCACCCCCAGCCTCGGGCTGTGAACCCCGGAAACCATGAGCTGGAACGGACGCCCGTCCTAAGATGCCCGCTGCAGCCCTCCCCTGGGCCCCTCCCTGCCCCCGCCAGCTCCACGCGCCCCCGCGGGCCAGGAAAGGGGGGCTTCTGTTCTACAGGAAACGTCTCTGGGGTGTGTGTCCCGCGCTGCATGCAAATGACTTCAGTGACCAGGGAGGAGGGGGGAGACAGGAAAGAAGAGAGGAAGGGAGGAGAGAGGGGAGAGGGAAGTGGGGACCAGAGAGGGGGGTGGAGAGGAGAGACCCACCCCGCAGGGCCCCCCAGTCCACCCTGGAAGCCTTTTCCACGCCAACTGCCCATCCCCCAGCTGCCGCAGGGCTCAGCAGCCTCCGAGGCCACTCCTCCCTCGCAGCCGTCCCAGGTGGGGCGAGGGGGCCAGGTCAGGGCCCCCGGCGCAGCCTCCCCGCCCGCAGGCCCGGGCAGCATCAGCATTCCGCCTGTCTCCCGTAATGGGCCATCTTCATGCCGGCTTGATTTGATTATTGCGCCAACACCCTTGCTTAATTCTCCGCTGTCTTTCTTCTGCACTGTTGATTTATACTGTTAGTGTTTTAATTATACAATTCAGCACTCCTTAAAACATGAAAAACTGCTCAACTTTTCAAGCAATTAAAAGGCAGCGGAGTATCTCAGCAGATCCGAGACGAGATAAGTAAATCAAGCAATTACAGACCTCGCTGCGTGGCAGCGACGTAGCAACCCACCCAGAAATGCGCGGCGCCCGTGGGTTCTAGAGACCCCGTGCAGAGGGCGGCGTCCGGCCCACCTGCCTCTGCCTGCTCCGCTGGGCAGCCCGGGGCTCCGCCTCCCTCCGTGGAACCTGCTGCTGGCTGACCTGCCCAGCAGCTCGGGCTAAGAGGAGCTGCGTGGACTCAGGACGAGTTTCAGGGCAGCCCTTGGGGGCAGCAGTTAGGATGCCCGCGTCCCACATCATCGGGCTACGAGGGCTCGGGTCCCAGCTGCCCTTCCAGTCCACAGTCCTCCTATTGTGCACCTGGGAGGCACAGTGACGGCCCACGTGCTTGGGCCCCTGCCACCCACCTGGGAGACCCCGATGGAGCTCCTGGCTCCTGGCTTTGGCTTGGCCTGGCCCTAGGCTATTGTGTGCATTTGGGGAGTGAACCAGCAGAGAGAAGATCTCTCTCTCTCTGCCATTCTTTTTTTTTTTTGACAGGCAGAGTGGACAGTGAGAGAGACAGGGAGAAAGGTCTTCCTTTGCCGTTGGTTCACCCTCCAATGGCCGCCATGGCTGGCGCGCTGCGGCCAGCACACCGCGCTGATCCGATGGCAGGAGCCAGGTACTTATCCTGGTCTCCCATGCGGGTGCAGGACCCAAGCACTTGGGCCATCCTCCACTGCACTCCCTGGCCACAGCAGAGAGCTGGCCTGGAAGAGGGGCAACCGGGACAGAATCTGGTGCCCCGACCGGGACTAGAACCTGGTGTGCCGGCGGCGCAAGGCGGAGGATTAGCCTAGTGAGCCGCGGCACCGGCCTCTTTTTCTTTAAAAAAAAGAAAATTGTTTTTATTTATTTGAAAGAGTTACAGAGAGAAAGAGAGGTCTTCCATCTGCTGGTTCACTCCCCAAATGGTCGCAACGGCTGGAGCTGGGCTGATCTGAAGCCAGGAGCCAGGAGCTTCTGCTGGGCCTCCCACGTGGGTGCAGAGGTCCAAGCACTTGGTCATCTGCTGCTGCTTTCCCAGGTGCATTAGCAGGGAGCTGGACCAGAAGTGGAGCAGCTGGGACTCAAACCGGCACCCATAAGGGATGCCCATGCTGCAGGCCAGGACTTTAACCCACTGCGCCACAGCACCAGCTGCCTCTCTCTGTCTTTCAAAACAAACTGAAAATAAATAACTTTTTTTCTGAAAGACTTGAGTTTTCTGTTGTCCACTGCACAGCTTGTGGACTTGGCCGTGCCATTCCTCCCCTCAGCTTCCATCAGCAAACGGGGCTGCACCAGGAGGCTCTGGGGTGTGGGGGAAGGTGAACACAAGTAGCGGGGGTTCCGCTTTCAGGGGGCGTATCTGTTCCACGCTGAAGTTCCTGTAACAAGACGGATTGGCGAGAGAAAAGCACACGCGTTTATTTACATATTCATGACAGCAGAGCCTTCCTAAGGAACTGAAAACCTGGAAGAACAGTAAAGCGACGTGGACTTTCTTCTGCTGGGTTTGATGCAGTGGCCGGCCAGGCAGAAGGATGAGCAATGAGAAAGTGTGACCTCAGGAGCCAGTGCTGCAGGGCAGCGGGCGAAGCCCCCATTTTGGACAGAGTCCCAGCTGTTCCGCTTCCACTCCAGCTCCCTGCGAATGCGCCTGGGAGAGCAGCAGAAGACGGCCCACGTGCTGGGTCTCTGCAGCCACATGGGAGACCCGGAAGAAGCGCCTGGCTCCTGGCTTCAGCCTGGCCCAGCCCCGACAGTTGCATCCATTTGGGGAGTGAACCAGAGGATGGAGGCTTTTCTCTCTTTGTCTCTCCCCTTCTCTCGGCTACTCTGCCTTTCAAATAAATAAAATAAAATAAATCTTTTTAAAAGTGTCATCTAACGTTTACAAACCTTAAGTGGCCTTGTGGGTCCTTCTCCAGATCCTGAGTCTCTGAGGACCGGCAGGGACCACCCCCATCTGGGTTCCCCCCATCTGGGGTCCCCCTGTCTGGGGTCTCCACATCTGGGGTCCCCCCATCAAGGTCCTCCCCGTCTGGGGTCCCCCCTGTCTGGGGCCCTCCCCATCTGGGGTCCCCTCTGTCTGGGGTCTGCCCTGTCTGGGGTGCCCCCCGTCTGGGATCTGTCCCATCTGGGGTCCTCCCCATCTGGGGTCCCCTCCGTCTGGGGTCTGCTCCGTCTGGGATCCCCCATCTGGGTTCCCCCAATCTGGGGTCCCCCCGTCTGGGGTCTCCACGTCTGGGGTCCCCCCCATCAAGGGTCCTCCCCGTCTGGGGTCCCCCCTGTCTGGGGTCCTCCCCATCTGGGGTCCCCTCCATCTGGGGTCCACCCTGTCTGGGGTGCCCCCCATCTGGGATCTGTCCCATCTGGGGTCCTCTCCATCTGGGGTCCCCTCCATCTGGGGTCCCCCCCATCAAGGGTCCTCCCTGTCTGGGGTCCCCCCTGTCTGGGGCCCTCCCCATCTGGGGTCCCCTCCGTCTGGGGTCTGCCCTGTCTGGGGTGCCCCCCGTCTGGGATGTCCCATCTGGGGTCCCCTCCATCTGGGGTCCCCTCCGTCTGGGGTCCCCTCCGTCTGGGGTCCGCCCTGTCTGGGGTCCCCCCGTTTGGGGTCTGTCCCATCTGGGGTCCCCTCCGTCTGGGGTCCCCTCTGTCTGGGGGCCGCCCTGTCTGGGGTCCCCCCCCCCGTCTGGGGCCCTGTGATTTGCTCCAGGTGAAGGACAAGAGCCAGGAAAGAAGGCTCTTCCTGACCTGCCGTTTGCCCCAGCGCCTGGTCGTGTTCCAGGGCAGCTGTCCCGAGCCCCGCCCTCACCATAACCCTCTTGAAGTGGACCGGACTCCGGAGTTGCATGCCTACTTCTCCTTCAGGTCGGTCCAGCAGGGCCACACTGTGGCCCCCTGCAGAGCGCCCCGGTTCACGGGGGTCCCTGCTGTCCGTAACTACTGGGCTCCCGGGTCTGGGGGCACTGGCACAGGGGCTCGTGCAGGTTATTGTCCGATGTCTGAGAATGAGCGGATGAGACGCTCTCAAAGGTTTTCTGCACCGGAAGGCAGCAGCTCAGAGATGTAAGTTTCCCTAAAGGAAGGCATTGCCCCCCACCCTGCAGCCAGGAGCGCGGGGTCCCTGCGTCTCTGAGTTCAGAGCAGACAGAAGGAGCTGGGTGCACCCCAGGGGCTCAGCCTCCCTCCCCGCCTGCCCCACTTCCCTCCCCATGTGTACGGCCTCGGAGGGATCTCGGAGAACCAGGGACTTCCGAAAGGGCGGGCAGGGAGGGGTGCGGGAGTAGGGAGAGGAGCTGTGCAGCCCGCTCACCCACCACAGCGGGCGCCTGCCTGCTGCTCAGGCTGTCTAGAAAATACCGACCAACCGAGGGGAGTGGGGAGTGGGCTGCAGGTGCACAGGACGGGTACTGAGGGAGACGGAGGGGCTGGAAGCATCCGGTTGAGGGCAGCGCCCTCCTGGTGGACACACACCCCAGTCTTCGTCCACCACAGCAGGACTGGACAGGCCAATTGAGTGACAGCTGTCAATCATCCTCTCCATCCCCACCCGCAGCTCCAACCCTGACTGTACAGGAAGCCAGATCTCCCTGGGGGCCACCTGCGGGGCTACCCTGCCCCCAGCCTCCCCGGGGACACTCAAGGCCCCGCCCCACCCCTTCCCTGGGCTCTGTCCACAGTCTCCCCAGCCCGCCCCGCGGCCTCACCAAGGTTATGTCCCCTGAGCACTTTCCGTGCCAAACCGTTTCTTCTGGCTGCTCTTGGCGATTCCAGAGCCTCCATTAATCATTCTCTGGCTCTCTGAATGCGATATTTTCTCTAAGAGCTGAAATTTTTTTCACCTGCTCTGCACCTACCTGTCGCCTCCAATTACCTGCTCTCATCAGTCATTAGCAGAGAACATTAGCATATCTATAACTGCTGGATACCTTGATTAATCTGGTTCCAATTGTTCCCCCCATCGCATCTAATTGGCGAAGGAGTGACCAGGACAGGCGAGCACGCATGCGCCTCACCCAGTCTCCGCGTGGAGGTGACAGAGCGGAAGCCGCGTCCCGGTGGGGCCCCAGCCAACTCTCTGTGTGCAGGTGAGGGAGCCGAGGCCTGAGAGGTGCAGCAGCGCTCTTCCTCCTCCCATGGCCACCCCACCCGGCACCGCCTACAGGTGCTTCCAGCAAACCGGTTCCCAGCCGTGCTCTGCAAGAAGTCAAAGGTGCCGGGGCGGGAGCAGGCATAAAGATGAGGGGCTGCGGCCAAAGGGAGTTGGAAATCTGGAAGCGCACGAGGTCATGTCACATCCTGGAGTCTTCTGCAAAGCACAACAGCAGAGTGAAGGCTCTGGGGATGTCCCCTGGTGCGGCCACATCATGGCCCAGTGGGTTAGGCTGCCACTTGCAACACGGACATCCCCCCATCAGAGCGCCTGGGTCCAGTCCCAGCTGCTCCGCTTCTGATCCAGCTCCCTGCTAATGCACCTGCTAAAGCAGAGGAGGATGGCCCAGGCGCTTGGGCCCCTGCCACCCACGTGGGAGACCAGGACGAAGCTCCTGATCCTGCCTTCAGCCTGGCCCAGCCCTGGCCATTGTGGCCCTCTGGGGAGTGAACCAGCAGATAGAAGATCTCTCTCTCTCTCTCTGTCTCTGTCTCTCTGTAACTCTGCTTTTCAAGTAAGTAAACAATAAACAAATAAATAAATAAAGCAACAACAGCCTGGTATCTCCCAGTTTCTGCAGGCCAGGAGTCTCTAGGGGGTCCCGCAGGAGAGGCGGTTCTGGCCCAGGGCCTCTCGCACAGCCGGGAGGTCAGCTGGGGCTGGGCTCGTCCGAAGGCTCATCCGGGGCGGGAGGATCTGTGTCCGAGACAACTCAGGTACACCAAGCAGGCTGTCAGCTGGACGCTTCGGCTCCCCGCCAAGCCGCCTCCCCACAGGGTTGTGCGCGTGTATTCAGGACGTAGCGGCTCATCTTGACTGAAGCACCTGAGAGAGAGAGCAGCTTCTGCGTCTTTGTGATGTCCTTGGAAGCCGCACACACCAGCATTTCCACAGCATCCGGTTGCTTGCACACAGGTCCGGCGTATTCTGTGCGGGAGAGACCACACAAGGGTATGAGTACGGGCAGGTGACTACCACTGGCCGCCATCTTGGAGAACTGCCCACCCGGGACCTACCTCATGGGGAAAGGTGCGAGCAACTCAGGTTCTCAACCTGATGCCACCAAAGTCAGACGCCTCCGGTGACCTCATCTGGCCCACTTTCTAGGGTCACCCCTGGGGCTTGCAGCTGGCAACTGATGGCAGGGTTCACTCCTGTGGAGCAGAGCGTGCAACCTGGGGGAGCGGACATCATCTCCAGGGGGTAGCGTTGGCACTGGCTTGGATTGTTAGCATCCAGCGGTGAATTTCTTGATGTTGGTGGAGAGAAATCTCCTCACATCTTGGTGACCAGAAGTGAGGTGTTCTTTGCTGGGGGAGTGCAGCAAGAAAGAAAATATGTTGGCTTTTTCCCCAGGCTCCCTTTGTAACCAACTGGAAAACTGGACAAAATATTTGAAACAACTGTTTTCATGTACTGGGCAACAGACAGGACATATCAGAAACCCCTAGTTTAAAGGAACACACAGGGTGAGCCCCGCTTACTGCCAAGAGGGAAGGCTCAGAAGAGGAGGAAGAACACAAACAGAGCAAAGGGTCTGGCGAAGAAGAAGCTGGGGTTTGTAGAGGCTGCAAGGCCAAGATTTGAGAGCACAGCACTGGGCAGAAATGACATGAGAGGGGGGAGGGGAGGGAGAGAGAGAGGGAGGGAGAAGAGAGGGAGAGGGACAAGGGCAGAGGGAGGGAGGAGGGAAAGAGAGAGGGAGAGAGAGGGGAGGGAGAAAGAGAGAGAGGGAGAGAAGGAGGGTAAGGGAAGGAGAGAGGGAGAGAGAGAGGAAGGGAGGAGGGGGAGAGAGAGAGAGAGAGGGAGGGAGAGAGGGGAGGGGGAAAGAGGGAGAGAGAGAGAAAGAGAGGGAGAGAAGGAGGGTAAGGGAAGGAGAGAGGGAGAGAGAGAGGAAGGGAGGAGGGGGAGGGAGAGAGAGAGAATGTAGATCTGCAATAAAAGGGTCACCTTGACTCTGGCTAATTATTGGTCTGCACATGTGGGTGATAAAATTCTATGGTGGGGATGGGGGATATCACCCAAAAGCAATAGATTGAACAATTCCTGAGGCTCACATGTGGCTGGGAATATTCACTAAGCTTGTTTTCCCACCTTCTACAGTGACAAAACTTCATAACACACGGGATATTGGAAAGACATCTACTTAGGACTGGAGCTAAATTCTCTCTAGACCAAATAGTGTTCTGAGAAAGGCTGAGCAAAGATTAATAGCAAGCTTCAAAGGAATCAAGAAATTTAACTATGTGACACAACAAAACCTAAAGCTCTTTGAAGGAAGAAACAAAATTTGGTACAAATTCATGATGTCCAGCATCCAACCAAAAATAACAAGTCACGAAAGAAAGTAAAAAAATGTGATCCATAACAAAGAGACAACAGACCAAGAAATTAAATAAATGATGTAATTAACAGACAAGTACATTTAAAAGGGATTGCAAGTGCTTCAATTAGCAAGAAAATATAAAATAAATCATGAGCATAATGAAGAGATAAATGAAATAATTTTTTTTTAGAAATCCGAAAAAGGATACTCAATGCATGCATAAAAAGTGTAATATCCAAAATAAAATGTAAAAATACAATGGAGGGGCCAGTGCTGTAGGTTAAGCTTCTGCCTGCAGTGCCAGCATCCCATATGGACACCAGTTCAAGTCCTGGCTGCTCCACTTCCAATCCAGCTCTCTGCTATGTCCTGGGAAAGTAGTGGAAGGTGGCCAAGTCCTTGGGCCCCTGCACCCAAGTGGGAGACCTGGAAGAAGCTCCTGGCTCCTGGCTTTGGATTGGCTTATCTCCAGCTATTGTGGCCATTTTGGGAGTGAACCAGTGGGTGGAAGACCTCTCTCTGTCTCTCCCTCTCTCTGTAACTCTACCTCTCAAATAAATAAAGAAAATCTTTTTAAAAAATACACTGGAGGGGACAAACAGATCAGATACTACAGAAGATCAGTGACATGAAGGCATAGCAATAGGGCTAAATGTAAAATGAATCATAAATAAAGAAAATTAAATAAGAAAATCAGTGATGTGGGACAGTATGAATGTTCTAAGCTAGGCGTAATTGAAATTCTAGGAAAAAGGATGGTAGAAACAATTTGAAGAAAAGAAATTTTTTCAAAATTTGATGAAAATTGAACCCACAGATCAATAAGCCCCAAACAGAATAAGCATTCACAAACACACACATACACATAAACATACATACACATATACACACATACACAAACACACATACACCCATACACAAATATACACATACATGCATGCATATATGTAACACATGTATACACATGCATATACATACATACACACATACACAAGTGCACATACATACAAATACACAAAACACATATATACACAAGTGCACACAAACACATATACACACGTGTACACAGATACAAAGACACACAAACACATACACACATACATATGCACATACATATACACGTACATATGCATAACATACATACAAACATGTGATACATATAACACATACACACGTGCATATATGTGCATATGTGCACATACACACATAACACAGGCATGCACGAATACACACATATACATGTACATACATAAAAACACAATTACACAAATACATACACATGTATACATATGTGTATGTATGCAAAAACATACATACACATAACACATGCATGCGCAGATACAAACATGCATGTATACACATAGACATACAGATACAGATACACACATGCACCAACGCAGCTCGCTGTCAAATCTTTTAGCAAAGAATTACAGCAGACTCTTCTTCCACACTTATGCCACACAGAAGACAGTGGAATGGCATCTGTAAAATACTGAAAGAAAACAACTGTCGACCTAGGAAGCTATGGCTACTGAAAACCTCACTCAACAACAACAATGGCTAAATAAGGCTTCTGCAGACATTCACAAGGAACTCAGCACTTCTGAACTTCAGAAGCAGAAGAAGACAGGAATGTGATATCAGATGGAAATTGAATCCACACCAAAGAAGGAAGAGTGCCAGAAATGGTTAATGAATGGATATATATAAAATAGATTTTTCCCATTTTTCAATGCCTATGAAAGGTAACTGACTGGGGCCGGTGCTGTGGTGTAGTAGGTAAAGCCACTGGCTGCAGTGCTAGAATTTCATATGTATGCAGTTCGAGTCTCAGCTCCTCCATTTCCAATCCAGCTCTCTACTATAGCCTGGGAAAACAGTAGAATATGGCCCAAGTCTTTAGGCCCCTGGACCTGAATGGGAGACCCGGAAGAAGCTCCTGGCTCCTGGCTTTGGATTGGTACAGCTCCAGCCATTGCAGCCAATTGGGGAGTAAACCAGTGGATGGAAGACCTCTCTTTGCGTCTCTCCACTTCTGCTTCTCTATAACTCAGCCTTTCAAGTGAATAATTAATAAATCTTTTAAAAAAATAAAATAAAGGGCCGGCACCATGGCTCACTAGGCTAATCCTCTGCCTGCGGCGCTGGTACTCTGGGTTCTAGTCCCGGCTGGAGCACCGGTTCTGTCCCAGTTGCTCCTCTTCCAGGCCAGCTCTCTGCTGTGGCCTGGGAGTGCAGTGGAGGATGGCCCAAGTGCTTGGGCCCTGCACCCGCATGGGAGACCAGGAGGAAGCACCTGGCTCCTGCCTTCGGATCGGTGCAGCGCACCAGCCGTAGGCTGACATTTAGGGGGTGAACTAATGGAAGGTAGACCTTTCTCTCTGTCTCTCTCTCTCACTGTCTAACTCTGCCTGTCAAAAAAAAAAAAAAAAAACTGACTGCTTGAAGCCAAATATTAGCTCCACTCTGGGCAAGAAGAAATAACAGGAAACAGATTTACTGTGAGAATGCAACGTGGTATAGACACTTTGAAAAGCTTCTTATAATGCTAAACATACACTTCCCCTACGACCTGGCGATTCCAATGTTTACCTAAGACCTAAACAGACGTCTGCACCAAGACCTGTACATGCATGTACGCAGCTTTATTTATAGCAACCCCAAACTCAAAACAACCCAAATACCATCAATAGGGAAACAGAAAAGCAAACAGCAGTCAAACAGTATTCTACATAGCAAGAAGAAAACTATCAATACATGCGATAAAAATAAGAATTACCATGTAGCACAAAATGCTGTCTAAAAATAGTTGCTTCGGAGGCTGGCGCTGTGGCTCACTTGGTTAATCCTCTGCCTACGGCACTGGCATCCCATATGGGCACCAGGTTCTAGTCACGGTTGCTACTCTTCCAGGCCAGCTCTCTGCTGTGGTCCAGGAGGGCAGTGGAGGATGGCCCAAGTGCTTGGGCCCTGCACCTGCATGGGAGACCAGGAGGAAGCACCTGGCTCCTGGCTTCGGATCAGCACAGTGCTGGCCATAGCGGCCATTTGGGGAGTGAACCAACGGAAGAAAGACCTTTCTTTCTCTTTCTCTCTCACTGTCTATAACTCTACCATTGTAATATTTCTTCAAATAAATCTCTCCTATAAAAAAATAGTTGCTTCGGGGCTGGCACAGTGACATAGCAGATAAAGCCACCACCATATGGGCACCGGTTCCTGTCCTGGCTGCTCCACTTCCAATCCAGCTCTCTACTATGGCCTAGGAAAGCAGTAGAAGATGGCCCAAGTCCTTGAGCCCCTGCACCCACATGGGAGACCTAGAAGAAGCTCCTGGCTTTGGATCAGCACAGCTCTGGCCATTGTGGTCAATTGGGGAGTCAACCAGTGGATGAAAGACCTCTCTCTCTGTCTCTCCTCTCTCTGTGTAACTCTGACTTTAAAATAAATAAATAAATCTTTAAAAAAGAAATAGTTGCTTCATCACTTCCTGTTTGTTATCAGCAGAGACAAGTGGAGGACGTGCCTTGCTGCCAGCTCTGCCAATGTTACTGAGCGTCCCGAAAGCCACAGTCTTCCTCCTCATGGGGGCAAGTGTGAACCCCCCACCCTCAGGGTACAGGGCTGCTCGGCTTTAACTTGACTTCACGCAGAGAAGAGGAAAGAAGCCAATGTGGTGATTGCTCCTCCTTGAAACCATGACTTGATTAAAAGCCAAAGGAAAAGGAGAGGGGTAAGGGCAGTGAGGATAATGTGTGCCAACCTAGAGATTAAATTCTCATCAGAGTCAGGGCCCCTGGTTAAGACTGGCTGACAAATTTAAGAGTCACTTGTTATTTTCTACAAAGCACCTTTCCATAGGGATTCTGTTGAAATATAGAGTGATATGGCAACAAATTTCACCTTGAAATATAGTCTCCCAATCCATGAACATAGTATAGCTTTTCATTTATTGAGTCTGATTCCATGAACATAGTATAGCTCTTCATTTATTGAGGTCTGACTTTTTTCCAGCCATGTTTTATAGTTATTAATGTAGAGGTCTTACAAATCTTTCTTTTTTTAATATTTTTATTTATTTATTTGAGCAGTAGAGTTATAGACAGTGAGAGAAAGAGACAGAGAGAAAGGTCTTCCTTATGTTGGTTCACTCCTCAAATGGCCACAATGGCCAGAGATGGGCCAATCCAAAGCCAGAGCCAAGAGCTTCTTCCGGGTCTCCCATGTGGGTGCAGGGGCCCAAGGACTTGGGCCATCTTCTACTGCTTTCCCAGGCCATAGCAGAGAGCTGGATTGGAAGAGGAACAGCCAGGACTAGAACCAGCACCTATATGGGATGCTGGTGCTGCAGGGAGAGGATTAACCTACTGCACCATGGCACCAGCCCCATTTTTTTTTTTTAAGATTTATTTATTTACTTGAAAGTCAGAGTTACACAGAGAGATAAGGAGAGGCAGAGAGAGAGGTCTTCCATCCACTGGTTCACTCCCCAATTGGCTGCAATGGCTGGAGCTGTGCCAATCCAAACCCAAGAGCCAGGAGCTTCCTCCGTGTCTCCCACGCAAGTGAAGAAGCCCAAGGACTTGAGTCATCCTCCACTGCTTTCCCAGGCCACAGTAGAGAGCTGGATCAGAAGAGGAGCAGCCAGGACTAGAATCTGCGCCCATGTGGGATGCTGGCACCGCAGGTGGAGGATTAACCTACTGCACCACGGAGCTGGCACCTAGATTTATCTCCAAGTATTTTATTGTTATTTATTAAAAATTATATTTATGATTTACTTTATTCTTGGATGCCATCATTAGTAGGGTTTGTTCTTATTTATTTTCTAATTGTTTTCTGATAGTATATAGAAAAACAATTATTATTATATAATCTCTCTTACAAATTCATGCAGCATACATACTATGAGAAAGTTATGTATGGATTTCAAAATATTTGAGTGCCAAAGCAGTTATTTTTTTAAGATTTTATTTATTTATTTGACAGGTAGAGTTACAGAAAGTGAGAGGGAAAGACTGAGAGAAAGGTCTTCCTTCCATTGGTTCACTCCCCAAATGGCCGCCACAGGCGGTGCTGGGCTGATCTGAAGCCAGGAGCCAGGTGCTTCCTCCTGGTCTCCCACGTGGGTGCAGGAGCCCAAGGACTTGGGCCATCCTCCACTGCAAAGCAGTTATCTTTTTCCAAGGCAGCTCCCTTTTCATTCTATTTTTCCAAGAACTTTGGGATTAGCCTCAAGGATTGGCCTGCAGCTTACATTTTGCTATGATAACTTTTTAGTTCCAGCTAAACTTTAAAAAGCAGATTATTTAGGGGCCAGCACTGTGGCATAGCAGGTAAAGCCGCTGCCTGCAGTATTGGCATCCCATATGAGCGCCAGTTCAAGTCCCGGCTGCTCCATTTCCGATCCAGCTTCCTGCTATGGCCTGGGAAAGCAGACGATGGCTCAAGTCCTTGGGCCTCTGCACCCACATGGGAGACCCAGAAGAAGCTCTTGGCTCCTGGCTTCGGATTGGCCCAGCTCCGGCCGTTGCAGGCAATTGGGGAGTGAACCAGTGGACAGAAGACCTCTCTTTCCCTCTCCATCTCTCTGTGTGTAACTCTGCCTTTCAAATAAATAATGTTTAAGAGAGTAGATTATTTAGTGTTTTTAATGTAAACACTCACCTTAGAGGCTCAGATTTCAATATGTAAATTGAGGACACAAATACTCAGACCAGATCAGTATTTATTCAAGAAAAATCTGAAAATCCTGGACAGTAGGCATCTCCACTGAGCTTACACGAGAAATTGCTGTGGCCCATCCCCAAAACATCACGTGGCCGAGGCCAAGGGCAGCCGTGGCCACCAGAGGAGGGCGGGGAAGGGGCGGCTGACTGAGGAGGGTGGCCCAGCACACGCCCTGCTGTGCCGTGAGACTTCACTCGCAAAACTCAGAGCCAAGTTCAGTTCCATCGGAATCTCACAGAGCAACCAGGGGGCGTTAAATGTCGCGCCAGGACCCTCATCCGGGTGGGGACCCAAAGCTCCGACCCGAGTCTCACACCTGTGAGCCTGGCCCTGCGTCTTCTTTCCATCGGTTGCCGGGGCCGGCTTACAGCCCAGCTACAGCGCGCGGCTCCCTACGCGTGCGTGCATTGGACGTTTGAAAAGGAAATTCTTGAATTATTGGTGGGAGAACAGCAGGCAGTTTTAATTCCAGTTTTCCTTGCTCTTGTCCCTTCTGGGCATCCGTCCTTTGATTTTCTGTTTCTGGGTTTTCAGTTCTGGGCGGCAAGTGGATCTTGTCATCACCAAGCCTCACCTAGCCTCCTCACAGGTGCCATCCACCTGAGAGCTCACAAAACACAAAACCTTTTCAAATGTAGGCCAGCTGGATTTAGGAATGCTTTGAAAATTATTTCTGTCCCATGAAACCATCTCAATCCCAAGATATAAGCCCTTTTCCTAAATTACTTTTCATCTATGTTTTTAATAAAGGAAGCTGATCTTGACCAACACAATGAAAATGTAAGCCCACAGAAAATACTCACAAAAGACTCACCACATTGCTCACAACCCAGAAACAAACACAATACCTGTCAGCAGGAGGAAGGATATTAATGCAAATTAAGAGTACTTGGCAGGGACGGAGCTGTGGCTTAGTGGGTAAAGCCTCTGCCTGCAGTGCCGGCATCCCATACGGACACAGGTTCAAGTCCCAGCTGCTCTATTTCTGATCCAGCTCTCTGCTATGGCCTGGGAAAGCAGTGGAAGATGGCCCAAGTCCTTGGGCCCCTGCACCCACATGGGAGACCCAGAAGAAGCTCCTGGCTCCTGGCTCCAGATCGGCGCAGCTCCGGCTGTTGCGGCCATCTGGGGAGTGAACCAGCAGATGGAAGACCTCTCCCTCTCTCTCTCTCTGCCTCTCTATAACTCTGCCTATCAAATAAACAAATCTTAAAAAAAGAGTACGTGGGTCCATTTAATATAGAGGGAGGGTATACGTGGGGGTACTTTCATGGGAAAATGGAATTCAATATGTTTATTTGCACGCAAAAAGAATTTGGGAGCCCGTGCATAGTTTTCGCACAACGTGAATTTCCCATGAGCTTTCTGAAGACCCCCGCATGTGTGAACTGTGCATGGACTGCACATAGAGGTCAATGCCGGGAAAGCTGCTCTCAGAGAGGACCAAGCTGCCGCTCGACGCCAAGCTGCCTGAGCCTCACAGACAGGCAAGGGACAAGAGGACAGATACAGAAGCGACCTTATTGCGCAGAGACTTCTGTGCCATCAACGGGGATGGAAATCAGAGCCATGAGGCCTGGGCGGAGGCTCGGATGGACCGGGACGCGGCCGCATACTTAGATCACGGAGCAGCTGCTTCCACGGGAGTCCCGTCAGCCCGTCGCACTGTACGCTTACGATGCCTGTATCTCCTGCTATGTGCATTTAACCCGACGAAATGCAAAGAAACCACAGGTCAACACACACACACACACACACACACACAGCAGTCATCTCGCTTGGCCTGCCAGACCCGACAAGCTCTGACCCCTCCGGGAGGCAGCCCCCACTCCGGAGCTCTCTCCTTGCACACCTGCTTCTGCCCGATTGGCTTCCATTAGGGTCCCAAACACCCGGAGCTCATCCCCTGCGGGAGCCCGTGCACTCCACACCCACAAATGAATTCGAGAACTTGGAGACGCCCTCACTCCAGGGGGCTTTGGACACCTGGGGGGGCAGTGAGCCGAGCTTCGAGCTTCCCCCTCCCCCCTCCCTGGTCTGGGGCTGGAAACCTTCACCGCACTCCCTTCTCTGCCCTCCGTTCCCCTGTCTCAGTCGCATTCCGCATCCCCTTTAAATTACACAAGGGTTTCTCCTCTGAAAGCTAATTTAGACGCCCTAACGGAGACTGTATTTAATGTAAATGGAAGGAGCAGAGGCAGAAGGATTTATGGCCATAATAACCCGGTCGTGGTAACACAGAGTGGGTCACCTGCTCCAGACACCCCCGATTACAAAAGAAGGAAATTTACCTCCCACAAGAGCGGGTAGCACAGCCGCGCCGCGCCCAGCCCCGACGCGCTTATTAAATCCCATACGTCTTAGCTGCCTGCCGCCAGGACCCGGGTTCTTCTTACCCTGCATGGCCAGAGCGAGGCCTGAGCAGGAACGGGGGTAGAGGCTGCAGGGTCCTTTCTAGAAAGGCCTGGTCTGCCCAGAGCCCAGCACGGGCCACAAACATCTGGCACCGTGTAAGATGGTGCACCATGTAAAATAGGCATAGAGGATCAGGAAGCAGGAAGCTGCCGCTGATGAGAGCTGGCCCTGACGTCATCGCCCTGCGCCGTGCCCAGGAAGAGGCAGGAGGCCATGGTGAAACAGCCAAGGTCAGGTTGCATGAGCGCCGGTCTCTGTCCATTTCCCATGGCTGTAGCTGAACACTGAGGTTGGCAAACGTATAAAGAAAGGAGGTGCATTTAGCTCCGGAGGTTCAAGGCCACAGCACTGGCTTCTGCCCGGGTCTGGCGAGGGCCTCGTGGCTGTGGCCATGGCCGTGGCCGATGGCATTGTGGTGAGGCAGGAAGCCAGAGGGATCCAGGGTCAGGCTCTTTCTTTGATCTTGGCCCAGTCTCAAAGAAATGAACTCACGATGTGAGAGCAACACAGCATCAGTGCCTTCCCAGGGCAGAGCCCCAGGGCCTGGGGCACCTGGCTCCTGGCTTCAGATTGGCATAGCTCTGGCCGTTGCGGCCATTTGGGGAGTGAACCAACAGAAGGAAGGCCTTTCTCTCTGTCTCTCTCTCTCTCTCACTGTCTATAACTCTACCTGTCAAATAAATTTAAAAAAAGAAACATAGAGGCAGCTTTGGGGTGCCCTTCCAGAAGCGCTGAGGGATGTGCCCCGAAGGTCAGGGCACCTGTCATGGCCTGAAGGCTCCACCTGCCTGCCCAGGCGGCCAGGGCTACCAGAGACTCGAACCCGAGTCTACTCCACTGCCTCTCCCCCACTCAACAACTGGCACCACCCTCAGCCAATCGAAGCCGGGCAACCTGACTCCTCCTTCTCCCTCCCAGCATTCATGCCCGCCCACCCGTGCACTCCCCACCCCTCTCACCTGCTCCCTCCTCTCTGTCTGCCCAGGGCTCCTGGAGCAGGGACTAGCAGACTGGGACAGCGCAGCCTGGCCCAAGTGCCTACACAGAAGAAAAACTGGGGTCACGGCTTCAATCTATGCCTCCTATAATGCTATGCTGAAGTCCTAACCCCCTGTGATGGGACCTTAATTTCAGATGTAATCAAGCGAAGATGAGGTCCTGAGGGCAGGCCCTCCTCCACATGACTCCTGTCCCTGTCCAAAGAGGGGAGAGCAGGACACAGCCCGACCCGGCAGGAGACAGCAGCAGACGGGGGTGACTCAGCTCTGCGCCACGGACGCCGTGGGTGGGTGGCTGGAAATTAGCAGAAGCTGGAAGAGGCTAGCTCATCTGCTCCCCGCGGTTTTCAGAGGGAGCGCGGCCCTGCCCACACCAGTGGCGGTGGCGCGAGGCGGCACAGGTCCTGCTGCAGGAAACCTCTCGGGTTAGGGCTCTTTGTGGATCCACTGGGCAGAGCTGAGGAACCACCAGGAGACCGGAGCCAGGAAGGGACACAGTCGTTGGGACTGGCTAAGGTGCTGGGCAGGGACCCGGCTGGGGCTGGGGACAGTGACACAGGGCTCCAGCCACCAAGCCGCGTGGTCAGGACGTCAGCACCGTCCCTTGCGTGTCGCAGGCACAAGAGGAGCCCTGCTCCACGTCCAACTTCAAAGACCCCAAGCCCAGGGCCTCGGGCCCCTGCCGCGCTCTCTGGGTGGATGTGGGTCAGGAGCCAGCTGCGGGGAGTGACTCATTCCTCGTCCCCGGGCGGGCACCCTCTCTTCCCCTTGCAGACTCAGGTAGCCAGGGCTGTGAGAGCCTTTTCACGTTCTGTTTTGCTGTGTTCCGAGCCGGACACGCCCTCCAGTGACCTGCGAGCCTGCTCAGGCAGAGAGCCAGAGGCAGATCTGGGACGCCATCAGCCTCGGAGGCGGCCCAGAGCGCGGAACCGCAGCAGGGGTGTGCAGGGGAGGAGAGACACAGAGCGAGGCCAGGTGCCTGGCTCACCCCGCTGCCCGCAGGTCTGCCCTGGCCCGGAATCCAGCGCGGGCTGTCCCCAGCCTGGGAATACAGCACTCTCCGAGTGCTTTGAAAACGTGCTGTTTGGAGCCAGAAATCTTGGAACGCAACTTCCCAGAGAAAAACAGCCCAGTGCACAGCTCCTCGGGCCGCAGACCCCGGACAGGGCTGCAGCTTGGGGAGCCAGGAGCACCAAGCCCCTGCTGTGGGTGGACCGGGCCCCAACGTCCACCTGTTGGAGACTTCACCCCCCCACCCCGCCGTTGCAATGGTGTGAGGGGTGGCCCCTTTAAGAGATGACGTCAGGAGGGCCCTATCAGAACACCCTATCAGAACAGTGGGTTCTTATAGAAGGTGGAGTTTAGCCGCCCCGCCCCCACCCCACCCCCTGCCATCTTGGACTCCCAGCCTCCAGCCTCATGGACCAACAAGTTTCTTTCTCTCTCATTTTTTTTTTTTTTTTAGATTTACTTACTTATTTGAAAAGCAGAGTGAAACTGAAATCATCCATTCGCTGGTTCACTCCTCAGTTGGCCACAACAGCCGGGGATGGGCCAGACTGAAGCCAGGAGCCAGGAGCTCCCTCCATCTCCCGCGTAGGTGCCAGGGGTGAAGCTCTCCAGCCATCTTTGGCCATTTTCCCAAGCGCACTAGCAGGGAGCTGCATGGGAAGTGGAGTGGCCGGGACTCGGTCAGCGCCCCTATGGGATGCCGGCGCCGCGGGCGGGGGCTTTAACCCGCGGTGCCACAGCGCCAGCACGTCACCAGCAGGGTGCTGCCCACCGTAAGCTAGGTCTGTTGTGGCCGCGCAAGGGCTGAGACTCGAACCCTTGCCGAAGTCAGGGGCTCCTCTCCCGTCCCCACAGCCACAGCAAGGCCGTGAGCCAACGGGGGCCAGGGTGAACCTGGCCAAGGCCAAGGGCTTCCGATTCATCCCCAGAGCTGAGGAGGCACAGGGGAGGGACCAGGCGACAGCAGCTGTGGCCTCTTCCTAGCTGCGTCCTGGGCTCTCTGCCCAAGGACTCGATGGAGATCACCATCCGAGTCACCAGCTCCTGTGGCTAATGCTGGTTCCCAGGCCTCCTGGATTCTCCCTCTGCGTGCTGGGACCACAGCTCCCAGGAGCCCCTCCTCCATGCATCCCTGGGACTTGATCCTCCTCGCTCCTTACTTGCCCCAAGCACCCATCTTCCAGATGGGGCAAACTGAGGCCCAGCATCACCCAGCAATTTGGCGACAGGGTCTAGACCGGGACCCAGAGCCGCTAGCCCCAGCCAACCGTCCTGCCGATCTGAAGGGGCAAGGTGAGCTCGCGGCTGTCACGAAGGCAGGAGCTCAGCCTCAGCCCCGGGGGCCGGCGGCCTGCTGCACACCTTTCGGGAAATCACGGAACCGCTTCATCTTGCAGGGAAGAAACGCCCACAGAACATTCCGGCAATCACTGCTCATCACCGCCGCCTGAGTGGCTGCAATCAGGGAGCAGAGAGTGTGCGAGCTTGGCTTTATTTAGCAGCCTCCGCTCCGCACCTCAACCCCGCGGGACGCCACGGAAGGGCTGGGTCTGCAAACACTGCTCGAGGCCCCTCGGCTTCTCTCCCCTCCCCAGAGGCTGGGCTGAGTGTCCCCGGGCCACCCGGCCCCTCTCTTGTCCCGAGTGTCTTACGCAGCAGCGTTTGTGGAGTGCACGCCGGTGTGGCCAGGGGAACAGCAGCAGGTAACGGCCCAGTCCCCGTGGAGGGCAGGTTCCAGCCTGGGAGACAGGCAGCCCCAGCCGGCGGGCGAGCAGGAGATTACAGAACTCCCAGGACGCTCCGAGCAGCCAGGCGGCGCTGGGCAGAGGGCAGCCCTGGAGGACCCTCCAGGCCTCTGAAGAGGTGGCACAGGCTGAGAACTGAGGGATAAGAGCAGGGTAGTTAGGACCAGAGATGACCGGCAGGGCCCCGCGCTGTGGCGAAGCCGGTAAATCTGCTGATGCAGCGCCGGCATCCCATAACGGACACTGGTTCAAGTCCCGGCTGCGCCACTTCCCATCCAGCTCCCTGCAATGCGCCTGGAAAGCAGCAGAAGACGGCCCAAGTGCTTGGGTCCCTGCACCCACGTGGGAGACCTGGAGGAAGCTCCTGGCTTCAGCCTGGCCCAGCCCCGCCCTGGCCCTTACGGCCATTTGGGGAGTGACCCAGTGGATAGAAGACCTCTTTCTATATATAAACTCTGTCTTTCAAATAAATAAATAAATCTTTAAAAAATATATAGTTGAGGGGCCGGCACTGTGGCACAGTAGGTTAATCCTCCACCTGTGGCACCAGCATTTCATACGAGTGCCGGTTCTAGTCCCAGCTGCTCCTCTTCCGATCCAGCTCTCTGCTATGGCCTGGGAAAGCAGTAGAAGATGGCCCAAGTCCTTGGACCCCTGCACCCACATGGGAGACCTGGAGGAAGCTCCTGGCTCCTGGCTTCGGATCGGCACATCTCCGGCTGTGCGGCCAATTGGAGAGTGAACCAGTGGATGGAAGACCTTTCTCTCTCTCTCTCTCTTTCTCTCTCTTTCTCTCTCTCTCTCTCTCTCTCTCTGTCTCTCCTTCTCTCTGTGTGTAACTCTGACTTTCAAATAAATAAATAAATCTTTTAAAAATTATATTATTTATTTTGTTAAAGTTATTTCTTTGAAAGAGTTACAGAAAGAAAGATCTCCCATCCACTGGTTCACTCCTCAAACGGCTGCAACAGACCAGAGCTGAGCTGATCTGAAGCCAGGAGCCAGGGGCTTCTTCCAGGTCTCCCACATGGGAGCAGGGGCTCAAGCACTTGGGTCATCCCCTGCTGCTTTTCCCAGGATAGCAGAGAGCTGGATGGGAAGTGGAGCAGCCAGGACTTGAACCAGCACCCGTACGGGATGCTGGCGCTGCAGTCCAGGGCTCTGAGCAGCTGCACCACAGTGCCGGCCCCAATACTGTGTTCTCCACCCCAGGACTCGAGCGAGCACCAGCCTCCCCATCAGCACGGCTGACCACAGCTCACTTCAGAACACAGAGCCTGGAGCCTGAAAGACACGTAGGGTGTTCTAGCCCCAAGCCTACCCAAGCCAGAGGCCCCTTTGTGACATCCTCCCAAACGGGCTTAAGCTGGGGCTGATGGATGGTGCAGGGGCCAGGCGTCAGGACAACAAGGCTGTGAGGAAGGACCCAACACAGTGAGCGCTCCTCTTCCTCCTTCCTGCTGGCCGGGCTGTGGGTCGGCTCGGGCGCCTCGGCTGCGGCTGAGGGTCGTGGATCTCGGCTCTGGTGGGTTCAGGTCCACCCTAGGGGTCTGCACGTTCTCCGTGGATGGGGACCCACCTGCGCCTGCTGCTGATGGGTGGTCTCGGAGCTCAGGAGGGCAAGCTGAACCATGTAAGGACCCTGCTCATGTCGCGGTGCCAAATCCCCCCCCCCCCCGCCAAGTCACGGCCAAGGGCAACGTGGTGGGGTGGGGAAACCGCTGCACAGGACTCAGGACACACGGAGGGCACCAGCAGCAGCAGGGATGGCCAACCCTCCCCGGGTGCGAGGCTTGCTCCACCCTGACGGTGAGCTGAGGGCGGAAACCAGCCTGCCCGTGCTGAGCCGGGTGTTCCGCACCCCGGCCCCCCTGCCATGGGGCACGGAAGTCCACTCCGAGCTAAGGGAGTGGCCGTCCCGGATCGTCTTCCTCGCGGGCCTCTCAGACCGTCCTGCTGGTTGCTCTCCTCTGCATGTGGTCCCATCTGATTTTGACCATGACCGTGACTCTTTCCATCAGCACAGGAAGCTGAGCCCACACAAGCGAGAGAGAACCGGCTCGCCAGAGAACTGCCTGAGAGGGCCCTGACCCCTGAACCCTCAGTCCTCGCAGCCGGTGTGGGCCTGGGCTTGTTGACAAGTGCACACAGGCATGAACACACACATGCATACATGCACACTGCGTATATGTAAACATGTACACATGCATGTGTGTGCACTCGTATGTGCGCATATGTGCCTACACATGCTCACAGGTAGCTAAGCACTCAACAGGACACCGAAGGTCCAAGTGAGGCTGGTAGCTGATCTCTCCCCTCCCCCCCAGGCCTGGGAAAGCCCAAAGCCCTGGAGGCCAGAGGCAGCCAGAGCTAGCCAGAGCTGGGGGCGGAGCCACGGATGCCGTGTCCGGAGCAGGAAGGAGTGGCAGCGCTAGGGTTAAAGCGGGCCTTCCTCCGGGAATCCGGGGGAGCCTTGGCCAGGCAGCTGCTCTGGGCTCTCAGTCAGGACCGGCCGCAGTAGCCGACGTCCCCAACATCCGAGTCCCAGCACAAACAAGAGGGCCTCCATCAGCAGGGTCTCTCCAGAACCCAAGCCCACAAAGCCTCATCTCCTCCTGGGCTTCCTGTGGCCCTCGCAGGGAGAGGACGTGGAGCAGGCCCGCGAGGTCCACCCCCGCCCCGGGCGGCGACACGCGTGTCTGCTGGGCTTCATTGCCAGGAGCCTGAGCAAGTGAGTGCAGCCCGCCTCGTGTTCAAGGCGAGACGGCTCCAAAGCCTCCCAGGCCCGGCGTTGAGGAGGGGGCTCAGCCAGGGGCCCCAGCCCCCCAGGACAGAGCCCCCCCCCCGTGTTTGGATCCTCTCAGTCGCTCTCCCGCCCCTGCTGTTGCTTCCACCCATCAGTTCATTTAGCAGCCATGGACTGCGGCTGAGCTGTGGACCAGGCCTCGGCTGCCAGCCCTGACAGGTGCTCTTCGCTCTCAGAGGCCCCCAGCAGCACAGGCGACCCCACACCCTCCCCGCTTCCCAACCCCTCCCACGGCATCCCTGCTCCTTCCTCCTCACCCCCCACGTCTGACCCATGGCCAAATCCCCGGGGCTCTACTCCAAAATCAACCTGAACCTGACTCCTCCCTCAGCCACCAACACCCCCGACCCATCCCCCGTTCCCTGGACACCCACGGGGACCCCAGCCGCGTCCCTGTGCCACCTCCCCACTGAAGGCTGTTCCCCACACAGCAGCCGAAGTGATCTTCCTCAAAAAGCGAAGGTGCAATCGACGTAAGTGAGCAAACACAAATCAGACACAAACCTGGGACCCACATCCGAGCGCCTGGGCTGCAGCCCCACCTCCGCCTCCCATCCAGCTCCCTGCAGATGCGCCCGGGAAAGCGGTGGAAGATGGCCTTGGACCCCAGCACCCCCGCACCCGCAGGGAGACCCAGTGGAGCCCCTGGCTCCTGGTTTCAGCCTGGCCCCGCCCAGGCTTTTGCAGCCGTTGGGGAGGGAACCAGCAGACCGAAGATGCCTCTCTCTGCCCCTCTCTCCCGCCTCCCCAACTCTGCTTTTCAAATAACTAAATGCTGGGCCGGGCCAGCAGCGGGGGCGGAGAGGAGAGCAAGGGAGGTTGGGGCCGGGAGCCAGCACGGGGCAGGGGCACAGACCCAGGGCAGCCGTGTCTGAGGCCAGGGGCAGGGAGGTGGCAGGGGCCAGGCCTGCGGGACCTTCGAGATGAGGCCACAGAGTGAGGCCACCGAGGGTTGAGTCGGGAGAGCGGCAATGCTCATGCCGGGCTGCGTCCACCCGGTCTGTGTCTTGCTTCCTTCTCGTTCCTTCTTCCCTGTTTCCTTTCTTAACCTGGCTCTCCTCTGCCATCCGTGTGTCCATCCCCTCCCTCTCCCGCCTCTCACCCCCTCCCTGTGCCCGCACAGCCGTCGCTGTCCTGTACCGAGACGGTGACCGGTGACCAATACGGCGAGGCGGTGCAGAAGTGGGGGCCGCGTTTTCTGCATCCATTCGGGGCAGAAGTGTGCGACGGTCAGCACACCCGCAGGGGCCGGGCAGTGTCTGGGATCGGGGCTGTTGTGAGAGCGCCAGGCTGTGCCTCGGCGGATCCGGATGGTGGGCGGCAGGTGGAGGAATCGCTGTCTCCAGGCAGAGGGGGAAGGATTTGGGGATAAGCACAGCGGGGACAGAGCGAGCTGGCAGCCACCCGCCTGGCTCCTGTCCAGGACCCCGCACCAACAGCTGAGGGCCCTCGGGCGGGCTGCCGAACCTGCCCCAGCTCAGCTCCGTTTTCTGGAAAAACAGGACATGAAGACAGAACTCACTAGGGCTCTGGGAAACTCACACAAACTGATGTGGAAGGGAGAGGGGAAGGCAGGCGTTTGGTCTAACGGTTACGCCGTGGTCAGGATGCCTGCATCCCGTGTTGGAGTCCCTAGGTTCGGGTCCCAGCTCTGTTTGTTGTTTTTAATTATGATTTTAAAGAACCCAGAGCTTCTTCCAGGCCTCGCACATGGGAGTAGGAGCCCAAGCACTTGGGCCATCTTCCACTGCTTTCGCAGGCACATCAGCAGGGAGCTGGATCGGAACTGGAGCAGCTGGGTCTCGAACCGGCACCCATATGGGAGGCCAGCATTGCAGGCAGTGGCTTTGTCCACTACACCACAGCGCCAGTCCTTGAGCCCCAGCTCTGTCTGCAAACCCAGCTTCCTGCTAAGGTCGTGGTGATGGTTTGAGTATTTGGATCCCTGTTACCCAATAGGAGACCTGATGAAGCTCCTGGCTCCCAGCTTCAGCCGAGCACAGCC